>NC_140964.1:137058696-137066196 GCF_056783735.1 Eptatretus burgeri
AGACAACTTGCAGACAAGACACGGAGAACATGCAGACAAGACACAGAGTACTTGGTGATGCCTCATGGACGAGAGAAAAGGTGTCGAAGGCACGAATGTGGCTCACTCATGACAAGCTGATGTCTACGGATTTTAGCGCCCAAGCTCAAACATGCCATGTGGCAAAATGGCGCTCGTCCTTCTCCCGGCACCGCTTGCGCACGCAGCCTCGGCGCTTTTCAGCCCCTGTAAGGTCGACGGCATAAGACCGTCAGATCGATGGTGGGTTTCAGCTGGTTTCTCACAAGGTCCAGGATACAAATCCAGGCCTGGCCTGTTCACCAGATCAGGCCAAATCGGGGTGTTGGGCTCCGCAGGCGGATCGACGGGATTACAAGACGTGTCGAGCCATGTCGTGAGTAGGGACAGTCAGACGCGCCGTCACTGGACTCCGGATGAACCTGTCGAGGACCTCCTCATCAAAGTTGATCGCCGACTCCACTCATGCAGTTCCTCCTGCCTCTTTCATGAAGCTCGCCTTTCGGGGCGGCCTTTTCACGAGAGCCAATCGCAAAAACCCTCATGCAGTTCCTCCTACTGTCGATCGCCTGACTCGACTCGTGCAGATCCACCCCTGCCTCTCCGGCTCTCGCTCTTCTCAAAGCCGACTCCAGACTCACACAGCAGCCAGTTCTATTCCAGCTGATCGTAGACTCCCACTGGTCGTTTCGATACAGCAGAATCCTCACTCGACACCCAGGCTCAGTTACTCCCTCGGCAGATCGCCGAATGGACCCTCAGGTTCAGGCCGTTCCTCTCTTACAGATCGCCGATCACACGCACCGCGAGTTACTCCCTCAGCAGATTGCCGACCGATGCTAACAGTTTCTCTATTAGTCGATGGCAGACAGACCTCTTGCAGTCCCTTCCTTGCCTTTCTTTCGGCTCGCTCTTCACGAAAACCGATCGCAAACAGACATAGCCGTCCCTTGTACAGCCGATCGCCCCACCTCTGCGCTCTCAGTTCCACCTTCCCTTCCCGGCGCTCGCTTCTCGAGGCCACTCCCTCTCAGAGCGCTGGGCGGGGACTCGTTCGGAGAAAGGAAGGAAGGAAGGAGAAGAACCTCTCAGTACACCACCACCGTACGAACAATGAACAGCCTCCTATGCCTCCCGACACACATGTAACGTCCAATTACCGAACAACCTGGCTAAACGTGCATTTAATGGGGGATCTGGGCTAATCCTATATTTAATAACACACTAAGGGCCATTTCCGCAAAATATATATATATTGTTGTGAATTCGTGCCCGCCGGTGTGCGAACGGCCACGTACCTCGAATCGTGGCACGTCGCCCACCGGACGGACAATTCTGTCGTGACCCTTTCGGACCAACGCCGGAGCTAGTCACGGGTGGGCCTTTCGAACTCACCACAATCGTGCCAATCGGCCACCCGCGTAGGATAGGGTTGTTCGCCAAACTCGACCTACCTAAGTACTCACGCGGATGGTAAACCGGGCGATCGTACCTCGCCGCAGATCGACTCCGGACACGAGCCGCTTGGGCAGCCCGTTCCGTACTATCGGGATAACCAGGCGGTGTTATCGTCGACCTCGACGGTTCAGATTATTTACCGGGATGTTGCACCCACTGCGAACCCTTTATGTGAAGCAAGATGGAGGGTCAATAAAGAAAAGACGAAGCGAAACTGGCACAGTTCAACAAGCAAGCATTTTATTCACACGCCCACACAGACAAGCACATAAAGCACGTATTTACAGCCATACACAATCAAAATGCACATAAAACAATTAAAACAAAAGAAACGATGAAGAGCTACAACCGAATACGCGAACATACGGCAACACTTAAACAGTTCTACCTGACGAGACACGGCGCCACAAGATCCATGCAAAAACCCCGAAAAGAAAATGGTGACTTCCCTTTGGCTGGTGAGTCCCTCTCCCGCAACCGTCAGCGTGGTCGCGCCCGGCCCCGACCTCTCTCGCGGCCGGCGAACCCTCACCGGCGCTCCCCGTCCAGACGCACAGGTCCACCTCACAACGGGCGCTGCCGCGTCTCCCGTCCGTGCCTTCGTGACAGGGCCGCTCGCCAAAGCGCGGGCACAGTACCTCTTCCTGAAGACCAACTCTCCACAAAAACCAACCGAACCACCAGCCAAGACGAAGAGGAAGAAAAAGCCATCGCGCGCCCGCTCGTGTCAGTCTTTTATCGCCTGGGACTCCGCCCTTCGCCCCGCCCTGTTCTCGGCTCCACCTTCCTTCGAGAGGGTTCCCGAAAAGGGCGTTCCCTCACGCTTTCCCTCCACCCCGCTCCGTCCGGGGGCCGAGGGAGTCAGTTTTTGGCTCGGAGCCAGAGAATTATTCCCCCAAAAAGAGGCCCCACCTTTACATGACCTCTGACCTTTGACCTGCATCGCTCTTCCTCCAATCCAAAGCGTGGGGAAGTCAGACGGGAAAAACAGGTGGGACAAGCCCACCGAGCATCCTTGTTGGTTTTTGTTTGTTCCTTCGCGGAGATCGTAACCGCACGGAGCCTGTTGAATGGCGAGTGGCGAAGATGTGGTCGCGTAGATGGTGGTGGCATGGTTGCAGTGTGGTTGGCGCTGTGATGGGGATGGCATGGTTGTTGAAATGTTGTGTGTTTGAAATAAAAGATAGAAAAAGAAAAACGCCTTACTTAAAGGATCGCAGCCCGAATGGATAAAATAAATTCCCTCTATACAATGGGTTTGGGCTTACGACACATGTACTTGGAGATATCTCACCTACGGGTCCTTTATGGTGTAATGTGAATTTCCACAGGTGTAACAATATATGTATATGTATATGTATATATATATGTATATATATATATATGTATATGTATATATATATATATATATATATATATATATATATATATATATATATATATATATATATATATATATATATATATATATATATATATATATATATATATATATACATATGTTGTAAAGGATTCGGTGGTGGCGGGATTCGCACCCTACTCTTGACAGCCAAATGTTGAAGATTCGGCGTTACTTAATAGCACCGCCGTCTCCGGGGTTACAACACCGGCTAGCTCGGCACAGGTCTCGGGTGATGCGCCTCAGATCACGATACCAACGTACACCTCGGCCGTACTAGTTGGGGAAATAGACCGCGGTTACAGACTGGATTTGTCAGAGACCGAGCGGAGTCTACCAGTCCGTAAACGTTTTGGTTGTAAATACAAATCGAGCAAATTGTTCCTCAGCACGGAACGAATAAACTCGATCGCAGCAACTTTCATATGAATCGGCCAGATTTATTGGGGACACGGAGAAGACAACACGAGCAAAGCATTCACGACAATGTTAAAATTAATCTATAACCCACTCTTAACTCGGGAGCTACAGATTATGGGTTTCGAAGGGAACCTGAGCGAGATAAACCTGAGACAACATGCAGACAAGACACAGAGTACTTGGTGATGCCTCATGGACGAGAGGAAAGTGTCAAAGGCACGAATGCGGCTCGTGACGAGCCTATGTCAATGGATTCGAGCGCCCAAGCTCAAACACGCCGCGTGGCAAAATGGCGGTATCCTATAGTTTTCACCCCGCTCACGCACCAGCCTCGGTGCGTTCTGACCCCTCGAGGTCGACAGCACAAAACGAAAGATCTATTGTATGCTCCAGCTGGCTCTTCACAAGGTCCAGTATACAAGTCCAGACCTGGCCTGTTCACCAGATCAGGCGGATCGACGGGATTACAAGACGTGTCAAGCAGGTGTCGCGAGTCGCGACAGTCAGAGGCTCCGTCACTGGACTCCGGATGAACCTGTCGAGGACCTCCTCATAAAAGTCGATCGCCAACTCCCCTCATGCAGTTCCTCCTGCCTCTTTCACGAAGCTCGCCTTTCGGGGCGGCCTTTTCACGAGAGCCGATCGCAAAAACCCTCATGCAGTTCCTCCTACTGCCGATCGCCCGACTTCCACAAGCCGTTGCTCTCTTGCCTTCCCAGCGCTCGCTCTTCTCGAAGCCGACTACAGACTCACACAGCAGCCAGTTCTATTCCAGCCGATCGCAGACTCCCACTAGCCGTTGCTTATACAGCAGACCGTGACTCCCTCCCCTCTGCGCTCACAGTTCCACCTTCCCTTCCCGGCGCTCGCTTCTCAGAGCGCTGGGCAGGGACTCGTTCGGAGAGGGGAACGAAGGAGAAGAACCTCTCGGTACACCACCACCGTACGAACAATGAACAGCATCCTACACCTCCCGACACACATGTAACGTCCAATTACCGAACAACCTGGCTAAACATGCATTTAATGGGGGATCTGGGCTAATCCTCTATTTAATAACACACTAAGGGCCATTTCTGCAACAATATATATATATATATATATATATATATATATATATATATATATATATATATATATATATATATATATTGCCTGGTGTTGGCTTAATGGTTAGGGTGGTGGGCTTGGGATTCGAGGGTCCTGAGTTCAAATCCCGCTCACCTGTTGAATTAATACGAAGTGGGGTTAACTCGGCCTGTTGTCCTTTCGAGGTCGGCAAAATGAGTGTCAGCATTCTGGTATACTGTCGGAGAGGCGACCCATCCAGGATTGTGCCCAATAGCCAAAGAGACTGCTTAGGCAGCACCAACGCTCTGCACACAGTATGGTCTCAATGGATGGATGATATATGTGTATATGTGTATATGTGTATATGTATATATATGTATATGTATATATATGTATATATATGTATATATATGTATATATATGTATATATATATATGTATATATATATATATAGTGTTGTAGATTTTCGTCCGGCGTGCGGGCGACCGCCGAAGCCCAATTGCGGCCGCGCACACCAACCGAACGTGGCAATCTAGTCGCAGCTTCCGGATCAACGCTGGAACCCAGCTACAGGTATTTTTAACACACCATAAACCAGCCAACTCTTCTGTCCACGCGCTGCAGGGTCGATCGCCGAATTGTCGATATACCTAATTATTCGAGCGGACAAATGACGAGAGTTTATACCTCGGCGGGACCTGTACGAAAACGAGCCGCTTCAGCAGCTCGTTCTGTATGCGATTGCCGAGCAGTTTTTATATCGCTAAGTCCCGTCGGACCAGATGTACGTTTTATCGGCTTATAATCAGCCAGCTTACATTCCGAACGCATCATGGCAGTCAATGGCAGAAAGTGACACAACGAGCAAGTTATCATTAAAATAAACCAATGTCACCCTCAGGGTGACCCGTATCTTGGCAAAGGGTGACCACGTGTGACTTCTTTAAGGTCACACTGAGGTGAACAGAGCTGCTATACACCAGGAGCGACTCCTTGAGGAATATCTGCCGACGAGAGATTCTGATGAGAATCGTTCTACAGAGTAACCATGAAAAATATGCGTTTGCCTCATAACGTCACCAAATGACGTCAAAATGTCTCAAGCTTAACATATCTAGAAAGCACTCATCGAGGTGTTCAATTTGAGGTTCTACACGATATGGTTCCTAAAACTTGAAAATTTGACCTTGGGGTCAAATATGTTTGACCTGAGGCGCTAACCTTGAAGGTCAAGGCCAATCGCCACGAAAAATTAATCAGCTGAGCGCCAGACCATGAACTATATTCCCATGAAGTTTGAAGACGATCCGATCAAAATTACTCAAAAAATAAGGGTTTCGTCGACTCCCCTGATTTGCGACAAAGTGACTTTGACCTTTGACCTTGACCTTCAAAATTTTGTTCACTGAAAGGGACCTCTATAGGCCTCTGATATGCAAAGTTACAAAAATTTCCAATGATAACTGTGCTCTGCAGAATTTTTTATACGTGATTACAGACAAACAAACAAACAAAAAAAAAAACATACAAGCTGACTAACATATCTTGCAAAAACTTCGTTTTGGCAAGATAAAAATGGGGACATTTATTTCAAATGCACATATGCAATGAATGGGGGAATGGGACAGGACACGAGCAAAAACCTACAGCAGAGTTCTATCATGTAATGTACAGGCACTTAACAGTTTGTTACTTACGGACAAGGCGCCACAGACTTTCATGCAAAACCCCAGAAAGAAAGAACAGGCTCGTAAGCCTTTATTATTTGCTCGGGGCTGGGATGACCGAAGGCGCTCCGAGAGACCCAGCGGGCTACCTGGCCACCCTCGTGGTGACTCGCCGGGTCCTGGTTCGGCGACCCTCGGCGTCTTTGCCCGGACCCCTGAGCTCCGACTGGCTTCCTTGGTCGTCTGGCCTCCACTGCGGCCTGGTCTAGCCGACGACTCGCTGGAGGAGTGAACGGGCCTCGACTCTGGCTTCCTGGTTGCGCCGGCGAACCTTCCAGTGAACCAACTGCCCGAACTCTGAACTCTCCAGCTCTCGTTGGGGCGACTCTCCACTCCCAACTCTCACTGACTCCGAGCTCCCCACACCAACTCAACTCTGGCGCTCTCCACACCGATTCAACTCTGGTGCTCTCCACACCGATTCAACTCAACTCCACTGCAGCGCTCAACTGCCTCGAACTCCACTCCAAGGCCCAGCCCAACTCAACTCTGGCGCTCTCCACACTGATTCAACTCGACTCTTTCCGGCGAGCGAACGTGGCTTTTTATCGCGTCCGGGGCGTTCGCCCCTCCCTTCCCGGCGCGCGGGGGAAAATCCCAGGAGTGATCGGCTTGGCTCTTTGGTTGTTGCTGTAATAACCGTAATCCGTGTTTACGCTGTTCTGAGGGACACGCCCCAACCGTCATTTCTGTTTCCTCCTTCGGGTGGCTTCCTGGGAGTGGTGTTTTTGTTTGTAGAGGAGGGTCGCTGTGTTGTGGAGATTGACGAGGTTGTTGAGTTGTTCTTTATTTGAAATAAAAGATAGAACAGAATAACGGCTAACTCAGAGATGCACAGCCCGGCACACTAATAATTCCCGTTATACATCGATGGGGAAATCTAACCTGGAATACACTACCAAAATAAATGACCTCTGGGGAACCTGAATGGTGTTCTGTGAATTTCCACAACCGTAGCAATATGTATATATTTCAATGAGATGAAGCACATAAGATTTGTTTTTTTTTATGCACATAAGCACATACGGTAAGATACCATTTTATCTTGCTTGTGTCTCATCTACATCACTATGGAGATCAAAAGACTGTAAAAAGAGATTTTACTGACAGTCAATTTGATTCCAGTACAAAAAGTAACACTTTATTCTATACTGTTAAAAACAAAAGATAATGAAATTGAGAATCCATTAATATAATTATTATTTTTATTTATCCCACAGGGGTATTGAAAAAATAATAATCTTGCTGTCATTACGAATGCACTCGTATTGGTTGTCCAATTTCGATTATATTGAGCGTACTTCCAAAGAACCTGCACGTTTCCACACAATTTGTATCATTTGGCAAATGTTGTCGTAATATATGTGGATTGATTGAAAGAAAAACATTTTGATCGATGTCTTGCAC
>NC_140964.1:137071196-137081196 GCF_056783735.1 Eptatretus burgeri
CCAGGATCATCGAACTCTGCAAAAAGAAAGCAGTTAGCAGGGAGCCAGGCTGCCCACATGCAGTCTCTGACTCAAACAATGCAGGTGACAGGGAACGTGGCTGGCTGCTCGCACGCAGTCCAAGGCCTTCCCTTTTGAACTGAACGCAGTGAACCACAACGGTGCATGGGCTGCACAACGCAGTCTCCGTGCCAGCTCAAGTGGCACACGCAATGAGCACAACGAATGAATGCATGAACGGTTTGAACTGAATGCAGTGAACCACAACGGTGCATGGGCTGCACAAACGCAGTCTCCGTGCCAGCTCAAGTGGCACACGCAATGAGCACAACGAATGGATGCATGGACACAAACACGGTGCACGGGCCGCCACTGCAGGCCCGTGTTGTAGCTGCCAACAGGGCAGTTCTTGCAGCTTGCAAACTGTTGCCTTGCGGATCCTGGCGCACATGGAAATGAACAGGGGGGCAAAGCAAAAATTGAATGGGGGCTGGTGAACAGGGGCAGTGGGCATGGCATGGCAAAGGCAGCAGGCAAACACAGCCCGCAGAAGAAGGCCGCTGCAGGCAAACTCAGCCGGCAGATGAACTGGCCGGCACAGGCCTTGCAGCACAGCAGCTGCAGACGATCCAGCCGGCACAGGCCTCGCAGCAAAACAACAGCTGCCGATGAAGTTGGCCAGCCTTTGCCGTTCAGTGGAGGTTGGTGGAGGGAGTGCGGTGGTGCTGGCCACTTGGAAGGCGGGCTCGGACCTACCTACCTGTCTCCCTCCCACCTATCGTCTTTGCCTGTCACTGTACATACCCACTCCCTTAATTTGTCAAACCCCAATTTAGCCCCAACTTATTTTTTGTTGTTTTTATTTTTACTTCCCCACTATAAATCGTCCCCTAACCCCCTTTATCGTCCTTGTTCGGCTAACCTATTCTGTCACCTAGCCTACTCCCAACCCCTACGTTCCCTTCCCAGAGGGGAACAAGGGAGAGCTAACGTCCTGTGTCGAGGCCCAACGAAGCCTCAGAATGGCCTCCCCAGAGTTCGGCGATCTAACCCAAAGTGGGTCCAGCGGCCCACAACGAGAGCGAGGGGATGGATGGTGCGGAGGGGTACATCTCCTAATCTACCCTATCCATTTAACAGTTAAACTACCCCGGGGCTTTCAACAAGCGCTTCTCGCTTAAACTATTGGTTCTATAAACCCAGATTCCCGTCGCCTGTGTTGGTGTCCTCACAATTTTGGGCCTCGCCCCCCAATTTTCTCTCCGTGCCCTCACACGGTCTCCTGGCTGGGACACGTGGCTCCCTTTGGCAGGCACGACCCTCTGCCGAATCTCCCGCAATGGCACCCCCGGGCACTACACTGCCTCCGAGCCTACCAGCTCCCTAACACCGGGGAGTGCCCCCCATGGCACCTCCCCTGAAACGCACACGTGGCAGGCCGGCCTCCCGGGCCCCTTTCCGAGGGTCACCCGTGCCCACAACACTGCCCACGCGGCTAATGGCGCCCCGGGCCCCCGCACCAAGCAGGCGCACCCGTGCCCACTACTCTATCCTGGCCCCCCATGGGCCTTGGCCTACCGCGGCCGACTAGCCTGGTGCCCGGGGTACCCACTCAGCGATACTCACCTTTCGCAGCCACGCTCCCAACCCGTCAACAGGGCTCCTGCACCCCTCCAAATGGGTCTCGAGCCTACATTCCCACTAACAGCAAAACGACCTCCATTTTTCAATTTGACTAACCCAGCTAACTCACTTTACTCTGACCCCGGGGTCCCTTGGGCGGGAGTCACTCCTCCCCCCAATCACTCATCGCACCATGCATTCCCCATTCACTCCATTCACACAGACCCGCTGGCCTCACTCACTCACCATGTACTCACCTCTCAACTCTTCAACACACACACCACTGAACTCTGCCATCCTTCTAACTACATCCCCTAACTAACTCGTGCTCCCACGTCGTCCCTTAAACTATAGCACGTTCCTTTTAACACTACGTAGCTAAGCTACGTCCCCACTACACATTCACAAGTCTGTCACTGTCTCCTAATCTCTTTAATCAATTTCCCCACCTAAATCTGGCTACAATCCCTCTAACTAATCCATTCCATGGACTCCATGAGGACTTACCCCTGCCCCATGAAGTCGGTCTAACTAAGCTAACCCTTCCCCCTAACTAGTTTTCCATCCTGTGCCCAGGGTAAGGGGGTCTTTCACCCCTTGCCCAGGAATCCTGTACACCCGAAAGTGAGGCTTGCTTTTTTTTTTTTTTTCCATGCGCAGCACCTGCGCGGCAACTCAGAGCTCGCGCACTTTGCACCTGCCCGTGACGTCATGCAGCTGCATGTGTTCCTCGTCCCTCCTTGGACGGTGCCATCCGGCAGAGATACCCCTCCTGCCGGATTCCAACCACACGTGCAGCCATGACGTCACCGTGCGCAAAAAAAAACACAAGCCCCACGTCTCGAGGGGTTCCCCACGCGAACACATGTGCTTTGCCCGTTGGAGCTTAACACACACGATCGCGTGGAGAACCCGTCCGGTCCAAATCCATTTACCTGCCTAAACTTTGTCCGTCCGCGGGATCGGCAAATCCACCGCGTGCGTTTCCGGACCGGGACTTCACTCTCGCAAGCGAGCACGTGGTGGTCTCGTGCGTTGCACAGCACGAACCGCGTGCTCACTGCTGGGTGAACCCGGCACGGTCCGCGAAACAACTACAGCCGCTACTCGGCTTTCTCTCCTCTGTCGCCGTCTCCGTCTCCATTCCACACACGCATACCTGCGTGTTACGACGCACACAGTCCACTCCATCACATTCACACGGGGAGACTCGGCTGCATGCTCCCGCATGCCAACCGACATCTCCCTCTCATACCGCTCTCTCACACACACGGTCTCCCTGGCACACAGCGACCTTGCACACGGCCGTTCACTCACGCGTGCCTCACTACTCACACAAACCATACTACTCACACGTGGTGCTCCATTCACTCGCGCGGGGGCACTCACCCGCGGTGCCTCACGCACACACGCGAGGGCACTCAACCGCTGTGCCTCATCCACACACCGTGCCTCACTCATACACGCGGGGGCACTCACCCGCGGTACCTCACTCACACACACGGCCTCTTCCACACACGGTTCCTCATCCACACACGGTGCCTCATCCAAACACGGCGTGCTGGGAAGCACGCACTCCAGCACCATCGCCACCACACCACTCACACACGGGGTCGCTTCCACACACGGGGTCGCTTCCACACACGGTGCCGCACTCACACCTTGCACCACACACACAGGGACAACCACACTGGGGATTCGTGTCCCCACAAGGGTCTCCGGGGCCTCTATACCCCCCAAGCTCTCCGTGCACCCGTCCACAGCACTCCTCCTCTCAACCTCGCAAAGCACGACCGAACTCACCTGGTCGTGACTCACCTCAAGGGGGCATACTCCCTCCCCTCGTTCCTGGAGGAGGCCATCCAGGTGCTCGCACCGGGTCCCTGCACGCTCCGCGAGCTCACCCCCATTATCCTCCACTACCTCCGTGTGTGTGTGCGCGTCACTTACCCCGTCTTCCTCGTGTAGTCTTTCCTCTATTTTTTCTATCTCCCGTGTCTCTGCCAACTCTTCCCCCTTTACCTCCCTTGTCTCAACTATTATTTCCTTTGTCACGGCCTTCATGCCCGCCTGCAGGCATCGGCCCATGTTCTGCGTCTCACCCCGCAGCTCTTTCATTTCTTCCCTCATTTGCTGTGTATTCGCATCCATCGTCGTTTTCACTTCATTTGTATTTGTATCCATCTTTTCGTTCATGCCTTTCATTTCGTTTTTCATCTCATTTGTGTTTGCATCCATTTTTTCGATCATTTTCGCATTCATCTTTTCGTTCATGCCTTTCATTTCGTTTTTCATTTCATTTGTGTTTGCATCCATTTTTTCGATCATTTTCGCATTCATCTTTTCGTTCATTGCCGCCAGCATGGCGCATAGCTGGGCCATGTTGGATGCACTCAGCTGAGCCGTTTCGGCAAGGGTTGGGGAAGGGTTTTGGTGGAGAGGGGGGGGGAGGTGTCATACACTGCGGCCGCTGCCGCACCCATTTCAGGTTCTGGGTTTAGTTGGGCGAGTCCGTGTTCCTGCACAATCAACATTTCCTGCTCGGGGATTCCATCCTGGGCCATGGATCCTACACATTCTACATCCATTTCTAATACCCCCGGCTCCCGCTCGCCTTGAGACGCCATCTTGCTTCTCGTGAAGGGTTAATTTCGCTCGCTCGTAATTTGGAGGGAATCGGGGGTCGCTTCTCTCACCCCTGGACCGATTCCCGTGAATTTAGCCGGAGACAGGGGAGCCCGTTTTCCTGTTCTCCGATTCCAGTGCCGCGAGGAGGGCGATGAGTTTGTATCCCACTTCTGACACCAGTGTTGCGGTCTTCGCGCCCGCCGGCGTGCTGACGGCCACGTAACTCGAATCGCGGCACGTCGCCCACCGGACGGACAATCCAGTCGTGACCCTCTCGGACTAACGCCGGGAACCAGTCACGGGTGGACCTTTCGGTCTCACCGCGATCGAGCCAATCAGCCCCCGCGTGGGATAGGGTTGCTCGCCAAATTCGACCCACCTAAGTACCCACGCGGAGGGTAGACCGGGCGATCGCACCTCGCCGCAGGTCGACTTCGGACACGGGCCACTTAAGCGACCCGTTCCCTACTATCAGAATAACCGAGCGGTGTTATCGTCGACCTCGACGGTTCGATTAATTATCGGGTGTACTCAGCCCACTACCAACCCTTTACGTGAAGCAAGATGAGGGTTCAATGGGGGAAAAGACGAAGCGAAGCGGGAGAACAGTTCAACAATAAAGCACATTTATTCGCGGCACACGGGAAGCACACAAATACAATTCCACCAAATGCACACAAAAAAAAGAAAACACAATTCCATTTACACAAAAAGCAAACATAAAAGTGAAAACACAATGCAGAGCTAATACCGACTACCGAGCACACGGCAACACTTATACAATTCTACTTCACAGACGACGCCGACAACACATACCCAAAACCAAGGAAAAGAAATACCCCCAAGAATGAGGCGGGCCTGAGGCCGAGACCGGGTCGGGCCTACCCGTCTGGTGATGAGACGCGGAGCGGCGATGGCCCCGCAACCCGCGGGCCTCGTGGACGGTGTCTGGTAGGGGGTGGGAACGGGGCCCCCTTGGTCGCACTATCTCAGCGCGGGGGGAAACAGGAGGGGGTTGCTGATGCTCGGGGTATAGAGGATCTTTATTATCCCTGGTGTGCGTCTCCACCTCGGCCAGGTCGCGCTGCCGGCCTCCCTCGGGCGTGCAGCTCCTGGCACCGACGCGAGCACCCCCTCGTCCGACTCTCTTCAGCTTCTCCAGCCACTGCAGGCCTCGGGCTCCAGACTTCCACACTCGTCCCCTCCGTTCCGACTCCTTCTCGTTCTCGTTCTCCTTTTCGTTCTCGTTCTCCTTCTCGTTCTCCTTTCTCGTTCTCGTTCTCCTTTCTCGTTCTCGTTCTCTCCTTTTCGTTCCGACTCCTTCTCGTTCCGACTCCTTCTCGTTCTCGTTCTCCTTTTTGTTCTCGTTCTCCTCTCTCTGACTGACGAACACCGTCCTTTTATCCCCCCGTAACTTCGCCTTTGACCCCCTCCCTTTGACCTTTCACCTCGCTCCCCATTGGCCCGAGAAAAAGTGGGCGTGAAGGCTTTTTGATCCACAAATTTGCATATATCGATCGCCCTGGGGGCGGGGCCACCCGCCCCTCGCTCACCGATTGGACGGCAAAAAGTGGGCGTGTCGTTTTTGATCCGTTTTTGAAGCACAAAATCCGTGATTTTGTACACGCTGTTCGACGCGCGTTCTGCATGAGTCCAACACCGGTACCCACAGCGGGGCAAGAACGGTGGCGATGCTACGGTTGCGAGGTGTGACGTGGCGGTTGTGGTGAAGCGGTGGTTGTGGTCGGTGGTTGATGTTGTGGTTGTGATCATGGCGGTTGGTCCAAAATAAAGATAGTAAAGGAAAAACGGCTATCCTGAAGAGTCGCAGCATGTATAAATGACATGTATTCCCACTAGACAACGGGTTTGGGCCTAACTACACATGCACTTACCGAGATACCTCACCTAAGGGACCTGAATGGTGGTTTGCGAATCTGGTAACCACAACAATATATATATATACAGTGGAAACCCTCATTTGGACCAAACCAAGGGACTTGGCCAAAAGTGGTCCACTTGAGGGGTGGTTCCCCTTGCCGGTTTCACCATTTGGGTAGGTCTTCAGGAAAAGATGTATAACTTCCTGAATGCATTTAATTCCAAAATTGAATAACTTAAGTGGAACAACTATTTGTACAGGATTTCACATCATATTTCACATTCATGTGCTGTACTTTATTCACAGAAACAGAGAGACAAAAACAGTAATTTTGATTATTCACAGAAAGTCTTTTGGATTATTCATGGAAACAGTAAGTTTGATTATTATTGCGCAACGTTGAAAGAAGAGTCCAGGGTGCGCTGCCTCACGGATGACTCGGCATTTTCAGCGATACCATTCTGTAGTTTGTCGACGGTGTCCAGTAAATGTCCGAGATTCTTGGACAGAAGATACTGCCTTGTTTTCGCCATGCAGTCCATTACTTCTCGTGTGGTAATCCTTGGCTCCTGCACGTCGTCGTCGTCAATGTCGTCGTTATCAGCGTCACCGATGTCGGTGATAAAGTCAGCCACCACGTCGTCATGGACAAGAGCTCGAGGTCGGGGTGGCACGTTGCATTGTCCGGGAAGATGATGACATTTCTTTGCTGCTGTTGGATTTTCTCGTTGAACAGTTGCATCCACTCCTTGAAGAGACCTGGCGTCATTCAGGCCTATTGTTCGATCTTCAGATGACCGGGAGACTATGCTTGTCGAGATTGCGGAAACAACGAGGCTTGGCAGATTTCCCGATGATAAGTGTTTTCTGGAATTCACCGACTATGTTGACGAGGAAAGCAGCAGTCATACGTTCCTTCGATTGCTTCCCGCCTTTACACTCCGTCCCTTTAACACGGAGCGTTCTGTCTGGCATCGTGCGGTAAAACATCCCATTCTCGTCGAGATTGAAGATGTCTTTGGGATCGTATAGTGCGATTATCGTCGGTACTCGCTTGGTCCAGTTGTCGACTGCCAAAATTCCTGGCGAATCGGCCTCTGTTCCTCAAGAAGCAGAGTTAATGTTGTGGCGCGCTTTGAATTGGGAAAGCCAACCGTTGGATGCCGTGAAATCTAACTCGGGAACTTCAAGCGACCGTGCGAACTCCATGGCGTGCTCTTTTATCATTGGACTGCTGACAGCACAATTCAATGCTCGAATGCGACTGAACCACGACCACGTCATTTCGTCGATCTTCTGATTTTCTTAAACTTTGAAGTGTTTCTTTTTTGATTGGAGCATTTTCTTCGTATGCTGTCATGATTTCGGCTTTTCTCTTCAAGATGTGCTGAACCTGTGACTTGCTGACACCGTACTCAACTGCGAGGTTACGCTGAGACTTGATTTTGTCACTCTGAATGATCTTGACCTTCTCATCCAGCGTCAACTCTTTGTTGGGAGTTTTTTGAGCCATGGCAGTCGTGGAAAGAAGCGAATGGAAATCTGTGACAATCTAAGCATGGAGCACGGAACTTAAGGAGCCAGGGCAGCAGAGGCGGGTTTCCTATTGGTGACTGAAATTCTGATCCAAAATCCCGCAATTTCATTGGGTAAAGAGTTATTGTTTCCGATTTCATTTCACGATCTTGTGATCATCTGGAGAATGTCATTTTGGAGCAGTTTGTTTGCAATTAGTCACGCTTGCCAAGCCAAAGAGCTTTGTTTATGCTCGGATTACTCAAGGGAACAATGACCGCACCGAATTGACACTGGTCCGCTTGAGAGTTCAAATCTGCTTCAAGGGACTAGTAATATGGTTGCCTGTGGCCCGAACCAGGGGTGGTCCCCTGATCCGATCAGTCAATGAACTAAATAGATCGGAATTTCTGAAAGAACTGGAGAAAAAGTGGCCCGGATGAGAGGTGATCCGCTTACCCGGTTGGTCCACATGAGGGTTTCCACTGTATATGTATGTATGTATGTATACACAGTCATGCGCCACTTAACGACAGGGTTACGTTCTGAGAAACGCATCGTTAAGCGACGTCGTCGTTGTGCCAACATCATTTTTTTTTTCGTTTTCGAACATCGTACTTGCACAAACCAAGACACCTAGGCTGTATGGTGTAGCCTATTGCTCCTCGGATACAAACCTGTACGGCATGTTACTGTACTGAATACTGTCGGCAATTGTAACACACATCCAAGAGAGACGGAAGACCCGTTGGATTTACCTTTGTGCTGTTCATGACGGCCATCGGTGTTGTTAGCAGCAGCGAACAATCTCCTCTCGCATCGATAAAAGAATGGTGAATAATTATCGTTTGGATTTTACAAATACGTCATCATTGCATCGATGTTATAATTTACAAACGAAGAAACGAGCACCTGTCAATTGTGATATATATTTTCTGAACAGTGCGATTGTTTTAACAACATAAAAAGCTTCACCAAAAACAAATTAGTGTTTTGATGTCGACTAAGAACAACGATTTATTCGCGGAATTCTTCAATTCAAAGGTAGCTTACTTGCTAGAAGGTAAACGTGCAAACATTGGTTCAGTTTGAAAGCCGATTTCCTTGAATCCCGATTTAGCACGACCCTGTTTTTTTTGCGATGACATTTTATGGACCTCAACGATCGCATTATAACAGGGCCACACTGTCTTTTATTATCATTGAGGTATTATGTACTGTACAGTGTACCAAATTGTATGTGCTATTTTTATACGAGGCGACATCACTTGGCGATAGGAATTTTTCAGTTACATATTTTTTCATAATTTTTTTTTTTTTTTCAGAGCTGGCAGATCCGTCGAATATGCGATCCGTCGTTTCCCGGAACGTCGTGAAGCGGCGCATGACTGTATGTATGTATGTATGTATGTATATATATATATATATATATATATATATATATATATATATATATATATATATATATATATATATATATATATATATATATATATATATATATATATATATATATATATATATATATATATATATATATATATATATATATATATATATATATATATATATATATATATATATATATATATATATATATATATATATATATATATATATATATATATATATATATATATATATACATACATATATACATATATACATACATACATATATACATACATATATACATATATATATATATATATATATACATATATATATATATATATATACATATATATATACATATATATATACATATATATATACATATATATATACATACATACATACATACATACATACATACATACATACATACATACATACATACATATATATATATATATATATATATATATATATATATATATATATATATATATATATATATATATATATATATATATATATATATATATATATATATATACATATATATATACATACATACATACATACATACATACATACATACATACATATATATATATATATATATATATATATATATATATATATATATATATATATATATATATATATATATATATATATATATATATATATATATATATATATATATATATATATATATATATATATATATATACATATATACATATATACATACATACATATATATATACATATATATATATACATATACATACATATGCAGGGTGTCCCAAAAATATGTACTCACATTTTGGCTCCTCATAACTCATTGAATTTTTCATTTATTTTCAGATCAAATTGACCATAATAATGGCAGAAGTACGACTAGATTTTGAAGAAAGAAAATTTATCATAAAGTGCTACTGGAAGCACGAAAACATCATGGAA
>NC_140964.1:137096196-137133696 GCF_056783735.1 Eptatretus burgeri
TGATTGACCCATTTCCTGCCATTTGGGCCACACCCTAAGTTTGGAGATTTTGACACCCTTGAAATATTTTTCCATTTTCAAAGCGAATTATTTGGAATAACCATCAGTTACCGGAGGAAATTCCTTTACAAACTTATTTTATGGTTTGGATACTAAAATATTGTTACGGATTCGCGCCCGCCGGCGTGCTGACGGCCACGTAACTCGAATCGCGGCACGTCGCCCACCGGACGGACAATCCAGTCGTGACCCTCTCGGACTAACGCCGGGAACCAGTCACGGGTGGACCTTTCGGTCTCACCGCGATCGAGCCAATCAGCCCCCGCGTGGGATAGGGTTGCTTGCCAAATTCGACCTACCTAAGTACCCACGCGGAGGGTAGACCGGGCGATCGCACCTCGCCGCAGGTCGACTTCGGACACGGGCCACTTAAGCGACCCGTTCCGTACTATCGGGATAACCGAGCGGTGTTGTTCGTCGACCTCGACGGTTCGATTAATTATCGGGCGTATTCAGCCCACTACCAACCCTTTACGTGAAGCAAGATGAGGATTCAATGAAAGAAATGACGAAGCGAAGCGGGAAACAGTTCAACACAAAGCACATTTATTCGCGCTGAACGGAAAGCACACATATTCAATTCCACCAAAAGCACATAGAGAAGAAAAACACAATGCAATTTACACAAAAAGCAAATGCGACAATGCAGATCTAATACCGATTACGCGAGCACACGGCAACACTCATACAATTTTACTTCACAGACGGCGCCGACAACACATACCCAAAACCAAGGAAAAGAACACCCTCAAAGATGAGGCGGGCCTGAGGCCGAGACCGGGTCGGGCCTACCCGTCTGGTGATGAGACGCGGAGCGGCGATGGTGCCTCAACTCCGCGGGCCTCGCGGGCAGTGTCTGGTAGGGGGTGGGAAAGGGGCCCCCTTGGTCGCACTATCTCAGCGCGGGGGGAAACAGGAGGGGGGTTGCTGATGCTCGGGGTATAGAGGATTCCTACTCTGCCTCGAGTCCCGCGACGAGCGTCTCCACCTCGGCCAGGTCGCGCTATCGGCCTCCCTGGGGTGCAGTCCCCTGCACGACGCGAGCACCCCCTCGTCTGCCCTCGCCGCCTCTCCACAGCTCCGTCCCCTCCGCTCCGACTCCAACGCACACGACGACGACCAGCTCCTTCTTGCTCCTTCTTCCCAACTCCACCGCCCGCGAAGTCTTAACTCTCTGTTTTTTTTTGACGAACGCGGTCGCTTATATCAGCCCCGTGGCTTCGCTCTCTCATCTTTGACCCCCTCCCTTCGACCTTTCACCTCGCTCCCCATTGGCCCGAGAAAAAGTGGGCGTGAATGCTTTTTGATCCATAAATTTGCATATATCGATCGCCCTCCAACGCCCTGGGGGCGGGGCCAAATCGCCACTTGCTCACCGATTGGACGGAACAAAAGTGGGCGTGTGTCGTTTTTGATCCGTTTTTGAAGTGGAAAATCCATGGTTTTGTACACGCTGTTCGGCGCGCGCCCTGCACGAGTCCAACACCGGTACCCACAAGCGGCGCAAGAACGGTGGCGATGCGACGGTTGCGAGGTGTGACGTGAAGCGGCGCCGCGGTGGGTGGTTGATGTTGTGGTTGTAACAATGGCGGTTGGTCCAAATTAAAGATAGTAAAAGAAAAACGGCTATCCTGAAGAGTCGCAGCACGCATAAATGACATGTATTCCCACTAGACAACGGGTTTGGGCCTAACTACACATGTACTTACCGAGATATCTCACCTAAGGGACCTGAATGGTGGTTTGCGAATTTGGTAACCACAACAATATTTTGTACAAAAATCTATGGGATCTGGATGGTTATGGAGAGTGGCGCCACCTCTAATTCCTTTTGGCAAACATTCACTTCAGACTTTCTCTGGCCATATTTTTAATAACCATCAAGGTCCCATGGATTTTATTAATGCATAAGATAGTACAAGTACTGTACTATCCTCTTAAAGTAAAACATTCATGGAACCTTGGTGGTTATGGCAGTGCAGAGGGTCTCAAGACCACTTCGGGCTATACGAAGCCCTTTTTCGAGCCACACCCACTCCCATAACCATCCTAATATTATCAAATGAAAGTTCCATATCTTCACTCACAAAACCAATAGTAAAATCCACGGGACCTTTTAAAAACGCAGAATAAAACAGGTCCAAAGTTGCCTTGCTTGACAGATAATGTACATAGCGATGTACATATAATGTACACAGGGCTGGATTTCGACATGTGGTTGCCCTTGGGCAGCCTTCAGTAATGGAGGCCCACCCTATCTTAAAATACCAAAAAGGTGAGAAGACATATTTACAGTCATCCATAAAGTATATTTTTCAAGAACAAAGAATTTGAACTTCTATATAAAATGGAGAATGAGATAAGATGAATATCTTATATATGTTATAGATGAATATCTTATATCTGTTCCACTAACTACCAACTACCATTCAAGCACTCACAAATACATTTTTGCTTACAATTTTTTTTTCATGAAATACGTGGAGGCCCCCTGGTTGTGGAGGCCCCTGGGCAACTGCTCAGCTTGCCCATGCCTAAATCCGGCCCTGAATGTACAGGTATATGTACACGACATGTACATGGTCTGCCTCTATCACCAATTTCCATCACTTGCTACAGAAGTCCACTATATTCCATTGCTGATTCTATTTGAAACTGTAAAATATGTATGTATTATGAAATAAATGCTGTTTTGAGCAAATTTTGTCTTTTGTATACATTCTTTATTTTGAAACCACGTAATTATGAGATGCAAGGTGATTTCTTTCATTTGTATTTGCCGCCTTACATGACTTTTTTTTTCCCATCATGTCATTTGTAATATCCTTTTCTTTGTCTTCGCAAGATGAAAGAACATGTAAAAAAAGAAAACTGAATTTATATCCCCCCAATCCTTATATATCATACTTGGTAAGTTACAATTTCCCACATTTGTCTGCTTATAAATATGTCAAAGGTTATCTGGGATTCACAGTTTTGAAATCCAGCATCATTTCAATCCAAGATACCATGTGTTTTTACTGTCTGTTCCTATGTGAAATCAGCATAGTTATATCATTAGGCATTATGAATGTAGGTCATACTAATGCCATGGTGTCAGGGATAGCATGGCTGAGTCGAGTTCATGTTTAGTTGATTTATTTTTATTTTGGTTTGTTGAATGAAAGCCAGTAGAAATATGGGGTGATTTGAACATTGCTTCCTGCTGTTTATGTTCAGTCCATTCTGAAAAAAACATTGGCGAAAGAAAATCTTATGGAAAAAAAATCCTTCGATTCATGCACCAATCAAAGTTTTTAGGCCTACTTCTCCAAACACATACTTTTGCTCGACAGTAAATGCATCTTTTTGTTTCAGGGGACATCACTCAGCCATGGCATATAGATCGTGCATTTTCTACAACGGAAATCATGGTATTTGCGGCCCATTTCTGCCACGAAGAGCTCACTCGCTGACCAGTATAGCATCACTGAATTCTGGACAATGGAGAGGCTGTCAAGGTTTCATTCCTTCATCTGTGTGGAAAGGAATTATTCATTTGGCCCAGTACACCAGAGATCGACGAACACCCAATTTCAACAGTTGTGTGCAAGATGCATCTGCCAATGGTTATCAACAATCGATGCCAGCTGATCTTCCAAAAGAGAGATTATGAAGATGCCAAGGCATACATCAAACGTTTAGCATAGAAAAATGTGGACAGATTCACATGGACCATCCTTAAAATAGTCTCTTTTGAACCATCCTACCCAAGAGTTACATAAATATTTCATGGATTTCCTTCAAACTTTTCAGGAAAATAAAAGATTCACGTCGAGAAAACATTTTTTACCTATCTCAGCCACATTCAAAACAGCATGGGGTTAAAGGAAACAAACAGATTTTTCGGATGGATGGCCCAAAAACAGATAAGACATTTCGTGAAAGTACTTTACTCTTGAATCAGCAATGGAATATAGTGGACTTCTGTAGCAAGTGATGGAAATTGGTGACAGAGGCAGACCATATACATGTCGTGTACATCGATATGTACATTATCTGTCAAACAAGGCAACTTTGGACCTGTTTTATTCTTTGTTTTTAAAAGGTCCCATGGATTTTACGATTGGTTTTGTTAGTATAGATATGGAACTTTCATTTGATAATATTAGTTTCAAAATATCAGGATGGTTATGGGAGTGGGCGTGGCTCGAAAATGGGCTTCGTATAGCCCGAAGTGGTCTTGAGACCCCCTTTACTGCCATACCACCAAGGTCCCATGAATGTTTTACTTTCCTAGGATAGTACAGTACTTGTACCCTCTTATGCACTAATAAAATCCATGGGATCTTGATGGTTATTAAAAATATGGCCAGAGAAAGTCTGAAGTGAATGTTTGCCGAAAGGGATAAGAGGTGGCACCACTATCCATAACCATCCAGATCCCAAAGATTTTTGTTCAAAATATTTTAGTACTCAAACCATAAAATAAGTTTGTAAAGGAATTTCCTTGGGCAACTGATGGTTGTTGTAAATAATTCACTTTGAAAATGGAAAAAAAAATTAAGGGTGTCAAAATCTCCAAACTTTGGGTGTGGCCCAAACGGCCGGGTCAATCACATCAAAAATTTGGCTTTCTGTGTTTTAGACCACACACAACATAGGATAAAAATTTGAAAAATATCTCAAGACAACAATGTTCAAATGTTACCATTTTGGGCCTATCTTATAAAAATTCACTCTTCATCCCTTTTCATAAAAAGCCAACGTACTTCTGTGCTGTGCCAGATGTTTATCGCCCATTTCCTCCCCCGCCATGCGGCGCTTGCCCCTGCTGCTCTGCCTGGTAATAGCTCATCATTGGCTGACCCACTAAGCCAGTGATTCTCAATCCTTCCTCTGTCATTTACCCCCTCGGCTTGATGTATTTCGCCATTTACCCCCTTACTCCCATGCAAAAAAATGCATCGCCGGCAGAGGGGCACAGACAAAAATATGATGGAACAACTTTATTATTAAGGTTTTGCACAAAATAAACTTTGATAAAGGAAAAAGAAAACATATAGTCCACTTAAAAACCAGGCCAAAAATCAATTCCTGACCCTCAACCCCCCCACCCCCCCAAATGTGTTTTTTTTTTTTCAAAAGATAAAATAAAAAAAGGAAAAAATTGTGGTGGGGGGGGAATTTATTTTTGAGTCTATAAAATAATTTGTATAGAATGTGAGTCTATGTTAGAATGTATTCTGTGTTGTCTGTCTCGCATCACAACGATAACAGTGTTATTGATTTTGTCTGAAGTTGTGAAAAAAAATCATAACTTAATTTTCAGGAATGATATATTTACCCCCTGCCATGTAAATTTTTACCCCTGGTTGCGAATCGCTGCACCAAGCTTTTTGGAAAGGTGGAAGTCCTTCGTCATCCTCACTTTGAGATGGTTCCTCGATTTCCTGCCGCTTGCGTGCAAACACTCACCAGGGCTTTCGTGGCCAGTCAGTATGCGACAGGATTGATTGTTTTCTGCCGCGTGTTCTCGAACTCTCACCGAGGGCTCTTGTAACCAATCAGTGTGTGGCGTATGAGAAATGGCTCAAGACCAGAATGTAAAAAAGGAAAGAACATGCACTTGATCTAAAGGGGCTGTCACACCTTGACGTTTTAGCCAGCGTATGGCAAAGTATCAAAACGTATGTATAACACTGGCGTACACTGAACTATTGATGTTTTTTAAAAAGTTTTGGGCGTATAATAACGTGTTGGACGTATGCATAACATATTAGTAACGTACACAGAACGTTTCAATCACATATAGATAACTTGTACGAACGAATGCTGAGCGTGTTGTCGGCGTTCACAACCTATGCCCAACGATAGTCTAACTTATGCATAGCACACGGCAGCGTATCGCCGACGATCATGTGGCATAGGCTATTCATAGGCTGAGGCTCAACGATTCAAATCATAACCACACTTGACATTGAAGTGTGAAGCCGCTATCACACATTGACGTTTTAGCGAGCCTATGCCGATGTATTAAAAATTTGCCGAACCAAGCTGGCACATGTTGAATACGTTATGGATAAGTTTTGTATACGTTAAGAGCACGCTGGCATACGCAGTCATACGCAGAGTACATCGAGAAATTTTCAGCATGTTGAAAATTTCTCGATTTACTTGGCGTATGACACACGTTCCGCATACGCTGGCCTTAAGTTGTAGGCATGTTACGCGATCGTCGACACACGTTACTTGTAAGGTACTCATAAGTCGAAACGCGTCAAGGTAATGGTTAGCATCAGTGTTCCAGACCCCCTGTTTTTTTTTTTTTTTCTTCGGTATGACAGTTATGTTGACGCTTCGATTTCTCGTGCGGTTATGATTTAAATCGTTGAGGGGCAGCCTGTTAATTATATTATATTATAACCGCACTAGAAATCGAAGTGTCAACATCACCGTCATACCGAAGAAAAAAAAACAAACAAAAAAAAACAGGGAGTCTGGAACACTGACGCAAACCATTACCTTGACGTGTTTCGACTTGTGTGTAACTTACAAGTAATGTGTGTCAACGATCACGTAACGTGCCTACAACACGTTACTCATAGGTTAGAAATGTGTTTCGGGTACGCTAAACATTACCTCGACGTGTTTTCGACTTATGAGTAACTTACAAGTAACGTGTGTCAACGATCGTATCACGTACCTACAACTTATGGCCAGTGTTATGCGGAACGTGTGAGTCATACGCTGGCATACGTCGAAAAATTTCAAGCATGGAAAATTTGTCTAACAGCTTGGTGTACTACGACGTTTGCCAGCGTGCTCTTAACGTATACAAACTTACCCATAACTTATTCGACGTGTGCCAGTGTTTTCGCCAAATTTTTCATACGTCAGGCATAAACTGCCTAAATCGTCAAGGTGTGACAGGGCCTTAACAGTCACAATGCATATCTATCCTCACACAAGTCATGTACTTCACTCTAATAATGTGTGCTCGGTGACATCAATCTTTTATTACCGAATGTCGTATAACGTAAAAATATATAATTTTAGGTCAAGCATCAAAAATGAAAATTCAAATTTGAATGTGGATCCAATCCCACTTGTTTACTGATGTACAGATTCAGTACTTTTTAGAAGTTTGAAGAACCCCCCCCCCCCCCCCACCGAGGGAAATGATTTTGGGATACATCACACATTTTAACATGAAATTGATATTCATTTTCCGCATTTTTTTTCCCCGTCTTACAGATGGTGAAACGACCCTGCCTTCTGTCCCTGCCCTTGTTCAACCTTCCTCTTCACCTTCGTCTCCTTCCACATCTCTTCCTCCAAGTACAATTGCAACTACTGCAGGAAACCAGATGACTCAAGAGGTGATGAATGGTTCTTGTCATACTCCATATTAATGAATTATTAGCGCACCTGGAACATTGTTCCGGGGAGCTTGTGGGATTGTGCGTCGTTTGTCCATCCACAAACATTTGCAACTTCTCAAACGACACACACGATTTTGATGAAACTACATCACAACCTTCATCACCCAGTATGTACCAAAGTTTAACAGCATTAAAAAAACAAAATTGGACCCAAAGGGGGTCTTCGGGGCGTAGCCCTCCAAAATAGGTATTTGCTTTCTTCTCAAACTACACGTGCAATTCCAGTGGAACTTGACCACAAACTTCATCACCCGTGATGGACCCAACCCAAGTTTGTTCACTGCATTAAAAAAATCTACAGGTATTTACTTTCTTTTCCGTCACATATTTTGTGTGTTATCCCATGCCCACCAGTGGCTCCCTGGTTTTCTTGTCCAGCTGCTCCCAAGTGAGCACCCATGGGTATTTGCCCTATTTTTAGCTCTCCTGGACTTGTCAGGTGAGCTTATGTGATCGAGCACTGTCCGTAAGTGAGTTGGTCAGTAAACACCTCAGTCATTATCGCTGAGATTAAACACAATTTTGCTAAAACTTGGCCACAAGCTTCTTAACTGATGCCAAACAAAGGTGTTATTTTACCGCATTGAAATCTGTGCTCAATAAGGGGGTCAACGGGGGGGGAGGGGGTTGACCCCCCACTCCCCCTCAAAAAAATAGGTATTTCCTCTTCTCCAAAACTACGCACACAATTTAATTTAAAGTCGACCACAACCTTCAACACACCAAATGTACCAAAGTTTATTGAGCACATCAAAATCTGTGCTCATTAAGGGAGTCCACTGTGGGTGAGGGGGGGGGGGTTGACCCCCCCCCCAAATAGGTGTTTGCCGTCTCCTCTGAAACTACAAACACGATTTTGATGAAACTTGACCACAACCTTCATCATCCACGATGTACCAGAGTTTGTTCACGGCATTAAAAAAAGAAATCAGGGTGGGGTACTTTGTGGGGGGTTTGAGTGATTGTCCAGGTGAGCTTCAGGACAGGCGGTCCTATTTTTTTATTTATTCACATGCAGCCTGTGGCTGCTTGGCTGCATTATTTTCCTTGGAGCACAGCTGTGAAGCTGATGTAATGCCTCTGTTACCGGCACGCTGGTACTCATTTTGCCGACCTCAGAAGAGTGACAGGCTGAGTCAATCCTACTTGGTGTTGAATCAGTGGCCCAACAGGGGCTTTAACTCAAGACCCCCAGATCTTAAGCCAGCCACCTTAACTGTTAAGCCAACACCAGGCTTTGATGATGAATCGTCGATGAATGATAGTCGTTATGTTTTTGTTTTTTTCAATGTGAAGACATTTGTTGGGGAATGTACACAAACATGACAGAAGTAAATCGACACCATGATTTTTAAAGAATTTATTTATTTAACATTTGAAGTATATTTGATCCATTTTAATACATACACTCGTATTTGGTAGACTTGCCATTTGCAGATTTAAACGCTTTTACTCTTTCAGGCATAGAACGAACGAGTTCTGAAATTTTCTCTTGTGGGATTTCTGCCCAGCCTTCACGCAAATGGGTTTGCAATTCTGCCCGTGATGTTGGTTACCTGGACTTTTTCCGCACAGCTCGATCCAATATAGCCCAGAGGTGCTCAATGGGATTCATGTCAGGAGACTGACTTGGCCATGGCAGTCGCTTGATCCCATTTTTGTTCTGCCATTCTTTGGTCTTTTTTGCAGTGTGGCATGGAGCTCCATCTTCCATGAACAGTGTTGTTTTTGACCATCTGACCAGTGGAGAAGACAAGGAGACGTCCATCCTCAAGGAGACAAATGCATATCGTAGAGTTGATGTTGCCAACACACTCCACAAGCTCTGACCGACCAGCACTCCAGATTGCTCCCGACAGCATCGCTGAAAAACTACTGTGTTTGACAGTTGGCTGCAATCGATTCAAAGAGAACTCTGATTGGGAAGTCTCCAAACCCATACGTGTCCACTGCTAGAAAATTGAGCAAATTGCGACTCGTCTGATAGAAAAAAAACATGACAGTTTGCCAAAACTCCAAGGATCTGGTGGCATCTCATCAGCCCACTTCTTTCTCCTTTGAATGTTGGCTGGTCTAAAAAGAGGTTTTCTCCTCGCTGCTCTCCCATCGTAACCCATTTGATGAAGGTACCGCACGACAGTTTTTGAGCTCACTTGGACCTCCTCTGCAACATTTGCTGCCTTGCAACGGGAAGTTTCCTCAATGGACCGCTTCACAGCTCGAAGACACCTTTGAGGGCCCAGGTCGACCAGAATGGGAAGCTGTGGATTCCTTGCCTTCGCTGGTGAATTTCACAATCATCCGATTGACCGTAGAAAGCGGAATGCCAAGGTTCTGAGCTATCTGACGCTGACTGACTCCACCTTCCGATTGGCCAACAATTCGTCCTCTTTGAAAATCGCAAAAGTCGTGTGCTCCCTGGGTTCGAGGCATAGTTAATTGTCGTACAAGACCAAGGAACTCATTTCTGCAAATAAATAGTTGAATATTAGTACAAATCACTGAGTAAAACTTGCTTTAAGCAGATGAAATGAATAATTTTCAGTGTCTGTTTCCTTCTGTCATGTGTCTGTATATTCTACTTTGTGAAATCCCACATCTTGGCCCAAACAACATCATGTGTACGTCTTTCATGGACTTCAAGGAAACGGTACAGGCGTTTTGTACTTTTTTCCGCAATCTTTTGCAACAATATCTTGAGAAGTCAACCATTCTGGGTGTGGTTGATGGAAGGTTGATGATTCTGGGTGTGGATGGATTTTCTTTGTGCTAGATGGATGCGGTTCAGGCTACAACCAAGCTGTCTGTGCCAGTGTTTTGGGAAGTGGTACAGGATGGGGATGTTTGGAGAAATCTAATCATGAACATCACCAGAAGTCGGCCACAACTTGATGCATTTAGATTACTAGATTGCTCTGAAGGCCAAAAATTATAACTTGCATCGTGTTGCTTTTATTGCCTTCGCCAGAGGAGAGCGTATGTGTTGCTTGTATTGCATTTGTGTCCATTTGTTATCTTGCCAAAACGAAGTTTTGCAAGATATGTTCGTCAGCTTGTATGTTTTTTTATTGTTTTTTTTTTGTTTGTTTGTCTGCAATCATGTATAAAAAATTCTGCAGAGCACAGTAATCATCGGAAATTTTTGTAACTTCGCATATCAGAGGCCTATAGAGGTCGCTTTCAGTGCACAAGATTTTGAAGGTCAAGGTCAAAGGTCAAGATCACTTTGGCGCAAATCAGGGGAGTCGAAGAAACCCTTATTTTTTGAGTAATTTTGATCGGATCGTCTTCAAACTTCATGGGAATATAGTTCATGGTCTGGCGCTCAGCTGATTAATTTTTGGTGGCGATTGGCCTTGAACTTCATGGTTAGCGCCTCAGGTCAAACATATTTGACCCCAAGGTCAAATTTTCAAGTTTTTGGAACCATATCGTGTAGTACCTCAAATTGAACACCTCGACGAGTGCTTTCTAGATATGTCAAGCTTGAGACATTTTGACGTCATTTGGTGACGTTATGAGGCAAAAGCATATTTTTCATGGTTACTCTGTAGAACGATTCTCATCGGAATCTCTCGTAGGCAGATATTCCTCAAGGAGTCGGTCCTGGTGGATAGCAGCTCTGTTCACCTCAGTGTGACCTTAAAGAAGTCACATGTGGTCACCTTTTGGCAAGATACGGGTCACCCTGCGGGTGACATTGGTTTGTTTGTCCGCACAGATCTTGTATTGTTCTTCGCAACCGCTTGTCGGATTGAGACAAAATTTTCACCATCAGAGCGACGACTCATGTAGAATGTTTGAATGATAATTATGATGTCATAAGTCACGTGATGTGGCAGCCATGTTGGGAAAACGGAAAAAAAACTTTGGACCTCTGTATCTTTGAAACCACAACAAGGAAAAATTGAAACTTGGCACGTGGCAAGTACTCCTCATGGGGAATGCGAATTTTTTTATGACGTCATAGGTGCCTTCGTTATGATGTCATAATTGCTTATGTAGAATACGACATCTGATCAGTATGAAAAATGTTTGAAGTTTATCTAAGAATAAATTTGTCCACCAAAAAAAATTGATGTCATCGTTCACACGATTCAGCCGCCATATTGGGTTTTGTTTTGTTTTTTTTTAACCTTAAAAAATCTTTTCTGAAGTGGCTGAACAGATCGAGGCAAAATTTTACATGTATGACCGCCAAAACATGAAGAAAATGTTCACATCGGTCACATGGTTTGGCAGCCATATTGGATTCACCCTGAAACCTATAAAAATCTTCTCCACAATGGCTGGACAGATAGAGGGAAAACTTCACACATGTTCCCCAATCCTTGGGGATACCAGGGTATTCATGAATAATTAAGTCACATGGTCTGCCAGCCATATTGGATTGCGCAAAAATATTTTCATCGATTGACGTGAAACTTCACATTTATGATCTTGCAATGATGGGGAATATAGGTTTTCAATTTCAACTTCACTGGACACATGGTGTGGCAGCCAGAATGATTTAATTTTTTTGATGTGGGTTTTTATTTATTTTTTACTGTGGCTCACTTGGCTGTGCCTGGATGGGTTTGAGGGTAGAGGTGGAGAATAGTAACAGCTGAAACCCGAATCCGATACAGGTTCCTCCTGATGACTTCATCTTTGCTTTTTTTTTTTTTTTTTTTTTTTTTTTTTTTGTATACCTTGGTCGAGGCTCGTATGAGAGCTAACACACAACTCACAGCAAGGAGGCATGAGACAAGAGGGGCGGGAGTGGAAGGGACAAAACATTGGGGAACAGACACAGGTGAACTGTGGAAGGGAGAGGGATGGGGATGGGACGGGGAACATGGCGAGGGGAAGATGGACATTAAAGGGACTTTCAGGAAGGAAAGCAGGAGAATTGAAGGAAGTGGGCTTGGGTGGATTATCGGGGGTAGAAAAGATCGAGGATTTGGATGGGGGAAGATAAGAGGTGGTGGTGAACAGCTGTTTTGAAAGCCTGGAGGGAAGAATGGGAAAGAATAGAGTGAGGAAGTTTATTCCAAAGGCGGGAAAAAAGAGGAATGAAAGAGTGAAGATGAGCAGTGATTCGTGATTTTGGTAGTTTTACCAGAAGGGGGTTGTTGGCGGACCTTGAGCGCCCTGTGGAAATGTGGTTGGGACAAATCACAGAGAGAGCAGGGGGGCAAGGCTGGAGAGGAGTCGGTAGAAGACAGAAAGACCACCGACCAACCTGCGGTGATTGAGTGAGAGGCCCAAAGACTCAGCTTCATTGCGGGAGATGCCAATGATCTTAAAAGCCCTGGTTTCGACAGCGTGAAGTCGAGAAAGGTGGGAGGCAGGAGCACCAGCCCAGAGGGGAGAGCAGTACTCCATCAGGCTACGGACAAAAGCTTTGTAAGTGGTCAGGAGCTCAAGAGGGCCGAGGAAGGACTTTGCACGACGGAGGATTCCCAGTCGGCGACTGGCTTTTGAGGCAAGGTTGGAAATGTGACTTTCCCAGGAAAGGTCATGGCAGATAGTGAGACCCAGAAGCTTGAAAGAAAAGACTTCTTCCAGAGGATTGTTGAGAAAGTGGATGGGGGTTTTGTAAACGGTCCTTTCGAAGAGACATAGTGAGAGTGTGAGATTTGTCTGGATTGAAAGACATGTTCCACGTGTTGGACCAGTTTGTGATTTTATCCAGATCTGCAGTGAGCGAAGAAGCTGCTGCTTGCCGGTCTGAGGGATGACAGATGGTACGGCAGAGGGTGGAGTCATCGGCAAAGAGAAATAGAGGATTTTCCAGAGAGTCCGAGAGATCATTGATGAAAACCAGAAAAAGAACAGGGCCCAGAACGCTACCTTGAGGAACTCCAGCCTGCACAGGAAGAGGGGATGAAAGAACTCCATTTAGGGCCACACGTTGACTGCGACAGGAGAGGAAGTCTGCGAGCCATGAGTGGAGATGGCCTTGAATACCATGGGAAAAAAATAAATTTTTGCTTGTTTGGGTTCCTTCTGTTGATTCCAATGCAGGACTTGTACCTATTTGGTCTTCCATTTGACTTGAATTTAATTTATTTTTATCCCATTCTGAATCTATTTGAATAATAAGTCATGGGTCAGGGTCAAGTGTCCGTTCAAAGCTGGGTTGTATCAAAGCGGGACATCTTGATACCTGGTCATCACTGCCAGCAGTTCCAAAGTGGCACTTTTAGTTCTGTCTATTATTAATTACATGACACACCAGGACACAAACACCACACAAAATAAGTACTGGTGAGGGTCTGCAATGTCTAATTACTTTTTTCTTGTTGACGTAATGATTTCATTTTACAAACATTTTGTTCAACTCCTTCCACCATTTAAAAAATAAATTTACAAAAAACAGTTGACAGCATTTTGGTAATCTGGGAATTAGTCATTACATCATATTTGAAATTTGTGACTCGTACAAACTCCTTTTTCTTTTTACTGCATTGTTATTGTTGTGGGAATGGCTCCGAGGGTGGGTTGTTGCAGGCTGTGTCAAAGCCTGCGGGAGAACACAGCTGTTATACCTTTCCAAACGAGCTGTGTCCTTTTGACTCCCCTCAGCTGGCAGCACAGAGCGATCGTCTACCCACCCCCCCCTTCCAATGGCACGTTTGATGAGCCCAAACGAGTTTGGACAATTAAAAATCTCCCAATCATTCATTGTCATCGTGGGCACGTATCTGTAGGGGTTAAAGGGTTATTTTATTGTTGGTTAATGTATATTTTATGCAATGCTTCATTCTTGTTTCCTTCCCCCATGCCATTTGCTTGATAATAAACACACCTGGTCTCGAGGTGAATTCCATTTGTCGAAACTAATTATTGGAGTTTTTGAAAGAAAGACCCCATTTTGTGGCGCCATCAAATATTTTAGTCGGTTTGTCGGAGAAGGGCGACAGGAACCATAGATTGTCTCTGAGTATCATGATATCTGGTGCCTGTCACACTTGAGTGGAAAAAATATTTTTTTAATTCCTCCATTATTTCATCTCTACCTGTTCTTTCTCCAGCAAATGGCTTTGGCCGTCCGTTTAGCCACATTGCAGGCGCGAGTGCTGGCTGCCGCACCTTCCGTTTTGCGGCCCTCGGCCCCGATCGCCTCGACCGCCGCCTCGCGTCCCATTCACGGGGAAAAACGAAAGCTGCTGTGGCAGGGTCCCAAAGAAGGAGTGAGTTTTGCACCTTCGCCTTCACCTTTCTCTTTGGCCACATCTCTGGCAAGCTTTTATTTTATTTTGACAAGATTAAAGATTTTGTCACTCTCGGTCAGCTTATTGTTTTCCTTGGAACCCAAAAGGAAAAATCGAGCGGCACGGAATTCTGGGGGAAACTACATTTTGGAAGCAAAGAGCAAGACGTGAAATTTCGCAAGCTCATGGGGATGACATCACAGGTAAAATTACCACTTCAACACTTCTACAAAAAGCACAAACATCCTATGTTCCATTACATCCTGGTTTATCGTTTTGGTGCCGCCCTCCTGTTTTATTAATATTACAGAGCAGGGAACACGGATCAAGTGCCGAGCCGGATGCAGAGACTGGTGACAGTGCAGGGGAAGGTGGAGAAAGTACAAAAGATATTGGAGAAAGTGGAGAAGCTTGGCGAAAACAAGAGGAAGTGTTCCGCTCACTGGATGCACAGTACGCTGCAGCTCGAGCTCACACACATGGCAATAGGGGAACCGGATTAGGTTTTGCGTCTCGTTTTTCCCTCAGCTAGCAAGCTCATCCATTATTGTGCCACATCACCTCCACCGTTTCTTTTTCCTTCTCCCACACTCACCGTTTTCCCCCCAATTTGCCACATCAGCACTCCATTCATTCCTCTCCCTGATGAGGACATTGTCACACACTCATCATCCTTGCCCTTTCATAGACAGTTCACGTCTCGTATGTCCTTTTAAATTCAAATACCCCCCCCCCTTCCTCGGTGTGTGCTCTTTTTTTTTTTTTTTTTTTTCTTTTTTTTCTTTTACTTTCTCTTTGTAAATAAGTTGAACAATAAATACCAACAAAAGTTTCTGGCACTGTTTTATTGATGAAATTGTAATTGACACCTAATACTCTCATAAAGTATAGAGATAGTAAGTAAGTAGGCAGGATCTTCTTCTTTCATATGCAGCACAAGACCATGGGGTCACATAATTGGCTGAGGGCATGGCTGTGCCACTAATGCAATGCCCTTTGTGGGGTAGGAATTTACAATTTGTTCAGGGTGCCGGTGATAACTCGCCGACTCGTCATGACAGACACCGTTGGATCTTTAACGTTCACCACCTAATGTCAGCAGATGGGACGTTTGTTCAACGTCCATCCGAAGGAGGGCACGTCCATTGCTGGCGAGACAACAGGGTGGCAGTTTGTAACTGGGCTGAGATTAGAGCCCAAACTTGATGGCTCAACCGGCCCCATTTGACCCTCCCTCTTCTCTTGGGGCAACGAGAAAAACTCCGCCCTCTCAAGGCGATCCGAGCTCCACCCCTTGGGAGGCGACAAACGCTCCTTTCACAATCCTGTATCTTAAATGACATAATGGTAAGAGATGTTTCTTGTATACCAGAAAGGCATTTTATAGTAAGAAAAACATTCACTGCAGAAATATAATGCCATGTGCTGTGCGTCCAGAACCAGCTGTGTCTGTAAAAGATTGAATGGGCTGTGAGCGTGTGCTGTAGCATGTCTGAGTCCGAATGGATGACCATCACGCCAGGTGAAGTCGCAACCTCACGATCGTTTCAAATCGAGCAAACAAACTATCACGTGGCCTCTGCACGGCTCACGAATGCTTTTCTACACTGCGTTTCCCACCAAAACGGAGCAAGAAGGCACTTGTGAAGAAGGAATAATTTAAATGACATGAATATTTTTACACTTGGACAAGAGGTCGAAAGCTGTCAGAACCTCAACTCCAGACAAACGTGAAATGCGGATTGCATTAAAGTCATGGTTCTTATAACGACCAGATGAAAGCAGGCAAGAGGGAGAAAGTAGTCACGCAGGGGCACAGGATTGCAAAAGAAGAATGTTTGCAGAAAGCGGACGCACACCCACCGCTATACCTCAAATTAGACTCCTACCATCCTATGGAGCACAAAGGAGCTGTGGTGCACACCTCAAAGCGCATGTGATTTATCATCTCCAATCAGACAGGATGAGAGAGGAGGACCATCCTCGGAGCGTGTTGAAGGCAAACGGTTACCCGGACAGCTTGCTACCGAAAAGGAAAACCATCCTGGCTGGCAGTCCCAGCCTGTTATGTGGGCAAGAACTGTGGAAAGGTTTTTGTGTTGTGTCTTTCATACCTGGTATATGGCAGAAAATCGGCAGTGTTGAAAGTGGCAGAAGCGAGGGGAAGCTTCCAACCCGTATTCGCTATCAGGTGAACTCTGATTATGGTCAAGGGCAAGCCTCCGAAGAAGGACAAGGCAGTGGTGGTGTACACGATGTGCTGTTGTTGTGCAGCCAAATATGTGGGAGAGACCGAGGAGCAGCTGAATACCGCAATGCCTTTGAGTGCAGCGATCCAGATAAGTCTGCCATTGCCAAACACGGCCTGAAGGCAAGACCTCCTTGGGATAGGGTTCGCCTTTTGGATTTGACTCCAAACAGAACCAGAAGATGATTTTTTTGAGGCTTGGCAAAGGAAATTGTGACGTCGATCACGGAGCGGGTGATGATGGATTTGCCGTTACCATTTGGCCCACTCCTGCGCAAATGCACCAAGGATGATGCTCCGCCATCAAATGGGAATTACATGTAACAGGTCTCCAGGGGTGTTCGTCAGGTGAAACCTATTCCAACCCCTTCCTTGCCCACACCTCATTCCCCTTCCCCTGCAACCTCCCCACCTCTCTAACGCAGTCAAGTGCCCACCATCCGTGATGCTGTGACAACGACAATGACATTTATCTAATGACACGACATTACATCAGCAACATTCTGTAAGTTATCAAGCACTTGATGTCGACCACAATCCTGCTTCAGTTGAATAACATTAGGTAACTGTTAACATGACATTGTGTTGGGTTGGATACAGAAGGCCTGCAAAGAACAAAGCAGGCGTGATATCAAAACCTGGTGAGAAATGAGAATCAAAGGGCCACGTTTGATAGGTGGAACAAAACAAAATCACTCATTCATGACCATCTGCCTTCATGCTGGGCTTCTCATTGAAACTGGAGGCCAACCGTGTCAAGGTGGGCCCTTTTGAAAAATATAAAACACATTTCAAGTTCGATATTAAATGTGTTCTTTGATCTTCATGATTGGACACATGACATGTATAGAATTCAGCCAGTCTTTGCTTATAGGCCGGGCGGGCATCGTTACAGCAAATTCTTTGTTTGCCCTCTGGCTTTCTGGCCCAGCTCTCCAGGTAGGTTAAAAATGGTGCATTGTGAGCATGTGCCAACTTCCCCCAACTTTGACTCTGCTTCCATGTCTCCTCACTTATTATACTATCGTATATCGCAGTTCAATTGAATTTATTGCAATTTAGTTTTTATTATGAACTATTTCATTATCGCAAATTGCTTTATATCACAACGCCGGAAACACAAATAAAAACTTTCAACCTGTATCCCAGAAACAACAACAACGGCCCAGGATGTGCATCAACACACACATTTGAACTCTACTACATATCTGCTGCACAGTGCACTGTATTCCCTTCTCGCTTGGCACTCACCGAGTAATTTTACATTCCTTTTTAAAACAACCCTCCATAATGAGTGCCAAGAGACGAGGGAGAGGGTGCTTTATCAGAGAGACAGATAATTTTACTGCAAGAGAAACGTCTGGTGTCATTCTGCGAGAACATAGGTTGAGCGGTCCTGAGCTGCAGATTCATGATGCGTCATTGGGAAATTGTGTTCTGAGTACGGAACAAAAGATTTGGGAACGCAACTCATACATACACATTTGTTTTGTTCCGAAAATAACATAACACGCATTCGCTCTCAATTTCCAATATTTTCCATGACCGCCGGTGAAATTACATGACTTTACATGTCTGGAAAAGAGTTTTGTTAAATTCCATGACCCGTACGAACCCCGTCTTCCTTTTCTCGTCTTCCTTGGCCTGTAAACTTTCTTTTTTTTTTTTTTGCTTTCTCAACCTTACAGACGAAAACAAGGAAATATTAAACATTCAGTTGGAAGAACAAGATACACAAGGACATTGGACGTCGGAGTCCATTTGGCCCATCAAGCCGACACAATGCATTCATTCCAACACAACCTTATCAATTCTTTCAAGCAGGTAATCATGCTAAAATAGGTAATTTGGTGTCTCGATTTGGCTGTGATTCTTTCATTACTTATCCAATCTCAACCGAGCTTGACTGGAGGACTAAAGGTCACATGATAGAGGTTTTAGTGACTTCATTTCTGCCCCCGACCCCTCCCAAATATGGCTTTCCACTGTCGAAGAAGACTCAATTCCTCTTATGCATTTGAACCATTTATTTAATACATATGCATATAGAGAATCGGAGGAAATTCAATAATACAAGCAAGCAATCCTCTGAGCCGAAGAGTACATGGATCTTGAATTCCTCATATCATAAGCAAAGTTGGGGAAAGTGAGATCATGGAACAATATCTGGTCATTTTTAGCTTGCCTGTTCGAAGAACAGAGAGCTATTGCGATACCCCCGGCGTGAGCGTGAAAATGTTAAAGTTTTTGGTGCAAGTTATTTCCTTTCTAATATTTTTATCTACCACAATATTTTTTACTGATTACAATATACAAATACATTTCTTGCTTTAACATTATTTGGATCAGACTTCACTGCAATGCTTTATAAAAAAAAAATATTAGACGAGTCTATTAAAAACGATAAATGTATATACAGGCGAGCATTGGGTGGCTTTGACACCAACTCTGGTTGAGATGGCTGCTGAGGCTGAAGTTTTTTTGGGGGTTTGGGGAAAAGATCACTCAGAGCCTTTTTTTCACAGCAGCCAAATGAGGTCAGCTTGACTTCAAAGGGCTGAAGAACAAGAACAATCTGAAGTTGATAGGAGTTCAAGCAGACAGCTGGACATTACCAAAACACACAATCCATTGAAGCTGCACTCGAGCTTCCAGCCAGACTTTCAGATGCCAATATATAATTATTTACATTTGAGAATCCCTTCATATTAATTAATAAGCCAAATATAATTCCATTCTATTGAATAAGGATGAAAGATTATTTGGAAGGCAGTCTGTTTTGGGGAAGAGGGGTGTTTCACTTGGCAGACTGGTAACCTTCCAATACAGTAAAGAGATACAAGGCCGTATAAAATGCAAATGGATCCAATAAATATATATATATATATATATATATATATATATATATATATATATATATATATATATATATATATATATATATATATATATATATATATATATATATATATATGTGTGTTTGTGTGTTTTTTTGTTGTTGCGAATTCGGGGAGGTGGGGGGGGGGGGTCGGACGAGCATGTCAATCACTGTCCGTAACCAGTTTGGGTTTTCGCACCCTACTCTCCACAGCCAAATGTTACAAATTCGGCGCCACCCTAACCACCGCGTCTCCGGGATTATAACGCCAGCTGGTTCGGCACAATTCTCGGGTTACGCGCCTCGCATCACGATACCAAAATACACCTGTACCTTTCCAGCTGGGGAAATAGACCCCGGTTACAGACTGGTTTTGTCAGAGACCGAGCGGAGTCCACCAGTCTGTAACCATTTTGGTTTTTATATCCAAATCGAGTGGAATGTTCCTCGACGCAGCACAAATTAATTCAAAGTGGCAACTTCATACGAATCAGCCAGATTTATTGGGGACATCGGGGAGCACGACACAAGCAAAGCATTCACGACAATGTTATAATCAATCTATAACCCATTCTTAACTCGGGAGATATGGGATTCGAACGAGATAAGCCTTAAACGACATGCAGACAAGACATGGACAGCATGCAGACAAGACAGAGTACTTGGTGATGTTTCATGGACGAGAGGAAAGTGTCAAAGGCACGAATGTGGCTCGTGACAAGCCGATGTCCACGGATTCGAGCGCCCAAGCTCAAACACGCTGTGTGGCAAGATGGCGCTCATCCTCCTTTTGTCGCACCGCCCACGCACGCGGCCTCCGTGCGTTCTGATCCCGCGTAAGGTCGACGGCACAAGACCGTCAGATCGATGGTGGGTTTCAGATGGTTTCGCACAAGGTCTCGTATACAAGTCCAGGCCTGGCCTGTTCACCAGACCAGGTCAAATTGAGGTGTTGGGCTCCGGCAGGCGGATCGAAAAACGTGTCGAGGACCTTCTCATGAAAGTCGATCGCCTACTCGATGTGCAGGCAGCCTCGAGTCATTTCTCCTGCCTCCTTCACGAAGCAGATCGCAGACAGACACAGCCGTCCCCCACACAGCAGATCACGACCCCCACCAGTCGTTTCTCATCCAGCCGAGGGCAGACTCGGCGCGCTCAGGTTCAGTTTTTCTCCCTGCAGATTCACCGCTCCTTTCGCTCGCCTCGAAGCCCACTCCAGTTTCACTTCCTCTTTCAGTTTTACTTCTTCTTCAGTTTCACTTCTCCTTCCCGACGCTGGCTCGCCTCAAAGCCGACTGACTCCTCCCTTCAGTTTCACTTCCTTCTCTCGGTCACTCCCCCTCTCAGCGCTGGGCGGGGACTATTGTCCAGAGAGAGGACGGAAGAAGAAGAACCTCTCGGTCCACCACCAACGTACAGCCTCTTACACCTCCCGGCACACGTAGCGTCCATTTACCGAACAACCTGGCAAAACCTGCATTTAATGGGCGATCTGGGCTTATCCTATATTTAATAACCCACGAAGGGCATTTCAACAACAATATATATATATATATATATATATATATATATATATATATATATATATATATATATATATATATATATATGTGAGGATTCAGCGGTGGGGGGATTCGGACGAGTGCGTCAATCACTGTCTGTAACCAGTTTGGGTTTTCGCACCCTACTCTCGACAGCCAAATGTTACAGATTCGGCGCCACCCTAACCACCGCCGTCTCCGAGGTTATAACGCTGGCTGGTTCGGCACAGGCCTCGGGTCACGCGTCTTGAATCGCGATACCAACGTACCCCTGGACCTTACCAGTTGGGGAAATAGACCCCGGTTACAGACTGGTTTTGTCAGATACCGAGCGAATTCTGCCAGTCTGTAACCATTTTGGTTTTTATATCCAAATAGAGCGGATCGTTCCTCGGCGCAGCACAAATTAATTCAAAGCGGCAACTTCATACGAATCAGCCAGATTTATTGGGGACAGAGGGGAACACGACACAAGCAAAGAATTCACGACAATGTTGTCATTAATCTATAACCCGTTCTTAACTAGGGAGCTACGGATTACGGGTTTCGAAGGGGACCCTAACGAGATACCCTTAAACGACATACAGACAAGACATAGACAGCATGCAGACAATACAGAGTACTTGGTGATGTTTCATGGACGAGAGGAAAGTGTCAAAAGCACGAATGTGGCTCGTGCAAGCCGATGTCTACGGATTTGAGTGTCCAAGATCAATCACGCCGTATGGCAAAATGGCACTCGTCCATGTGTCGCAGCCCTCACGCACGCAGCCTCGGCGCGTTCAGACCCCGCGAGGTCGACTGCACCAGAGTCGATGGTGGGTTTCAGCTGGTTTCTCCCAAGGTCCAGTATACAAGTCCAGGCCTGGCCTGTGCACCAGACCAGGCCAAATCGAGGTGTTGGGCTCCGCAGGCTGGGTCCATGGGATTCCAAGACGTCGAGCCGTGAGGTGAGAAGGGACAGTCAGAGGCTCCGTCACTGGACTCCGGATGAACCTGTCGATGTGCTCTTCACGAAAGCCGATCGCGCCCCACCTTGGCACTCAGTTTCACCACTTCCGATCGCAGACTCGTGGCACTCAGGTTCAGCTTCTCTCCCGGCAGATTCTCACTGCCTTTCCTTTGCTCGCTCACCTCGAAGCCCACTGCAGTTTTACTTCTTCAGTTTCACTTCTCCTTTTCGGCCCTTGCTCGCCTCAAAACCGACTGCTGACACACACAGCCAGCCCTATTCAGCCGATCGCACCACACCGGCACTCAATTTCACCACTGTCTTCCCTGCAGTCTTTTCCTTCACTCGCTCACCTCAAAACTGACTGGCTCCTCCCTTCAGTTTCACTTCCATCTCCAGGCCACTCCCCCTCTGGGGAGCGCTGGGCAGGGACTATTGTCCAGAGAGAGCAAGGAAGAAGAAGAACCTCTCGGTCCACCACCAATGTACCAACGATGAACAGCCTCTTACACCTCCTGGCACACATGAAGCGTCCATTTACCGAACAACCTGGCTAAACATGCATTTAATGGGAGATCTGGGCTAATCCTATTTTTAATAACATGAAGGACCATTTCCGCAAATATATATATATATATATATATATATATATATATATATATATATATATATATATATATATATATATATTGTTGTGTACCAGGGGTCGGTGGCAAGAACGACCGTTTGGTGGGGAAAATTGCGTCGTCTCCATCAGACTCCCCAGAATTGTAGGCGGTCGCTCCGGATAATTCCGTGAGCCGCGGGTTGCAGAACCGACCGTGGTCACCAATATCTCGATCACGTGGCGTCGTGTTTTTTGTCTCGAGCTAAAGTACGTAAGTATCCACGCAATCTCGTCTGCCCGGGATCCACGCCCTCGGAACGCCTGGTCGAACCGGATTTACTCTACCGGCAGCGGTAAATTCACATTACCGACGACTGCTTTGCCACCTACCTTTCCGTCTCGTTGCAGTCGAGCGGGGCCTGCCCAGGACGCTCCGGCTCTGATAGACCGATTACCGGGGATGAAACCCTGCTTCTACTCAGACCCGGACCATGCTGGACCAATGTAAGAAGGGACAGAAACGGCCTGGGAACATTTCTAATAAAGGTTTATTAACAGTAAAAAGACACAGGCAAGACAACGCGAATATGCAAGTAATATTTGCAAGGATTCAAGCACTTACATAGTTCTATTTAAAGACGGGCCCACATGCAGACACACACACAAAAACAAAAGAAACCCCAGAGTCTTTATTTGACCCATGCAACCGTGAGGAGAGACAAGCTGGGGGTCAGAGTTCGTGGGTACCTGGTCGTCGAAGGAAGGGAGTCTGTAATGCGCACCTGCTAAAGGTCGTTGGGGCACGGGCCGGGAGTTCGTGCAAGACTCGTGGCTCGTGGCGGGGCTCGTGTGGCGAATAGTCGGGGTCAACAGAACTCCTCTCAACAGCCACCGTGAACAAACTCGGCCTCTCCTCAGCCACCGTGAACCAACTCGGCCGCTCCTCCCAGCCACTGTGAAAGCTCTGCCTTTCACTCCGAGAGTCTCGGAGATACATCTCCCCCCCACGGGGAGGGGCTCTTGGTGGAAAAAAAAACCTCGCTGTCCGCCTCTAATTGGTCAGGATCCTACGGGCACAGCCTTCCTGGGTGGAGTTTTGGCCATGCCCGGAGAAAGCCGCCCCTCCCTCCACGCGTGTTTGAAGAAGGTGGATGGTGGTGAAGTCACGATTGCGTGTGGAACGTTTGTGGAAGGTGGATGGTGGTGAAGCTGCCTCGAACATCCTCGGGAATCAGTCTCAGGCAAAGGTGCGCTGTGACCCGCGAACCGAGGGCGCAAGCGCGATGGTACCGTGCATCGCAATGGGGAATGTAAAACATAAAAGAAAGCGATTTATTAACTGAACGAAGCCGTCGCAGCACACATTTAATTCTCCCACTAAACAAAAGGAAGGGACCTGTCTCACACGTACTTAACTGGATAACTGACTTTTGGGACCTGCATGTTGAATGCAAATGGTTTCCAGATCCATAACAATATATATATATATATATATATATATATATATAGTTACGAATTTGGAAGCTTTCTGCACTCAACATTCAGGTCCTTATAGAACAGTTATATTGGTAAGTGTGTGTTTCTAGTTAGGGCCCCCTACCTGTGTCTAACGGGAATTACATGTGTGTGCTGCGGAGTTTCGCTGACAACAAATCTCCTTCACTTCACTTCACACACCGACGCCAGTGCCCACGTGCGTTCGGCCACGTACGTGGGCGGAGATTTCCATCGCCTCAGACAGGGACTCGCCCAGGAAGACAGGGGCCTGCACCTTGTCCAATCATGCCACAGAGAGCGACTTTCCCACGACGCCCCGTCCAATGAGGGCGGAGAGGTCCTCAGACGGCGATTTGCTCACCCCGGAGGAAAAAGATATAAAAAGGAACGCCAGGCTGGGTGAAAAAGGGTCGTGGGGTCGTGGTCGTCGTGGTGGTCATCATCATCGTGTTGCGGGTTTGAGTCCCGCCGGCTGGCTGGTTCGTCTGGTCCTGGATCCTCGTCGCCTCTGATCTTCTCCTTGGCCTTGGTCGATTGGTGCGTGGCCAGTTGAAGAGCGCGGTACCTGGTGCTTGGAGCGGCATCGTGTTGCGGGTTCAAGTCCCACCGAGCCGGATCGTCGAAGACCACACGAGGTGGACAGGTCCAAGCACAGGCTCTGGTCTCCAGCTCAACTGTCCTCGAGCTGGAATCTTTCAATAAAGACCATTGGGGTCCGTGTGTGTGTGTGTGTGTGTATATGTGTGTGTGTGTGTGTGTGTGTGTGTGTGTGTGTGTGTGTGTGTGTGTTCCTGTGTGTGGGCCCGTCTTTAAGTGGAAACTTAGTGCTTGTGTGTAAATTTTCATTCTTTATAGTTGGATAACTGCTCTTCTGTGTTCCCCTCCGTGCCTATTGTAAATAAATATCCCTTTTATTGAATGTATCAGCTCATTTCTGTGTTTCTTTCATTAGCTTTGCATGGTGTGTGTTGGGAAATTGGGAAACAGTAAATTTTGCATTTGGACTGACGGGTCTTGGTAACCATCCGCTCGGGTTACACACGGTTTGAGCCCGATAACGGCTCGTTCCGCTCGAGGCCTACCGAGGGTGCGAATTCCCCGGTGGCTTTGCCACGTGGATACTTAGGTACATTGAAATTGGCAATTAACCCAATTCCACTCAGCCGAATTATTGGCAATAAACGGTCCTGTAAAGGACCCGTGCCTTTCGGAGTTCTCCGAGGAGCACGATCTAAATTCCGGGTGTTCGGTGGAGCCGACTCAACTGCTCCACCTAGCAGTCGTGCGCCCCGCCGATACCCGGCACAACATCAATATATGTATGTATGTATATATATATATATATATATATATATATATATATATATATATATATATATATATATATATATATTGTTGCGGTCTTCGCGCCCGCCGGCGTGCTGATGGCCACGTAACTCGAATCGCGGCACGTCGCCCACCGGACGGATAATCCAGTCGTGACCCTCTCGGACTAACGCCGGGAACCAGTCACGGGTGGACCTTTCAGTCTCACCGCGATCGAGCCAATCAGCCCCCGCGTGGGATAGGGTTGCTCGCCAAATTCGACCTACCTAAGTACCCACGCGGAGGGTAGACCGGGGCGATCGCACCTCGCCGCAGGTCGACTTCGGACACGGGCCATAGCGACCCGTTCCGTACTATCAGAATAACCGAGCGGTGTTATCGTCGACCTCGACGGTTCGATTAATTATCGGGCGTATTCAGCCCACTACCAACCCTTTACGTGAAGCAAGATGAGGATTCAATGGGAGAAAAAGACAAAGCGAAGCGGGAGAACAGTTCAATAATAAAGCACATTTATTCGCGGCACACGGGAAGCACACATTCAATTCCACCAAAAGCACACAGAAAAGACACAATGCAATTTACACAAAAAGCAAATATAAAAGTGAAAACACAGTGCAGAGCTAATACCGACTACCGAGCACACGGCAACACTTATACAATTCTACTTCACAGACGGCGCCGACAACACATACCCAAAACCAAGGAAAAGAATACCCCCAAGAATGAGGCGGGCCTGAGGCCGAGACCGGGTCGCGCCTACCCGTCTGGTGATGAGACGCGGAGCGGCGATGACGCCTCTCTCCGCGGGCCTCGCGGACAGTGTCAGGCAGGGGGTGGGAAAAGGGGCCCCCTTGGTCGCACTATCTCAGCGCGGGGGGGAAACAGGAGGGGGTTGCTGATGCTCGGGGTATAGAGGATCTTTATTATCCCTGGTGTGCGTCTCCACCTCGGCCAGGTCGCGCTGCCGGCCTCCCTCGGGCGTGCAGCTCCCGGCACCGACGCGAGCACCCCCTCGTCTGCCTTCGCCGCTGCCGCCTCTCCGCCTCTGGACTCTCCACCCTGGACTCTTCTTTGGGCTCTCCTCGTTCGACTCTCTTCAGCTTCTCCAGCTACTGCAGGCCCGGGCTCCAGACTTCCACACGGCTCTGACTGACGAACACGGTCCTTTATCCCCCCGTAGCTTCGCCTTTGACCCCCTCCCTTTGACCTTTCACCTCGCTCCCCATTGGCCCGAGAAAAAGTGGGCGTGAAGGCTTTTTGATCCACAAATTTGCATATATCGATCGTTCTGGAGGCGGGGCCAAATCGCCCCTCGCTCACCGATTGGACGGCAAAAGTGGGCGTGTGTCGTTTTTGATCCGTTTTTGAAGCACAAAATCCGTGATTTTGTACACGCTGTTCAACGTGCGCCCTGCACGAGTCCAACACCGGTACCCACAGCGGGGCAAGAACGGTGGCGATGCTACGGTTGCGAGGTGTGACGGGAAGGTCGTGGCGGTTGTGGTGAAGCGGCGTTGTGGTTGGTGGTTGATGTTGTGGTTGTGGTGGTAATCATGGCGGTTGGTCCAAAATAAAGATAGTAAAAGAAAAACGGCTATCCTGAAGAGTCGCAGCTCGCATAAATGACATGTATTCCCACTAGACAATGGGTTTGGGCCTAACTACACATATACTTGCCGAGGTACCTCACCTAAGGGACCTGAATGGTGGTTTGCGAATTTGGTAACCACAACAATATATATATATATATATATATATATATATATATATATATATATATATATATATATATATATATATATATATTTCTTCTTCTTTCGGCTGCTCCCGTTAGGGGTCGCCACAGCGGATCATCCGTATGATCCGCATAGTGATTTGGCACATGTTTTACGCCGGATGCCCTTCCTGACACAACCCTGGTCGCCTCTTACGACACAGGGATATGGTACACCTATTTTAACCGGGGTTTACACCGGCCCAGTATACTGGTACTCATATATATATATATATATATATATATATATATATATATATATATATATATATATATATATATATACATATATATATATATATATTGTTACAGATCTGTCAGCAAGTGTCCTCCAGTCGATTACGCAAGTCAACGACATATTGGGAGGCATTATGAACCTCCGACGTGTTCTCTCCAGTCCGCAGTTCTTTCAACAACTCCATGGGCCCTCTTATAGTTTGTCTGTAGAGTAGCTCAAATGGTGAGAACCCAGTACTTGCTTGACGCACCTCTCTGTAAGCAAATAGCACTGGCTGCAGGTGCCTGTCACAATCACGTGGTCGCTCTTGACACCTTCCTCAGCATGCTCTTCAGAACTCCGTTGACCCATTCACAAAGTCCATTACACCTTGGGTTGCATGGTGTCGTGAAGAGTTGCTTCATTGTTGAGTCAATGTACCTCCTTCATCACGTCCGACGTAAATTGAGTACCTCAGTCACTCAGTACCTCTTGTGGGAGTCCTACTCGGGAGAAAATTTCCAGCAGTGCTTCCACTACTTTCTCCGTCTCAATCTTTGGGAGAGCAATTGCTTCAGGGTACCTAGTGCCATTGTCCACAACGGTCAGGATGTACCGGTTGTCCTTATCAGACACTGGGAAGAACGGTCCAATCAAGTCCACAACCACTCTGCGAAAAGGCTTCTCTGTCAATGGCATGGTTCCCAATGGTATCTTGAAAACCCTCCCTTTGGGGATGGTCCTCTAGCAGATGTCGCAGGACTTGCAGAATCTGCTAACATCACTGGTTATTCCCGACCAATGGAAGTTGCTCGTTATTCTGTCAGTTGTCGTCTTTGCTCCACGATGACCTCCAACAATCGATTTGTGTGCCAATTTCATCACGCCCTCCCGATACTTGGTTGGAACGATAATTTGCTTCACTTCAGTCGTGTCAGTTGTGTAGATACGGTGTAAGACACCTTTGTGGACTTCAAACCTGTACTTGCTCTTGTCTCACGTCTGATGATCGCTGTTAGCCTGCACCTCCTTTCACAACCTTTGAAGTGAGACATATTCCTTCTGAGCTTCCTCAAGCTCTTGTACAGTCACCTTGGAGATGTCAGATGACACCCTCAATGGTTTGATGTCGTCCTTGTTGCACTTGGTCTGTGCCCTGGTCACTGCTGCTTGTGCCAGCTGTGAAATCCAATTTGGGCCTGGAACGTTCACCTCTCGTGCTCCCGGTATATTACCAATCACAAGATCACAAATGGGGTCCTGCATGCACATGACCTCCACCTCTCCTATGTAGTACGGTGTGTCCACGTGGATTTTGCAACTGGATAGTGACGCAATGTACTGTCAATCAGCTTGCAGGCGTAGACCTTGTCAGACATCTGCCTTGCAGTCACCAGGTCTTTCTCCACAGCTGCACAAGTACATCCTGAGTCTCAGAGTACTGTCACTTTCTGTACACCCATTTACAATAGCCTTCATCCACGGTGATGGTGCCGTTGGCGATGCCAGCAGTGGTTTCCTCATAACTGCCGAAGACCATAGGTATTGACAGTAATCCTCCATTGTTCACCTGGATCCCTTCAGGACACTTTTGCACAGCTGATGCAGACTGCTCTTTCAGTTCTGCTCTGCACATAACATCTTTCTTCTGAACATTGTGCACTGCACTGGCAGTCTTCTGTTGTGGCCTCATCTGAGCTGCCTTCCTCAATGGACATTCGGCCATCATGTGGCCTTTCTTGTTACAATGGAAGCATTCCCTTTTGCTTCTACTGAATTGGGGCTTTGTCGGCTGAGGTGGGTCGGTCTTGTGCAGTAAACTGTCCGACCTTGGTTTCATTGTGACGTTCTTCTTCTTGACTGACCTCCCAGTAATACACCCTCCATGTGCTTCAACATACTGCTCAGCCAAGGTTGTCATTGCTTCAGTGTTCTCAAGCACTCTCTCGTGTATAAACAGAGCCATCTCCATAGAGCACACACGGAGGAACTGTTCACGAACCAACAAGTCAGTTAATGCTTCAAAGCTGCGTTCGCACTTTGCCATCAAAGTCCGTTGTGTGAAGCACCGTCTCAAACGTGTCACAAACTGAAACGCAGTTTCACCTTCATCAGGTTTGATTTCTCTGAACCTCCGGCAATATCCGTCCTCTGTAAGTTCATACCTCTTCAACAAGGCTATTTTCAAGCCATCATCGTCGTGAGCATTCTCCGAGGGCAGACTGGTATACACCTGGAGTGCTTTGCCTGTAAGAAGGGGGCTGAGACGAACTGCCCTGTCCTCTCTGTTCCAATGTTGACTCACAGTGGAGCACTCTAATCTCTCAAGGTGGAGTACTCTAATCCAACTTATCCCTGACTGTCATTCTCCACAGTCATCATCTTCATTGCCCGTTTAAAGGTCTGTACCATCCTTTCTTCCAGGCCATTGGAAGCCGGTCAGACTGGAGCCGAAGTCGAATGACAAACTTCATTCCGAGCACAAAAGGTTCGAAATTCAGCAGTGGTGAAACTGATATTGTCTGAAGATGTCCGACACAAGATGCTCCACTCGACCATGGGTTTTGAAAGGGTCCATCAGACATCCAGTTGTCGCTGTTGTAGCAAACACCGACCATGTATCAGATGCCACTATCTGGATTTCTTCAAATTTTGAAAATGCATCAGAAGCCACCAAAAACATTTGGCCCATTTGAAAGGACCTGCATAATCCATATGGAGCCATTGCCATGGTCTCGCAGGCAACTCCCATGGGTGCAATGCTGCTGCAGGAGGGTTCCTGGCATTCATTTGGCAGGCGTTGCAACCCTGCACCCATTTTTCAATATCTCAAGTGATGCTGGGCCACCACACATAGCCTCTGGCTAAGGCCTTCATACCGATCACCCCTGGGTGCATCTCATGCAGTTCCTTCAATATTGCTGCACGACCAGGCTTTGGAATGACAACTCGATGGCCCCTTATGATGCAATCATAGACAATGCTCAATTCCTCTTTCCGACTGAAAAAAGGTTTCAGTTCTTCGCACGAACAATGGTTAGACCATCCCGTCTGTCGGGACCTAAAGACCTGGCATAACACTCAGTCCCTCCTAGTCCAATTCTTAACATCTACTGAGGTAACTGGAGATGAGTAGGTATCCACCATGTGCCTGACCTTCAGTCTCCGGCACGTTGGGAGTTTTATCTGGGCTCTCTGGCAAGGGTAACCTACTCAGTCAATCACAATTGACATGAGCCTTCCCCGGTTTATACCTCAGCACGTATGAATATGCAGCGAGAACTATTCCCCAACGAATGACTGTTGGAGATGCCATCTGAGGAGTGGGTCGGCCTACTACCAATAAACCCAACAAAGGTTTATGTTCACTGTGAATCTCCACGTGGTGACCCCAAATGTATTGATGGAATCGCTTCACTCCAAAAATGACCGCGAACCCTTCTCTGTCCACTTGGGCGTAATTCCGTTCTGCTTGGTTAAGAGTCCTCGAAGCAAATGCATTGGGCCTTTGGGTACCATCGTCCATCACGTGTGACAAGACTACACCCACTCCATATGGTGAAGCATCTCCTGATAGCACCAGAGGCTTGTTCCTATCGTAATGCGCAAGGACCTCTGCCGACGCCACCAACCGCTTTGAATTCCGAAAAGCTCGCTGCTGTTCAACCGCCAATTTCCACGCAATGCCCTTACGTAACAAATGGTGCAGGGGTTCAAACACCGATGAAACATTTGGAAGAAACTGCTCGTAATAGTTCAACATCTCCAGAAAACCCATCAGCTGGCTCACATTCTGTGGTTGAGGAGAATCCACGATGGCCCGCACTGACTCCTCTACAGGCGGAGTACCCAACCTGTCAATTTGGTATCCACAATATGTGATGAGTTCTGTGAAGAAGCATTTTGCTCGGTTCATCCGAATGTATGCTTTTTGCAGACGATGAAACACTTCACCCAAGTGAACAAGGTGATCTTCCTAGTTCCTGCCTGACACAAGGATGTCGTCCACATGAGCCTCTGCAAATGGTATCGATCTTAACATGCTTTTCGTGAACTTCTGGAAAAAGTTGCTGGAACCGACGATATTCCATAGGGCACACGGTTGTAGCGATACAACCCACGATGCGTGTATTGATGGCAGTATAGTCCTTGGAGCCCTCTTCTTGCTCCAGCTGTTGAGCAGCAGTTAGGTCCAACTTGGACCATGTCTGACCACCGCTCATCACAGTCAATAGGTCTTCAACCTTCGGAATTGGGTACTGATCCACGACTACTACTTGATTGAATGTTGACTTGTAATCCCCACATATTCCAAGAGGACCATCGGGAACTTCAGGAGATGCCCATTCTGAAGAATTGCTTTTCTCGATTATTCCTTCAGACTCTAAACGGTCCAATTCTGCCTCCAGTTTGGCTCTCAATGCAAAAGACACAGGTCGAACCTTGAGGAACTTCGGCCTTGCTCATTCTCTGATACATAGCTTAGCCTTTATACCCCTGACCTGTCCTATTCCAGAATTAAACAAATCTTTGTATTCCATTATCAGGCTTGCCCTGGGCATTTGCCCTTGTTCCCCCATCCTACTGCAACTGTTTGTTTTCTGAGCAATTCCATCTCAGCTTCTCCAGCCAGTTCCTGCCCATCAAGCTTCGTCCCGTTTTGGTGACTCCTCTCAAAATCCTTTTCTGTTCCTGGAACATCACCTCCACATCGACTTCACCAAGTACATGGACTTGCTCACCTGTAAACGTTTTAATGATTCGATGACAAGGTAGCATGATAGGTTTCTGTGTGAGTGAGTCAAAAACTATTTTGTTGACGACAGAGCATGATGCCCCCGTGTCAATCTCCATCGGAACGTCCACACCTCCAGTGTTTACTGCATGCACATCGGCTCCGGCACCCTTTGTATTTTTTTGTAGACACTGTCGAGGCTCATATGAGAGCTAAATACCCAACCGGTCAACCTGTGTATGGTGGATTACATCGTACTCCACCTCACCGAGTCTGCCATCGACCTCTGATGATTGGTTATTGTTGACCACATCCTTGTCGGACAGCTCCAAGCTCTTCACTTCCGACTGCTGACATGGCTTTGGCTTGTCCACCTGTGTGACAGCTGCTTTGGTTATACAGTGTCGGGCAACGTGTCCCATTTTATCACATCGATGACACTTCTCATTCCGAAATTGGCATCTTTCTCGAGCATGTCTGCCTCCACACCTCCAGCAACCTATTCTTGCTCTGGCTGAATCAGATCCTTCCATAAGCCTGCTTCTCCATGACAGCTTGTTGAGTCCTGCATCTGATGACTAATTCAACGCCAATCCGCTCGATGCATCACGAATCGCCATTCCACCTCTTGCCGCCTGATGAGCCAAGGCTTTCTCAAGAGCCAGCCCCAATCCTAGATCAGACTCCAACAATTTTTTTTCTGCAAAACCTCATCTCTCAACCAAAACGTGAACTGGCCCTGCATCATGTCTTCCAACAGGGCTCCATACTCACAATGCCCACTCATTTCTCGAAGTTTCGTGGAGGTACGCGCATATAGCCTGTCCCGGCTGCTGTACACACCCCCTCAGCCGAAACCGCGCTAAGATTTTCTGAGGCCTCGGAGAATAATGTTCCTTCACCTTCTCCACAATCTCCTCGTATGTTATCTCTCCAGGCTTGGACGGTGACACCTACGATCATATTACTTGGTATACTTTAGCTCCGCCGACAGACAGCAATGTCGACCTCTTTTGGTTTTCGTCGGTGATCTGGTTCGCCTCAAGGTGGAACGGCTGTCTCTCAATGTAGGCCTCTCATGACTCCCTCGTCAGTTGGAACTCACCAATTTTCCACATACCGCCATCTCAAGAATGTAGTTTTCCTCGTCACCAATGATGTAATGTCCCCAGAAGTCAATCTCACTCCTTGACGTCCATTAACAAGGTTTATTGCAAGCAAGAGGCAACTGAGCCATCACGCCCGTGACGTATGCACTTACGTCACCACGAGGACGTTCTGTCTCTCAACAAGGAGGGGGATTGTTCTCGGATGTCCTGGACCACCACCAACTGAGCCATCACGCCCGCGACGTATCCACTTACGTCATCACTAGGACGTTCTGTCTCTCAAAAAGGAGGGGGATTGTTCTCGGATGTCCTGGACCACCACCAACTGAGCCATCACGCCCGCGACGTATCCACCTACGTCATCACGACCATCACCTGACGAGCCATCACGACGTATCTACGTGAGGACGTTCTGTCTCTAAACAAGGAGGGGGATTGTTCTTGGATGTCCTGGACCACCACCAACTGAGCCATCACGCCCGCGATGTATCCACTTACGTCATCACGAGGACGTTCTGTCTCTCAACAAGGAGGGGGATTGTTCTCGGATGTCCTGGACCACCACCAACTGAGCCATCACGCCCGCGACGTATCCACCTACGTCATCACGAGGACGTTCTGTCTCTAAACAAGGAGGGGGATTGTTCTCGGATGTCCTGGACCACCACCAACTGAGCCATCATGCCCGCGACGTATCCACTTACGTCATCACGAAGACGTTCTGTCTCTCAACAAGGAGGGGGATTGTTCTTGGATGTCCTGGACCATCACCAACTGAGCCATCACGCCCGCGATGTATCCACTTACGTCATCACGAGGACGTTCTGTCTCTCAACAAGGAGGGGGATTGTTCTCGGATGTCCTGAACCACCACCAACTGAGCCATCACACCCGCGACGTATCTACTTACGTCATCACGAGGACGTTCTCTCTCTCAACAAGGAGGGGGATTGTTCTCGGATGTCCTGGACCACCACCAACTGAGCCATCACGCCCGCGACGTATCCACTTACTTCAACACGAAGACGTTCTGTCTCTCAACAAGGAGGGGGATTGTTCTCGGATGTCCTGGACCACCACCAACTGAGCCATCACACCCACGACGTATCTACTTACGTCATCATGAGGACGTTCTGTCTCTCAACAAGGAGGGGGATTGTTTAAGGATGTCCTGGACCGCCACCAACTGAGCCATCACGCCCGTGACGTATCCACTAACGTCATCATGAGGACGTTCTCTCTCTCAACAAGGAGGGGGATTGTTCTCGGATGTCCTGGACCACCACCAACTGAGCCATCACGCCCTTGACGTATTCACCGTGACGTGCCCGTTCACCTCATTAATCCTGTAAACTAGTCTTCATTTTATGTTGGACCTGCGAACGGCCGTTTCATTTCATGACCAATAATAGCATTTATACGTCACAAACGCGAAGTAAAGGGAGACACGCCTCGACAACCTGGACTCAAAACGTCGATGTTATTTTGTCATTGTACCATCAGATGCTTCATGTGGACAGTTCTGTCTCCATGAAACAATAGAAACGTTATCACCACGAACTGAACCTTGTCATGATGTCGCTCACACTGTTTTGTGGTGGTTTATATAGATTCTGCGAGATCTGAACAAAATATAAAATACAAGTGGACCAGAAAGTACGAATTTATTCATTGCAAACTTTATGTTAATAGGTTTACATTTTTTTACCTCTGATGATAAACACCAGGACAACGACCTGGAAATAGCAACAAGAAGCACGTGACCTCAGTGCGGCAAGACTTCCGGTAATGTGGTCTCGCGCACGTTGTTGGTGGATTGGGAGCAAGGAAATGATGAGGTGCGAATGTTGATGCGAGTTGTAGGCGGTGAGTTGGGTTAACAAGTTACATTATCATTCTTGGTGTGTGCGGTGTGTGGTGTGGGTGGGTGTGTGTTGTGTGTGTGTGCGCGCGAGTGTGTGTGCGCGCGAGTGCGTGTGGCGTGTGGTGTGGGTGCGTGCGTGTGCGTGTGTGTGTGTGGTGTGGGTGCGTGCGTGTGCGGGTGCGTGTGTGTGTGTGTGTGTGTGTGTGTGTGTGGTGTGTGTGCGTGTGCGTGTGCGTGCGTGCGTGTGCGTGTGCGTGTGTGTGTGGTGTGGGTGCGTGCGTGTGCGTGTGCGTGTGCATGTGTGTGTGTGTGTGCGTGTGTGTGTGTGTGGCGTGTGGTGTGGGTGCGTGCGTGTGTGTGTGGCGTGTGGTGTGTGTGTGTGTGTGTGTGTGTGTGTGTGTGTGTGTGTGGTGTGGGTGCGTGCGTGTGCGTGTGTGTGTGTGTGTGTGTGTGTGTGTGTGTGTGTGTGTGTGTGTGTGTGTGTGTGTGTGTGTGTGTGTGTGTGTGTGTGTGTGTGTGTGTGTGTGTGTGTGTGTGTGTGTGTGTGTGTGTGTGTGTGTGTGTGCGGTGTGTGTGTGTGTGCGTTTGCGGTGTGTGTGGCGTGTGTGTGTGCGCGGTGTGTGTGGCGTGTGTGCGTGCATGTGTGTGTGTTTGTCCGTCCATCCGTCTGTCTGTCCGTCCATCTCCATATGCGGGTTTCACAAGGTAGAACAGAGTTCTCTGTCTCCAAGTATCCACCATCGTGTGTGTGTGTGTGTGTGTGTGTGTGTGTGTGTGTGTGTGTGTGTGTGTGTGTGTGTGTGTGTGTGTGTGTGTGTGTCCGTCTGTCTGTCTGTCTGTCCGTCTGTCTGTCCGTCCATCTCCATATGCGGGTTTCACAAGGTTGAACAGAGTTCTATGTCTCCGTGTGTGTGTGTGTGTGTGTGTGTGTGTGTGTGTGTGTGTGTGTGTGTGTGTGTGTGTGTGTGTGTGTGTGTGTGTGTGTGCGTGCGTGCGTGCGTGCGCGCGCGCATGTACTCTCAGGAGAGCCAGAAAACAACATCTGTCTTCCCTCAAGAATGAATTTTCAAACTTGTCTCCCTCCTCTAAAACCTGGTGGCACCTTGTCAATTTTGTCTCTGAAGTATGCTCCTATCCCCTTCCATCCCTTCCCTCAAGCTGTACCCAACTGCTCCTGAATCATGTGTCTTCTGCACCTGAAATGTGGAGAAATTTCTGGCAACCCTCGACTCTGACTCTGCAACGAGACGGACAGCATCAGCCCACGAGTCCCAAAAACCTGCTCTGCTGCTCTTGCACTTCCTCTCTCTGCCCTTTTCACCCTGTAATTTGCACTCGTTCAATCCTCCATTTGCTTGGAAACTCATCAATATCACTGCATTATGTAAAAAGGTGCAAAAAATTGATCGCATTTACTACAGACCAATCAGCTCACTTCCAATCATCAACAAGGTCATGGAGTCCACTATCGCAGTTGATATGAAATCATTCCTTTTCTCCAACAGCCTCATCTCAGATCATGAATTCAGATTCAGACCTGGTCAATCTACCTTGGATACACTGCTTCTACTCTCTCAATAATGGATGGAACTCCTCAATATCAGATATGAGATCAGGACCATCTCTCTGGACATATCTCAAGCTTTTTATACAGTCTGGCATCCTGCCTTGCTGTCCAAACTGTCTGCCTACGGCATCGAAGGCCAACTCCACCCGTGGATTAATGACTAAACAACGTCTGGCTCTCAACGGAACCCTTTCATCTCCTCTCCCTGTCAAGGCTGGAGTACCACAAGGCAGTGTTCTCGGTTCCATCTTTTTCCTAATCTTCATCAATGATCTCACTGACTCTCTGGAAAATCCTCTTTATCTTTTTGTTGATGACTCCACTCTCTGCCGTGACATCTCTCATCCTTCTGGCAGACAGGGAGGCTGCAGCCTCTTCCCTCTCCTCAGACCTTGACAAAATCACAAACTGTTCAAACACAATTTTCTTGTGTATCCATATTGTCCACCCTTTGCATTGTCCCTTACCCCCTCATCGTTAACTGCATCGCTTGTTTGTC
>NC_140964.1:137138696-137153696 GCF_056783735.1 Eptatretus burgeri
GGTCAGACTTTGTGTCCAATGACCGATTGCTGCGAGAAAGTCAAATGAGATTTGTTACCTGCATAGTCTTTGAGCGTCAGCTGCAGCTGTATGGACATGTGGCTCTTTTTCCTGACGCTGATCCTGCTCACCAGATTCTCTCAGCGAGGGAGCCTCGTGAGTGGAGGAGGCCAATGGGCCGACCACGTGTCTCACGGTTACAGCAGGTTTATCAGCATCTCAAAGAGATGGGGATGGGTCAGGCATCTCCCTGGGAGATATCAGCATCTCCAAGCCCCTGGAGTACCGGTGGAAAGTGGACGCAGCGATGCGCTGCTCTGGCACATGCTCCCATATCTGACCCGACCTGAGGTTAGTTGTTGACCTTTGGCCTTTGTTTACCTTTTGACCTGAAAAATAATCTTTTTGCTTCTTCCTCATGACAAACTCTACCATGCAGTGAAGTTTTGTGAAGATTGGTTTTAAATTGTAACCTGTCTGCGATAAACAAACAAACAAACAGACAGATAGACAGAGAGATGTAATAACAAAATCGACTGACCAACATGCTTGAAAAATCTTAGATATTGCAAGTAACAAATGGACCAAATGCAATACCCTCTTCTTCGGCGAGGGTGATTATCACGTGAGTTCGTCTATAAAGTATGTACAATTGGAATGTGAGTACATCTCCAAAGTATTGTTATGTTTGTTGGGTAGATGAAGGGATTTCTTAAAGATCGGATTGTGTGGAGTTGTTTGGTCTGTGGACGTGTAGGAGACATCTCGATGTAATTTAGTAGGGAGACTATGAGCTTAAGTGTTACTTGACACCACACGGGGGGTGGTGCCATGTTAGATAGGGATCAAGGATAACTTCCCCAGTATGTAATTGCCCCCCTACGACTTTCCCTATGTTTTTATAACTAAAACCACGATAACAAACAAGCAAAGTGTGCCGATGGGGCAGAGGTCCCACCTTCCTGGGTTTCGGGCGAGCAGGCCACGCCCCGGAGACGGAGGTTTGATGGGCGTGGCGTGAGATGCATGAGGAGGAAGAAGGCATGGGAGGAGCAGATAAGAGAGGAAGGTTGCCGAGGAAGAACGATGGGACGCTCGCGGTCGAGAGAGGACGTCAATCGGAGGACACGGAGGATCTCGCTTTCGCTTTTGGCACGCCGAAGGCTGCACGATTCTCGTGTTTGTGCGGTGTGAATTGGCTCGCGTGCTGAGCACGACGTTGGCCGTTGGCCGTTGACGGTTCGGTTGAGCCGTGAAGTGTGTAAGATTCTGATGAGGGAAGGAGAGTGTTCCTCGTGTCCTCCTCACGGGGCCTCAGAGATCGTCTCGTCGTGTCGGCCATCGTTGTGAACCGACCGGGTGCATGAGAGGAACGGTCGGCATATTCGCTCGTGAAAAGAAGCTGCATGGAGTCTTTGAGCCTTATTGTTGATTACCGCTCACGAATTGCCTGACCTACGTTCTATTTCATTTCCCCCTTGTCTGTATTTAAGTCTACGTGGAGGGGCCTCAATTAGATTTAGATTTAGTTTACCTCACGTTTTCCTTTCATTATTATAATTTAAATTATTGTCATAATACACATTTGATTATTGTTATTGAATTATTATTTAGTTAATTTGATTTGCTTGTGTCCGTGCATTTGTGCCGTTCTGGTGCAGCGCTTAACTGCTTTCACGCGCGCATTAATCTCCGAGAGGTTAATCCAGGTTAATCTCGGCTGTCGACCTCCAAGAGAGAAGTTTGACGATCCATCCAGGTCGGGGTTAAACCCCCCTGGACACGACCGTATGTCCAATTAGACTGTGGTGTGATGAGAATGTGAGTACGTCTACAAAATACGTACTGTGAAACCACACAAAACGAGTCTGCGTGAGGTTATGCAATCTTTGATTGCTCATTCTCAGTTAACACTTGAATTTGTGATCGTCTGTGTTTACTCTTCCATTTTAAGTCCTGGTTATTATATATTGGATACTGCATCCCATTACCTCCTAACTTTGCATTTCTTTTGTGTCTCCCCCTCCCTCTTTGCCTCCGTGATTTGCTTCTCTTTCATTCTCTTTCTCGGAGAATGCAGCTTCTAATGTTGCACCAGCTTTTACGGACACTGCTCTCTTGTAGTTCTCCATCGCTCTTTTATTCCTCTTCTCTGCGTTACATCCGCTGTTCTTTTATCCCTCACTGCCTCTCCTCGAATTCTTTTTGCTTTCTTTCCTGCCGCAGCTCTTTTTACGTCTGCATGGCTTCTCGATTTCCCCACGAGGCTCCATTCCCCCCAGAACCGATTTTCTCTGATGTTGGGGATGAAGAGAACAAGAATAAGAGACGTTTTGCGGCCAATAATGCAGACGACGATGATGATGATGACGGAGAACGAGAAAAGCAAAAAAGGACGAAGTGGGATGAGACGAACAAGCTTGAAAACGACAGAGATGTTGAAAAAGGACGACAAGCAAAAGTGGAAGGCGCAAGGGGGAACGTAGAGTTGATTGAAGATGGTGAGAATAACTTTGGGAAGGAGACAAAAACTGCTTTGCAGGCAGAGGAAAAGAAGGCATGTGTGAAAGTGCAGGAATCTGCTTCAGACAAGTTCACAAGAATTCCCAAAAGGAAGGTTGCGATCTACCTGGTATATTGCGGGAAAGGTTTCTACGGCATGCAGGTACGTAATTAAACCAAGTCTTCATTTATTTTACTTGTCTTTTAAAAAAAAAACTTTTAATTTGTTTTCTTCTCTCATTTAAGATGTGTATTTTTATTTATTTTCTTGCTTGCTTCCAAGTTCTTCCCGAGAGATGGAAGGATCTCACATTCTGCCCAACAGTATTCGATTTGTTTGAAATGTTTGTAAAGTAAGTATTTAGTCTCGTCCCGAACGGGATGTGAGACTACTGCAACGTCCGATCGAAAGGAAACTTTAAAACACAGGAGGGACTCCCCATGGAGAGTACTTCATTGATGACTCTGACATCATATGTCATATGGTATGGTAGCCATATTGGATTAAAGGTTTAAAAAAATGGACATCGGTTTCGACTCTGAAACTGCTCAACCGAAATAATTGAAACTTGGCATATGTCATCAACTCCTCACGGGGTATATAGGATGATAACGATGACGTCATCGGTGAAGTGGTATTCCAGCCATAATTTGTTGAATCAATATCCTTAACTGAAAAATCTGAAACTTCATTTATCTGATCTGTGACCCAATGTGAGTGAATAACGAAACTTATGACGTCATCGGTCATGTGGTGTGGTGGCCACATTGGATTGAAAATGAAAATGGGAAAAATATTCTTCTCCAGAACCGCCTAACAGATCGATGTGAAACTTCATGCATATGATCGACGAGCCATGAGGAATATAGTTTGAAATATTTTTCAGAATTCTCCTTCGTTGACACAATTTCGTCTTGATGTGCACAAAAGTGGTTGTTAAATATCCAAATAAACAATCAATAAAGCTACGGATAATGGCAATGTTCGTGACATTAACAGGTGCACGGATGGTGCGGGTATACGAGCCGTAATAACAGTGGATCATGATGGTAGCATATTCAGTTCGCGATGGTATTTTTGTTCGGAATGAGCGCACGAGGCGAGATGATGCGCTTGCTCTTCGAGTACAGTTCTCGTTATTAATACATGATTGAACTGCATGATTGACATGAATACAAACGTGAAAGATTGGTGTTGAACACACGTTTCGATCCCAACATTGTAATTTACACAACACATTTTATTGTATCCTTTGACAAGGCTTCACAACCAACGGTCCATCCATCCATTGGGACCATACTGCGTGCAGAGCGTTGGTGCTGCCTCAGCGGTCTTCCAGTTATGGAAGTAAATGAAACTTGGTGAATTTCCTCGTAATTTCGATGAAGACAGCAACTTGTTACATTTGTGTCCAAGATTACTGGGAAATGTATTTGTACATGTACGTTACCAGGCTCGTTGATGTAATGGTTGGAATCGCTGCTCTGAGCCTGGAAGGTTGGTGGTTCAAACCTCGGCCTAGTCATACCAAAGGCTTTAAAAACTAGAACGGTCACTCTGTAGAGCGCATACCTTCGCCGCCGCAACATTTTTCCGGGCACATTTGAAAAACGTCATTTTAAAACGTCCATGACGTCACAACCGTCAGTCCGATTGACGTCAAATTTGGTGTGTAACCTCCTTGAAGGCAGTCCAACAAAATGGAATGATAAACACTGAAAAATTTAAAAGTTGAAAAAGACGTCATCTTTTGACGTCATTTTGACGCACTTCCGGGGACGTCACGTCCAATCGGGGACTACCATTCTGAAAGCTCGTAGTTCACTGAACGTTTTAACGTTTGTTTCATGTCAATAGCTCTATTAGATCTGAAGCTATGCCTACAAGTTTATTTTGACCTTGAGTGTGACCTTGACTTTGACTTCAGAGTTAATTGGCAAAACCTGTACATCAATAAACAGATATTTTGGTACTAATCCTAATGCCTGGATTTGGGAGACTTTGCTTTGTAAATTATATAGATATTTGAATGTAAAATATCAGGACATTTTAGCCACAATTGAAAAACGTCATGTTCAAACGTCAATGACGTCATAACGGTCAGTCTGAACGACGTCAAATTTGGTGTGTGACGTCCTTAAGGTAAGTCCTACAAAACGGTATGATCAAAACTGATGAGATCGAAAATTGAAAATTTACGTCATCTTGTGACGTCATTTAGACGCACTTCCGATGACGTTACGTCAAATCCGACACTACATATCCGAAAGGTATCTCGTCATGGACCAATATGGCGGTGGTTGCATGTCGAGAGCTGTATTATAAAGGAAGTTATGCTCAAAATAGTGTTTTTGACCTTTTCATGACCTTGACCTTTGACCCGATCGCTCCCAAAATCTAATCAAATCGTCCTTGGATAATCACGAATCATCCCACCAAATTTCATGCAATTCGGTTTAATACTTTCTGAGTTATGCGAATAACAAACAAACACACATATTCACAAATAAATAAATACACAGCGACCAAAACATAACCTTTCGCAGAATGCGAAGGTAAAGATAGAGCACAGACAAACAACCATAATTTGGTGACACAAGCACAGTCTTTGGGCCTAATGACCTTCCTGCATTGAAGTTCCTCACGGAGGAACATGTGTATTACATATGTACAATATTATGTTGGGTCGTGGTCCATGTTTACACCGCATGAAGGTCTCTTGCTGGATTGATGATTCTCTTTGATCAGAATTTTTCCCTTTTAGATGCATCTTTCAATGTGATTACTTAATCCGTTTCACATGATGACATGTAAGGGATGTGAAATTGTTGCACAATTGAGTCTTCTGCCTTTGTTAAAGTTGATCCTGATTTTGCTTCCCCTCCCCTTTGGTCTGTTACCGTAGCGAAATCCCGGCTCTTCTTTCCCAACCATTGAGCAAGCGTTGCTGAATGCAATGGAGGAGGCCGGAGTGGCTCCTCCGTCACATGCACAAGAACCCAAGAAAATGAGCTTTCAACGCTGCGCCAGAACAGATAAGGTGAGAGAATGAGATTTGCTTCATTCTCGTATACATTGCGAGGTTATGACAGTGAGCATGCTCTTCAACTTCAATTCCGCAATCAAATCTCTTGCGTAATTTGGACTCCTTCCCTCAAATTAGAAAGCCCCTAACTAAGCCGAGTTGCTCTCAGGATATCCAGAACACGTTTACTTGAACAAGAGAAATATCAAAGTTTACCGAAGGGTTTGAGCAACGGCAGCCAAGCTGAGATTACTGCTGTTCTTCATCCGATCCAATCGGCTCTTCTGACCACGTCCTAGTCAAAGTGGACAACCCTCTGGCTGTTATCAGAGAACTATCCCAGCGCCGTCGAGTCTGCCATTTCACTCAAGCCGACTGGCAGGGTCTCCAAGCAGCCATCAAACTTCTAGACTGGTCTCCTATCGCAACTTTCTCTAACGTCAACTCATCCTGGGAATTCTTTCAAAGAAACTTGCTCTCCCTCGTGCACAGATTTATCCCCTCTCGTCTTCAGTTGTCGTTCCCTTCCTCCCGCCCTTGGTTCACTGAAGCTTGTGGCGAGGTAGTTGTCCTGAAACAACTTGCCTTTCTGAAATCCGAATTATGAAGACAACAATTAACGACACACAGACACACACCACACGAGGAAGTACGTTTGTCATGTTAGTAATAGAAGATTCTCCATAGTTCGATAAATGGAGATATGTGAAAAATAATTCTTGGTGATTTGTGACTCATCGTGTGCTCGTCCATGCCGTGGGATATGTGATATGATCATTGTGAACGTTCGAATGGTGTGAAACAGCAAAATGATACCATTATTCACACACGGACATGTACATTAGGTGCTGTTCGCGTTATTTCATCAATGGCGTCTCATTTCGTGCTTTCACCTTTAGCGAACGTGATTATTAATCATTGAAATTGTGCCGGCAAGGAGAGCTTGACATTTAATGTCGTGCTCTTGTGGAGTTGCACCGACGTTTCACTTCTTGCGCTGTTTCCACAGGGTGTATCAGCAGTGGGACAAGTAGTGTCATGTAAACTGTCGATGATGAACAACATGCAAGAGAAAATCAACGACAGGTTACCTCAAAAAATCCGCATCATGGGTGAGTGCACCAGCCGTCTCTTTCTCACATTCTCACGCACAGCTGTCAGTCTCCTACCTCCTTACTGTCTCACTTGACTCTCGTCGTCGTCGTCGTCGTCGTCATCAACACGCAAACACTAATCGTAACATTTTGAACCTCAGGGATGCGCAGGGTAAGCCGTGGGTTCAACGCCAAGAATGCGTGCGATGCTCGGACATACCTGTACTACATACCCACCTACTGTCTGACTCCCAGGACTTTGGAAGGAGGAGATACAGACTTTGAAAAAGGTAAACATGAAAAAGGCAAAAAGGTAAGTCGTCTGCGTTGGATTCGTCACACTTGAGACTGTTTGGTCGAACCTTCTGTAGTTGGTTCCTGATTTTGGAATTTTCCTCCAAAAGGTGAGACTATAATAGGAGATGGGCTTCCCAGGCCACCGCAGCATGAGCGGTTCAAATCATTTGTGTTGTTGTTTATTTATTAATTAAATATCATGGCGATTCACTTGGCATTGCTGTTTTTAATTATCATAATTTCCACCTCATGTTACCCCTCCCCCCATCCTGACCCATCATCTTCATTGCCCTCTTTATCCACTCTCAACCCAGCCGTCTAACTTGCTGGTTCCGGCGGCTCTTCCTTTCCTGCTCGTTCATTTCCTCGCCGATTGTCCCCAATTGCGTCCCTGCTCCCCCCTCCCCCCAACTCTCAGTTCAACCAAAGTATGAAAAACGTTCATCAGGATATTTCCTGATTTGAAAATCCTTGAATAGTACGTTTGGTGAGCTGCTCGGATTCTCAACACGACTACGAACCGTGACCCTGGTGTTTCTTTGGCATGGTGTTACATTTCTCTGGTTGGACGTGAAGCCGGAGACTTGCGTAGAAGGATTATCTGGTGGATGTTGCTGATACCATGACGTCATTTAGAAAGAACAGGCGATTGTCATCGGCACCCCGGCCAAATGTCAAATTCCTGCCCAACACTCTCCAAGCTCAATCACGTTTGAGCCGAATTTTGAGATCATTCCAAAGAAATTTAAATCTATCAATCGAACTGACTTTCGATGAGATTGATTTTTTTTTAAAACAAAAGTCTCACGTTATTTATGTTAACGTTGATGAGCATCAAATGTGTCTCAAGTGTTTCTTTGGATTTGGAGGTACTTGTAAGCATGCGACCACATGATGACCCGTGCACCGGTACCCACGAGAATGAGCGCACGCATCGATGCCTCACCCTGTCTGTGAAACACCAGGATAGTCGTTAGTAGCTCAGCTGGGATTCAAACCCAGGCCACATGTCTCAGAGGTAGGTGCGCATTACCTCTTCGGTTATCCTGCCAGGCCTTTGTGGAATTTCTGGACGACGTTGACAAAAGTCTCTGGTCATTTGTGATCTTTTGATGAGTTCCACAGAATTGGAGTGGTACAGTGCATGTCAAAGGCAACCTGTAAATCGATGAGGGCAACATCAAGGCCTTGCTGCGGCTCCGTGGCCTTTTGTCGGAGTTTCCGCAGGGTGCAAGTCCGCAGAGTGCTCATCCGGAGGGTGGTGTGTTGAGAGTGAGACTCCGAAGCTGCACTGGCTTTGTGGATGAATACGTTGAGCCCCCTTATTGCAGACGTACACGGACGATCTTTTCCTGACAATGGTGCAACAGAGAGCAGCACGATTCCCCCATTGCTAATTGCAGTTCCTATAAATTTTTCTTTTTGAAGATTGAAATTATTAGGGCTTCTTTGAATTGTTATGATAATTGTCTCTTGCTTCCTTAAAGATGCTAAAAAATTCGAGTAACTCTTTGCACCGGGTTTCACCGCTGTAACGACAGTAGGTTTTGGTTAGCATGTCATCAACACCAGAGCTTTTCCAATCTTGGTTGATTTGATCGTGGAATGGAGTTCTTCCATTTTTTTTATTTTTATTTTTAATTTTTAGATAAAGCAAGAGGAGTCCATTAGGCTCATCAAAGCTTGTGTTGGTATGACCAACCTCCGACTGTTTGTCCACGTTCTAACCTTTTAAATTCTGAGCGTTGAGCAACGAAGCGGCACGAACCATTTTTGAAGTCCTTGGTTTGACTCGGCCGGGGTTTGAACCACCGACCTTCCAGACTCGGAGCAGGTGTTCAACTATTACGCCACCGTCACCGAGTGTGGTTGTTGTGCAGAAGCTAACTCATCCATGACTTCACAGTTGCTCAATTCCATTAACTTCTGATTCACCAGTTGTTGATGAATGGTTTATCGGTTGAGAGAATTCCTCCTTCCATTTGCCGCTATCTGGTCTTTGCATTTTAACTGTTGGAACGAGGGAAGTTTGTGGGTCACAAGTCCATGTGAGTGCCGTGAATAAAGTTTTTCAGTCATTTAGTCTGGCTGATATCTGCACCTCATTGGCATTTTTGTTCCACCATGCATCTTTTTATTTATTTATTTATTTATTTTAGAACTTCAATTCCTCTCCACTTTCCTTTTTTGTTTGCATCTCTCCCCTACCACAGCGAAGGCTTATCGACTTCCTCCCTCTCGGCTCTCCTTGGTCAATGAAATTCTTACTCATTTTATTGGCACACATTCCTTTCACAACTTCACTTCTGGTGTGAATGCCGGGGAGGCACGAGCGAGACGCTATGTGTTCAGTGCTTCCTGCAGCAATCCGCACATGCACCTCGATCTCGAGTTCACAAAGATTCGAATAAAAGGTGGGACATTATTGGTTCTTGGTCATATTCTGCCATTGTCATTTGTATGCAGTTGTCATCCTCCACCCTTGTCTGTCTGGCGGCCACCCTCTACCTTTTTAAAGGGTGTTCTGTGGTCACTCTTTGCCCTTGTCTGTCCTGCAGTTACTCTTCACTGTCACTGTCATTGTCTGTATCTGGCAGTCGCGCCTCCCCCACTCACTCGTAAGTCATTCTCTGCCGTTTTTGATTTGTGTCCTATGTCTGGGGTTGTGGATTTTGGATCCGATGATCTCGAGTTCAAACCACACCCGTCTGTTGAATTTATACCAGGTGGGGTTAACTCGGCCTGTCATCCTTCCGAGGTCGGAAAAATGAGTGCCAGCATGCTGGTATACTGTGTCGGAGTGGCGACCCGTCCAGGATTGTGTCCAACAGCCAATGAGTCTGCTTAGGCAGCACCAACGCTCTGCACAGAGTATGGTCCCAATGGATGTATGGATGGTCCTATGTCTGGCAGTCACCCCTCCCTGATCCATGTCCTGTCTGGTGGTCCTCTCCTATGCTCATACTCTTGGTCCTTTGGCCCACTTCTCCAAAGTCATAATGGCACCTTTTGTTTTTTTTTGTTTTTTTCCCTTCCCCTGCTTCCTTCATTTATTTTCCACGTAGGACAGAGTTTTTTGCTTCACCAGGTGAGTCATTGGTTTCTTCTTTTGAATGCCTTCATGCAATGTCAAATGTCACTTCATCATGCATTTTAAACTGGATTATGAATGCCTTGTTGTTGGAATTTTATTTTCTAAAACAAGTAACAATTTTTTTTGAAACATTTGTAGTTTCCTGTTCCTTTGATTGTATTATTTGTTGTCATTCCCCACCCTCCCATCTTTTCAGGTGCGTAAGATGGTTGGCATGTTGGTTGCTGTGTGCAGAGGATGGACAGGGCTGGAGAGCATTTCTTCTGCCTTCACGCAAAGCAATTTCCACGTCCCAAAAGCACCAGGTCTGGGCCTGTTGTTGGAGCAGGTGGGGGAATGTCGATGATTTAGGAAAAGTGATGAACTTTGGGAGGTACTGGCAGAAAAAAAACAAAACAAAGGAATGTGGTTTTAATGATTGAAAAGAAGAGAGTGAAAAAACAGTGGCAGATACCGAGGATTTACTAGGGTGCAGAGATGGAAGATATTGTACACGTGTCATCTTTCTCACCAACAGGTTCATTTTGATCACTACAATAAACGTTTGGAGCAATTGGGGTTGGTTGGAGGAGCTCGAGAAGCTGATGGAGATGTGTCGTCCGGATGGCCAGAGCGAGGACTGGTTCTCTGGCCGGAGATTAAAGAAGAGAGAGAACGATTTGCAGAAAATTGCGTCTTTGGCACAATCGCAAGGGAAGAGGCAGAACAAAGGGAGATTTGGAACTGGCTCAATGGACTGGAGAAGCACACGTTTGAAGAGCAGGTGAGAAATAAAAAAAGATGCTTGATACTACAAAACTTTAATATAGACATAAACAGAGACATTTTGAAGGACATTACCACAAAAAGAAAGCCACAAAGCTTTTCGTTGTGCTCTCATCAGGTGAAATTTGCACAAAGTGAATGAGTAATGAAGAACGGTCTATTAGACACTTATCAACCAAGTCAATTTGCTGATGCCAGATGGGAGACGCGTCCTACTGGTATGGAGAATGTAATGTGTTCTTCTGACATTGATAGCCTGTTTACAAACGTCCCTTTGACGGAGACCATTGATACATGTGCACATTTGCTGTATCACATGGAACTTGAGCATCCGCCCATTTCTGAATCTGTCTTCGTCGAATTGATGAACACGGCTACAAGAGATGTCGAGTTTAGCTTTAATAACATTAAGTTCGTCCAAATTGATGGGGTCGCCATGTGCTTTAATTTGGGCCCGAAGTTGGTAATCAAGAACTTCGGAAGTTGACCAAGTTGTAGGTGATGCAATCCCCCCTCGTATACTACAGATATGTGGATGACATATTTTGCCTGTTTGAATCTCGTGAAGTCTGTGACCGCTTCTTTAATTAATTAAATTATCTTCATCCTGTCCTCAAGTTCACGACCAAATTGGAATGTTCTCATTGCTTACCCTTTCTGGACGTCCTCGTAGAGAGATCGGCATCATCGTTGACTACGTCCATCTAAAGAAAGCCCACTTTCACCGGCCAGTATACTCGATGGGACTCTCTAAGTTCAACGAGATACAATATTGGTTTGATCAATGGATTAGTAAGTCGAGCTTAGAGGATATGTTCCAATTCCAAGCTTCATACAGAGATCGACAACATTGCCGGCATCCTCAGTGAGAGTGGATATCCTGAGTATATAATCAGGAGGTTTATGCACAAATTCCTCACTCCTATAGATGACCGGAAGATGGGTCCTGAAAAGTGCCCGGTCTACATCAAGATTCCTTGGAAAGGGAAAATGTCGCAAAGATATGAGGAACAAATCAAAAGATGCGTCTCAAACACGTATCTGGCTGTTCGTCCAAGAGGGATTTTCACCTCTCGACGTCTGATTCCTGCAGTTAAGAAGGATGTTCTGCCTGCCTCAAAACTTAGCAATACTATTTATGAGTTCAAGTGCAGATGTGATGCTCAGTATGTTGGCAGAGCTAGCCAGACTCTGACTGACAGAATCAAACAGCACGTCCCTTTGTCCATCAGGAAAAACACTATTGGGACACGAATACAGCCGGTACGTGCTTGTACGAAGGTCTCAGCATCAAAAGCAACATCTGCTATTGGACAGCATTTGATTGAGAATGCAAACTGTGCTGAACAGTATCATGTGGATGCATTCAAGATATTGAGTAGAGGACGAAGTGTAACGCATCTCCGAATACTAGAAGAGCGACATTTATCTATTCCATGGACCCCATGTTATGTCGGCAAAAAGAGTTTGGCCACTCGCTTTGCTTATTTGTGCAAAGAAGAAGAGGAACACTAACTCGTCTCACGATCACAGATATTGATGAAGAGGATTCTACAACAGCCTCAGCGGCTCCGCCTCGGACTCTGCACCCTCCAGTTGGAGAGCTGAACGCTGAACAGGCTCCTCCCACCGAGACAGTTGGCAGATGATGACGCATCAGTGGAGAACGTCCAATCGGAATTGACTTTGTTGATAGGCGTCTATGAGACTGTTCTTCATTTCTCATTCACTTTGTGCGAATTTCACCTGACGAGAGCACAAGGAAAGGCTTTGTGGTTTTCTTTTCATGGTAATGTCATTCAAAATGTCTCTGTTTATGTCTATATTAAAGGTGAGAAATAGTTTATGCTGTCGGAGCTGTTATTCGCAGGGGATATGTTCCTGGAAAATGCCGCGGATGTCGGGTGATTAATTATTATTATTATTTTTAACATGCTCTCGGCTCGTGGAAGAGCGATTACACAGAACAAATCAGGGCACAACATAACAAAGGGGATAGCAGGAGAAACAGGAAGCACCGAGAGCAGAGCGGAGGGAGAAAGTATGCGGAGGCAGGTAACGATGAGGGGTAAGGGAGAACGCAAAGGGTGGACAAAATGGATACATCTCTCTATAATTCCAGCAATGTGTGTGTGTGTGTGTGTGTGTGTGTGTGTGTGTGTGTGTGTGTGTGTGTGTCTGTGTGTGTGTGTCTGTGTGTGTGTGTGTGTGTGTGTGTGTGTGTGTGTGTGTGTGTGTGTGTGTGTGTGTGTCTGTGTGTGTGTGACCGCTGTTTCTCGACAACCGCTGGTCCGATCTCATTGAAACTTGCCAGATATATTTCTGGGGACCTGAGGATGTGCCTTTTCAAGGTTTGATATTAATCGGACAAGTGGTTCCCAAGTTATGGCCATTTATTTACCAAACCAATGACAACACACGTTGTTGCGTGGGCGTGGCCGATGGGGAAGGGAAGCTCAGCCGCGTTCGCCATTACAGGTTACAACATATGGACTTCCGGAGAGTGATGACTTCGTGTATTCTAATAATTTCTCGATTTCTTTTGCGCATTTATAGATAAACACAATGCCCCAAGTTATGATCATTTTCATATTAGACGGTGCATAAGTTTCGGTAACATCAGAGTGCTGGTATGCTCCGAACCAGGAAGTAAATTTTTTTCTCTCTCTTCTCTTCTCTTTTTGTTTTTCCTTGCCACGACATTGCGGAAAGGTAAAATACTTTGGCGCTAATTGAATAATTGGGTATTAAAACTAAATTGCGAATAATCGTAACTGCGAATAATATGCGAACTTCCGGGTCACGCACGTACGGGCACGTGAGAACGAAGAAACGGCCTGTGTGGTTGTTTGTTGCTCGCGGTTTGAATATTTATTTATTTATTTATTTATTATTATTTTTTTTACGGGCACGTACTAGTAAGGAAAATTCTGTTTGACCAGTTTGTGATTTTTGTCAAGGTCTGATGAGAGGGAACAGGCTGCTGCCTGTCTGTCACAAGGATGAGAGATGTCATGGCAGAGAGTGGAGTCATCATCAGAGAGAGAAAGAGGATTGTCCAGAGTCAGTGAGATCATTGATGAAGATTCGGAAGAAGATGGAGCTGAGAACACTGCCTTGGGGTACTCCAGCCTTGACAGGGAAAAGCGATGAAAGAGTTCCATTGAGAGCCACATGTTGATTTTGAGAGTGGAGTTGGTCTTGGATTCCATCGGCAGACAGTTTGGACAGCAAGGCGGGATGCTAAACTGTCTAAAGAGCTTGCGATATGTCGAGAGACGGCCCTGATCTTGCATATGATATTGAGGGCCTCCATCCATTGTTGGGGAAAGTGTAATCGGCATGTCCAAGGTAGAGTAACCAGGTCTGAATCCGAATTGATCTGAGATGAGGCTTTTGGATAACTGCGATGATGGATTCCATGACCTTGCTGTTGATTGGAAGTACAGTAAGCCAATTGGGCTATAGTTAAGGGGATCTGGTTTCCACTTTTTATGGAATACCTTGATGCCGGCTCATTCCCAATTTTCCAGGTGCATGCGGGAGACCAGTCTGAAGTTCAAAGAAAAAAAAAATTAAACGATAATAAAAAAGCACGAATGTCGAAGCGGGTCTCACTTTGTCAGGTGACTACGTGGGGTCCACGAATAGCAAATCCCCGAATACCGGTGTCCAACTGTATTATAATTACTTGAGACCTTGCAACTATCTTATCTTCATTTATCATCTTTTCTCTGGAAAGATGAAAGTTCTCACCAACTAAAACACAATTTGATGAGCTCAATTGAAGTTGTCTTCAATGGTCTCATTTGATTCTGCTTGTACCCTTTAGTGTTACCCTTTAGTGCTACCCTTTAGAGCTCCCCTTTAGAATTACTCTTTGGAAGTACCCTTTGGAACACACAGAGCTAATTCCCCTTTATAGTTAAACACGGTGGGTTATAAAGGTTCTTTCTTTTTTTCATTTTTGATGGATGGATGGATGGACAGATGGAAGGAAGGACATAGCCAAATACTGAAGCGGCTTCACCACAGTAAAATGTAACATTCAAACATAGAAACCAAGTAAATCTTGATGATTGATGATTGGAGACTGCCCAGGGTGTGACCAAAACATGTGATTTATATAATGTTATTTGTTGTCTGAACCCCGAGTTTCATCAGTCTGGAAGCATCGTTATTATTCCCCTGTACACACGAAGCAAAAAGCGGGGTTAAGCAA
>NC_140964.1:137158696-137166196 GCF_056783735.1 Eptatretus burgeri
AATTGTTTGAGGAGGTCAGACACAAGATTGTAGCCAAGCATGGACAATCTCAAGGTGACAACTCCATCTGCAGAGACCTTGATGTTCCTGTGTTCACCGTACACAATGTTATCAGGAAGTTTGAGGCCCATGGCACTGTAGCCGACCTCCCTGGACGTGGCCGCAAGGGAGAGCTTGATCGAAGATTGTTCGAATGGTGGAGAAAGCACCTCGATCAACTGCCAAACAGATTCAACCTGATCTTCAGACACAAGGTGCGACAGTTTCAACTCTCACCATCCGTCACCAACTCGATGAAAGGGGGTTCTATGGTTGGAGACCCAGGAGGACCCTACTACTGAGAGAGAGAGAGACAGACAGACAGACAGACAGACAGACAGACAGACAGACAGACGAGACATAAGAAAGCCTGACTGGAGCTTGCCAAAACACACCTGAACAAGCCAACATCCTTCTGGGAGAATGTCCTGTCGACAGAAGAGACCAAATTAGAGCTTTTTGGTAAAGCACATCATCTTTATGTTTGCAGAAAACAAAATGAAGCCTTCAAAGAGAATAACACCTTCACTACAGTTAAACATGGAGGAGGTTCAGTGATGTTTTGGTGTTGCTGTGCTGCCTCTGGCACTGGGTGCCTTGAAAGTGTGCATGGCATCATTAAATTAGGAGATTACCAAGGAGGCATTCATGGGTCTTGCAGCAGGACAATGACCCAAAGCATTTCAAATAACACTGTTAATATCCTGTAATATTTACAGTGAAATATAGAATTGTGGAGAACAAATACTTTTGTCAATTTCAACTTATTTTTAGAGAAAACTAGACGACCCGTGAACACGTTGGGTTCCTGTTGTGACAGCGGTTGATGAAAAAAAAAAATCATTTTAAGAAGAAAAAAAAAGATAGCTCCAGCAAACTATACCGCTGAGGTTGTTTGCATTGATCAAATTCTCTCGAAGAGTACTTGACTGAATCGGGAATTGATTTTTTGGTGATTTTTTTTTTGTTGCCCAATTTGAACAAAACTTTCTACTGTACACGGCAGGAGAATGGTGAGTAATGTGGCCCTAAAATTTTTGTGCTATTGTGTACTGTTTTGGCTGTATTTCGGGAACATACATACATACATACATACATACATACATACATACATACATACATACATACATACATATATATACAAGATGAGAGTTTTAGTAATATATAGATAGATTGTGAGTTATTTGAAAAAAGTGCAAGGGTGCCAATATTTTTGGCCATGACTATACAAATATCTACAGTACATATTATGTCATAGTCTATGTTTATATTCGTATGTGTATACAGTAGATACAGTATATATATATATATATATACATATATATATATATATATATACATATTGTTACGGTTCAAGGAACCATATGCATACAGTTGTCCCTAAGTTAGTTATGCCATAAGTGTATGTGTAGATAGATCCCTACCTTGTGTGTAGTGAGAAGACACTGGGGTGCGTTGCGATGTTTTTTAGTGAGATTAATAAATCCTTATATCCCCTCCATTACAATCCATGGTACCATAGCACTTGCAGCCCTCGGTTCACTGGCCACAGCGCATCATTGTCCATCTGCTGTCTCCGGAGCCTCGTTTTACCGAGGCAGAATCTTCACGTTCGCAGTTCCTTTTCGGCTTCCCCAAACGTTCCAATTCAATCTTGGCTGTACCACAGTCCACCTTCCTCAAACACGCGTGGAGTGGGCAGACTTTCCCGGCCTGGACAAAATCCCGCCTTGAAAGGGCGGGCCCCATGAAGGCCCTGTCCAATCAGGGCGGACGGTGACGTCAGCTTCGCCAGGGCCCCTCCCCGCCCAGGGGGATCTATAAATTACGACACCATCCTCAGAGTAGAGTGAGAGAGTCTGAGAGTTCGTTGTTGGTTGAGGGAGGAAGAGGTTCGCTGGTTGGATTTGAAAGTTCATTCGTTCGTTCGTTGGTTGGTTGTGAGAGAGCTGAAAAGACCTCGACCAGGCCTCTGTCGGTTCCTGCTCCTGTCTGCAGCCCCGTTCATACGTTGGACTCCACGCTCTCCACCCCGGCTCCTTCGCAGACACAGTCTCCACACGTGCGGCTGTGGGCCGAACTGCTCAACCTCTGCTGGGTGCCGCACCACGGAGCATCCCGTCCCTTGGAATGTTCAGGTCCCAAAAGAACTGCACCTCAGCTCCCTCCGTGGCTGCAAAAGTCCTTTGCCATTCAACTGGGTTTATTTTGTCTGTGTGTGTCTGAGTGTGTGGCACCTGTCCATTAAGTAAAAACTGTATAAGTTATTTGATCATTGTAAATCTTGCCTGTATTATTCTCGCGACAAGTCTGCTCTCTGTCCCCTTTTGTAAGTTGCTGTAAAATTGTCGCACTACATCTTTCTTTCTTCCTCTGCATAACACACTAATAAACCTTTTTATGTTCCAAATGACTTTCCTCGCCTTAGTGGAAATAAATTATTGTGGAAATGTTCCCAGTTCGTTTTTGTCTTTTCCTTCATTGGTCCAGCATGGTTCGGATCTGAGTTTCGCCGGGTCTTTATCCCCGAATTATCTGTTCATTCTTGCCGGTACGTCCTTGGCAGTTCCGTTTGGCTGCATCCGATCCGGAGTTGGTAGTTGGTACTCTACCGTAGTTTGTAGAGTGATCCGGTTCGGGCAAGGCGTACTGAGGGCGTGGTTCCCCGGTAGTCGAAACCGTGTGGTTAATTAGGTAAACTGATTACACCTGGCAGGAAGACCCTACGCTACGCAGTTGAGTTATTGGCATCCACAGTCGGTTAAGCGACCCGCCACATCACAGAATTATCCGTGAGCGACGGTGTCCAATTCCGGGGAGTCTGGTTGGATAATTCCGTGACGCGGCGGGTCGCTAAACTCACCGTGCACGCCAATCACTCAACCGCATGACCGAGGTTCCTCCCGTCTATGGGTTAATCGGGTCAACCTAATTAATCACGTGGTTTAATTACTGGGGAACGCCCTCGGTACGCCTTGTCCAAACCGGATCACTCTACCGGACCGGATCACTTTACCGGATCGGATGCAGCCGAGCGACACTGCCAAGGACGTACCGGCTAAAAGAAACGGATCGCTGGGAATAAAATCCCGGCTAAGCTAGGATTCGGACCATGCTGGATCAATGGAAGAAAAGACAAAAACGAGCAGGGAACATTCCTAATAATGATTTATTTACAATCAACTTGCAAAAGGGGACACAGAGCAGACTTAACGCGAAATTAATAACAATAATAATTACGATCTTCTGCAGTCTTACTTAGGCAGACAGGCACCAGGACACATGCATATGCGCGCACGCACGCACACACACACACACACACACACACACACACACACACACACACACACACACACACACACACACACACACACACACACACACACACACACACACAACCCGATGAAGAGGGAGTTTAGAACCAGGAATTGAGCACCGTAAGGGAGGAGCTTGAGTCGAGAAGGGGCGGAGTCCAGAGTGCGAGGACGGAGTAGGAGGCGGGACCAGGTGGGCGGGTGGGGTCGACGTCGTGTGGGCGGAGACGAGGAGGCAGAGTCAGGGCAGCAGGAGGTGGGTCGTGGCGGTGAATGGTGAATGGACCTTAGGGGAAATCTATCCCCCTCTCTCCAGGATGCGGTTGCAAACGTCGATCATCGACGAACACTGCTCCAGCCAATGGGAGCTTGAGGTGAAGATGATGAGCCGACCAATGGGCGTTCAGATTAACCATGATGTCATTACGGTTGAACCAATCAGTGTCTACCTTGTTGAGACCTGCGTATAAAGCATGCGCCTTCACTTCCTTCTTCACTTGCTGCGATTTTTTTACCCTGATGAGTGCAGCATGAAAAGCTTCGGTCACTCTTATGTCGTTTGTTTGTATCTTTTTATATATATATATATATATATATATATATATATATATATATATATATATATATATATATATATATTATACTGGGTGTAGTGGCGTGCGCCTGTAAATGTAATCCGGCTTCTCGGAGGCTTAGGTTGGATGATCGCTTGAGGACGGGAGCTCTGCTCTGCACTGGGCCATGCTATGAGAGGGTGGAGGGCAGCCCGGAATCATGGCGAAACCCAATCCATATCCCTGTGTCGTAAGAGGCGACCAGGGTTGCGTCAGGAAGGGCATCTGATGTAAAACCTATGCCAAATCAGTATGCGGATCATAACGGATGATCCGCAATGGCGACCCTTCGGGAGCAGCCGAAAGAAGAAGGAAAGAAGAAGAAGATATTGTTGCGGATTCGCGCCCGCCGGCGTGCGAACGGCCACGTAACTCGAATCGCGGCACGTCGCCCACCGGACGGACAATCCCGTCGTGACCCTCTCGGACTAACGCCGGCAACTAGTCACAGGTGGGCCTTTCGGCCTCACCACGATCGTGCCAATCGGCCCCCCACGTGGGATAGGGTTGCTCGCCAAATTCGACCTACCTAAGTACCCACACGGAGGGTAGACCAGGCGATCGCACCTCGCCGCAGGTCGACTTCGGACACGGGCCACTTTAAGCGACCCGTTCCGTACTATCGGGATAACCGAGCGGTGTTATCGTCAACCTGGACGGTTCGATTAATTATCGGGCGTTTTAGCCCACGACCAACCCTTTACGTGAAGTAAGATGGAGATTCAATAAAGGAAAAGACGAAGCGAAACGGGAAAACAGTTCAACATAGAGCACATTTATTCCACGATGAACGGAAAGCACACATATACAATTACACCAAAAGCAAATATAAAAGAAGAAGAAGAAACACACAATAATGCACAAAAAGCAAATGTAAAAGCAAAAGACAATGCAGAGCTAACCGACTACCGAGCACACGGCAAAACTTATACAGTTTTACTTCACAGACGGCGCCGACAACACATATACTCAAAGCAAAAGAAAAAGGGACCACCCTCCACTATGAGGGGGCAGACGGCCTGGGGCCGAGACCATGTCGAGCCTACCCGTCTGGTGATGAGCCGCAAAATGGCGCTGGCGCCCCGACTCCGCGGGCCTCGCTGGGACTGCCTGGTATGGGGTGGGAACGGGGCCCCCTTCTCGCACTATCTCAGCGCGGGGGGAAACAGGAGGGGGTTGTTGATGCTCGGGGGAAGGAGGATATCTCCCTGTCTCGGGTCCCGCGACGAGCGTCTCCACCACGACCTCGGTCGCGTTGCCGGCCTCTCCCCTCCGCAGCTCCCCGACTCTGACACGAGCACCCCCTCGACCGCCTTCGCCGCCGCCACCTCTCCAACTCTCCACAGCTCCGTCCAACTGCCTTCTCCGACTCCTCTCTTGACTGGCTCTTCCCAACTCCACCGACTGACTACTACTACTTCTTTTCCCAACTCCACCGACTCCGAACTTGACTGACTACTACTGCTTCTTCTTCCCAACTCCACCGACTGCGAACTGCCAAACTCAACTCAACTCGACTGCGAACTGCCTTGTTTGGCGAGCGAACGCAGCCCTTTATAGCCCCCGGGGCCTCGCTCCTTCGCCTTCGACCCTTTACCTCCGACCCTTCACCTCTGGCTGGCTCCCCATTGGACCGAGGAAAAGTGGGCGTGAATGCTTTTTGATCCATGAATTTGCATATAGCGATGTTACTCCAACGCACCTGGAGGCGGGGCCAAATCGCCCCACGCTCGCCGATAGGACGGAACAGAAGTGGGCGTGAGTCGTTTTTGATCCGTTTTCTTCGGAAAGGCTGTGATGTTTCTGCACACGCTGCTCGGTGTGCGCCCTGCACGAGTCCAGTATCGGTGCCCACAAGCGGCGCGGAAATGGCGGTGATGCGATGGTTGGGAGGGCGAGTTGTGACGGTAAAGGTCGTGGCTGTTGGTGTTGTTGTTGTTGTGAAGCGGCGTTGCGGCTGGTGGTTGTTGTGTGATGGCTGTTGAGACGTGGTTGGTGGTGGTAGTAATGGCGGCTGGTCCAAAATAAAGATAGTAAAAGAAAAACGGCTATCTAGAGGGGTCGCAGCCCGAATGAATGACATTTATTCCCTCTAAACAACGGGTTTGGGCCTAACTACACATATACTTACAGAGATATCTCACCTGAGGGACCTGAATGGTGGTTTGCGAATTTCGTCAACCACAACAATATATATTATATTTTGTATGTGTATTCGGGTGCTTCATTATAGGGGGTAAAAAATAAAAGTATGAATATTCATGCTCCTTGGGTGTGCCTTTGTTCCATTGGACAGTAGAAACATACACACCAAATATGAAGCAGATTGGAGGATGTTTAGGGGTTCCTCAAGTTGGCACAATATTGTTGAAATTTGCCAAACTGTAACTGACAACTTGCCGTCGAATATGCACAACGCAGTACACTTCACAATTAATATGGTTGTCTGATATTTTCAAAAACCACAGGAGTTGTATAGGATGAAAGAATAGTTTTTCCAAGGAGACCGAGATGAGCTTTTTGACATTGCAGTGCAAAATGCCCTCTCCATAATGAACATAATTGTGCCAACTTAAGGAACCCCTAAATATCATGGAATTTTGTTCATTTTTGACCTATAAGTTTTTATGGGGTATTGGAACAAAGGTAAAATCAGGGAGCAGCAAAAATCAAACTTTCATTTTTTTGGAACACCCTAATGTGTGTATATATATATACACACCAAGCAGTAGAACACCAGGGGGTTGACTCAGCCTGCCATCCTTCCGAGGTCGGCGAAATGAGTACCAGTGTACTGGGCCCGGTGTATGCCCCGGTTAGAATAGGTGTACCATATCCCTGTGTGTCGTAAGAGGCGACCAGGGTTGCGTCAGGAAGGGCATCCGGCGTAAAACCTGTGCCAAATCATTATGCGGATCATTGATCCGCTGTGGCGACCCCGAACGGGAGCAGCCGAAAGAAGAAGAAGAAGATATGTAAATATTATATATATATATCTATGTATATATATATTATATTATATGAGTCTGGTGTTGGCGCAGTGGTTTGGGCAGCGGCTTGGGATCCAAAAGGTCCTGAGTTCAAGCCCCGTTGGGCCACTGAATTAATACACCAGGAGGTTGACTCAGCCTGTCATCCTTCCGAGGTCGGCGAAATGAGTACCAGTATACTCGGCTGGTGTATACCCCGGTTAAAATAGGTGTACCATGTCCCTGTATCGTTAGAGGCGACCAGGGTTGCGTCAGGAAGGGCATCCGGCGTAAAACATGTGCCAAATCACTTTGCGGATCATACAGATGATCCACTGTAGCGACCCCTAACGGGAGCAGCCGAAAGAAGAAGAAGATATATTATATTTTATATGTATATAGATATATTATATTATATATGTAAATATATATATATATATATATATATACATATATATATATATATATATATATATATATATATATATATATATATATATATATAGTGTTACGGCTGTGGAAATTCACAGAACACCATATAGGTCCTTTGTTCGGTTATGCCGA
>NC_140964.1:137171196-137223605 GCF_056783735.1 Eptatretus burgeri
GGAGTCTGTCGGGGCGCTGCAGAGAGGGGAAGCCGGGAGCGCAGTCGAGGTCGCAGTGGAGTCGCTCGTCGCGGGACCCAAGCAAGCCAGCTATCCTCTTTCCCCAGAGCATCAACAATTCCCCCCTTCCCCCCCCCCGCGCTGAGATAGTGCGGAAAGGGGGCCCCGTTCCCACCTCATTCCAAGCAGTGCCAACGAAACCCGCGGAGGAGCGCGGAGTCGGGGCACCGCCGCCACATTTGCGGCTCATCACAAGACGGGTAGGCTCCACCCGGTCTCGCGCCCACAGGCCCCGTCTGTCCCCTTGTCGTTGAGGGTGGCCCTTTTCTTTTGCTTTTGAGTATATGTGTTGTCGGCGCCGTCTGTAAAGTAAAACTGTGTAAGTGTTGCCGTGTGCTCGCATAGTCGGTAGTAGATCTGCATTGTTGTGTTTCTTTCGTTGCAATTGCTTTTGGTGCATAATTGTTGTAATTGTATATGTGTGCTTTCCGTATGCCGCGGAATAAATGTGCCTCATGTTGAACTGTTTTCCCGTTTCGCTTTGTCTTTTCTTTAATTGAATCTCCATCTTACTTCACGTAAAGGGTTGGTAGTGGGCTTAATACGCCCGATTATTAATCGGAACCGTCGAGGTCGACGATATAACACCGCTCGGTTATCCCGATAGTACGGAACGGGTTGCTTCAGTGGCCCGTGCCGGAGTCGACCTGCGGCGAGGTGCGATCGCCCGGTCTACCCTCCGTGTAGGTACTTAAGTAGGTCGAATTTGGCGAACAACCCTATCCCACGCGGGGGGGCGATTGGCACGATCGTGGTGAGGCCGAAAGGCCCACCCGTGACTAGTTCCCGGCATTAGTCTGAGAGGGTCACGACAGAATTGTCCGTCCGGTGGGCGACGTGCCACGATTCGAGTTACGTGGCCGCTCGCACGCCGGCGGGCGCGAATTCGCAACAATATATTATATTATATATGTTTATATATATATATATATATATATATATATATATATATATATATATATATTGTCCTAGATCATGAATCTAAGATCGTTTTTGGAGAAGGTACTTTGCAGGTGTGCTACATTGTGTGGAATGAGTGTGCAAAGTTACCTTTCTGGTGGTTATATAGAGATGTCTGTCAAATCCTCTCGAGGCAAAGTCTGCACATTGAAAAAGCCACAACCCGAATCCTCCGATTTTGCTGGAAAATGTTTTGATAACATTTTATGACGTTTGTATGTGAACCAACTTAGCTCAATAAAAACATAAACACAGGAACGTATTCCAAGAGGATGAACAACATGGGGAGCACACAATTCAACATGAACGACACAGGGAGCACAAATGCAGTATTTTTCGGTTTTTGAAGTTTTCCACAAATTTGAGAAAAACCATCTGTATTTACGAAGAATCCGGAATCTGAAATTTCCTATTTTAGTACAAAATAATTTCAGTATATTTTTTTTTCACATTTGTACGTATTCGTACCCAATGTGGTGTTTGATGTTTAAGGCTGTGTGCTCGAAATGTACTTTTATCATGTTGTTATTGCCTTTGCAGGTGGAAGAGAAGGAAGAACAGGATTGAAGGAATAGTTTTACTTTTTCTTTTCAAAAATAAATTGCATTAGATGTTTGTTTTTATCATTTTCTCATTTAAGTTTGAAATGTTCATGCATTTTACAATATCCGGTGTGAAACCTCAACCCATCTCCATCGACACACGTCACACATCGATCATAGATTTGTAGTTTTCTGTTCTAGACAATGAAACCACTTTTTATCATCAAAATTGAACGAAATGACCTTGGAATTTAGGGCAGTGTGTTTTGTGTCGAGCCATGTTGCAAGGAAATAAAAACTGCTGGTGAACAAAGTACAGCAAAGGAAAGGGTGGGTTTTCCTTTCGTAGTGGAGTGGGAAACCCCTGCGCCCCTCCCCCAACACCCTCTCCCCAACATGATTAACCCTTTGAACCCTGAACTCCTTGGACTTTCGGCTCTCTGGAGAAAAATCCAGGCCCTCAGGTATGTGGAGGTTTGACTCGCGGCTGGTAAACCGGCCACGATGGTTCAAATGGTTAAGATTAAATATAATCGGTTTAAACTTCCCCTCCACATTCACAAGCCTCAGATATGTCCTTTCCACCAGTGTTAAGAAGCAGCAAAATCAGATCCACAATCCATTCACCGGGAGCGATCCGTCGGGGGTTTGTGGATCAAACATCCCTCCACTCCGGCCTTGCACCAGTCCACATGATCCGGAGTTTGCAGCAAGAAAAGGTAAAGGTGCCTGTTCAGTGAGCTGAGATGGTTCTCCATGTCTTTCATTGTGCAGCGGCACAACCCTTTCTCTCAGGTACTTTTCCAAATATTTTCAGCTTCTTTCAGAAGCTTGGTGAGTCATTCCACCAAACAATCCTTATGTACCACTGTTAATGATCCTTTAGAGTGATTTCATTAACATGATTCAAAACCTCCCTTGGAGATTGGCTGTTTTGCATGCACTGCCTTGCATAATTAAAGGGGAAGATGGTCAGAGCTGAAGTTGGAAATCACCCAGTTGGGCAGAGTTTCGTCTCAAGTTCCTCTGTGCCATGCTGCCACGAGATTTTAAGGTTTTTTTTTTTTTTTAACAAGCCACATTGTTCTTGTATTCTGGTCAGTTTGTGATCTCTGCATTTTGATGTTCTTAAGTTCTTATGATTTAACGTTTGCCATTCTTTTGCGATTATAAATTGTTCTTTTTCCTGATTCTTGATTGTGATTGCCGCTTGGCAAACATCCCGTGGTTTGTTTGTTTTGTCTTTGCCGATGACCTTACTTTGTATGACAGTTGACACGAGCTGGAGAAATTTGAGCTATTCCTCACTCTGAGCGAGGCTTTAACAGAAACCAGTACAATCGCAGACAGTACCCTTTTTATGATGCCTTGAACGCTGGCATTTCCTTGGGTGCCGAGCATTCTGGGGTGGAATGCGTCATTTTGAAAACCGCCACATTTTGAAAACAGTGAGGCCGCAATGTGTTTCCAAAGTACCCAACGACTGTATTCAGGTTGTTTGGAAGAGTTCAACGTGTCGTTATTTAAAAGAAGCTACAGGACTTCTGAAAGCTGGGATTATGAGAGCTCGGGTTCCCTCACAGCCCATGACTGTCCCATCATTGTTTTTTGTTATGAATGGTTTTGGGTTATGAAAGCTCGCATTATGAGAGCTCAGGTTCCACTCCACTCCATCCCCCTCCCATCAATGTATTGAGTTATGAGAGCTCGGGTTCCACTCTCATTCCACCCCCCTCCCATCACTGTATTTTGCTGTGAGTGGTTTTGCATTATGAAAGCCAGGTGTAATGTCAGTCATGACATTTGTTGGTTTGTAAAGATTTACAATCCCATTAATGTTCTGAGAGGATGTTCTGGGCAGAGTTCTGAGCGAAGGTTCTGGGCGCAGCTCAGAACAGATGCATTCTGGGAAGGCAAAAGCTTAGATTTAAAACAAGTGATCCAGCAAGGTGAGTGATGCAATGGATGCAGAGCAAGTGATCCGGCAAGGTGAGTGATGCATTGATGGTCCTGGGGATGGTGAGACAAAGCAAAACAGAAAAGCAAACAGCACGAAAGGAAAAAAGGTAAACCAGGTAATGCCATCAAACTCCAGGTCTGACCAACATGGTCAGCCAGTCCCTGGTGTGTACATACCTGGGGCAGGCAGTGGCGGTGGTGCCGGGAGAGAGAGCTCGAGGTTGGCCCAACTCGTCCGCACCTATCCAACGTCTTTTCCCTCATAAACACTATCCTAGCCCCCCTCTTTTTGCAATTCGATGCTACGTCTTGTCTCCCATTTACATCGTGACACTTCTCATTCTGAAGTCCTTCAGGAGGGCAAGTCCAGCGGCCGGCGGTCATTCCGACAGAGGATGGTGTGAAGGGGGTCTTCATCAATCCTGACTATGCTAATATTGTTTCACTTTTAAACTGTCCCCGGAGTTATACCCTGCCAAGAGGCCTTTGTTAAACTATGGGGTTCGAAAAACCCAAATTACCATCGCCTACGTGTTGGTGCTCTTACAATTTTGGGCCTTGCCCACCAAATTTTATTTCTGTGCCATCACAAAATTTTGTGGCTGGGGAGATTGGATCCACTCACAGGTCTGCCCACCTGCATACTCACCGTTGGCACCACTGGGACGCTGGAGATGCCTCTGAGCTTGCCTGCTCCTCACCCAAGCATAGGGGATGCCCTCACTGGCACTCCCCCCCCTTCGATGCCCACATGGCATTTTGGTGCCCGGGTCCCACTGCTCGGGCACCTGGGCCCATTGAACACTACAGAAAACACGACACTGGCACGCCAGGCCCCTCTCCTCGGGTACCTGCGCCCACTAACACACCACTGGCCCCCTGGACCTACCTATGACCTCACCTGGCTGAGGAGTCTCCAGTGCCTGGGGTGCCTGCTTCATCAGAACACGACGCTCGCAAGCCACACCCCCAGCCGCCCATTATCTCCTGCACCCCACAAAAAAAAACTTTCCACAATCAGCACCAACCACCGAACGACATCCATGTGTAAATTTACCTAATCCCTCTATCTAACTTTAAACTAACCCCCGGGTTTCCTTGGGTGGGATCCACTCCCCCCATTCAATCCTTCACACCATGTGTTCCGTAACTCACACTCATACCGGCCATTGCCTTGCCTTCGCACTCATAATTCATCAACCACACACAAACACATTTCCACTCACCGACACAGCATCACCCAACTAATTTCCCCGAACAAACTCGTGCACCCTCTTCCGTTGTACAACGCACGCTCCCATTTGACTCTACCCTCTATAGTTCTCTACGTTCCCACTGCATGTTCATTGTCTCCACCTAAACGGTCCCTATTGTCGCTCTCGATCCCTCCCTCATGGTCACTGCTTCGGTACCCACATAGAGGCTACCATCACTGGCACCCCCTTGTGTGGGCTGGTTACACCACTGTGCTCCACACATGGGTGTTACTGTCGCTATCTCTTATCCACATGAGCCCCCTGCGTCCGTACCCACATAGAGGCTACCATCACTGGCACCCCCTTGTGTGGGCTGGTTACACCACTGTGCTCCACACATGGGTGTTACTGTCGCTATCTCTTATCCACATGAGCCCCCTGCGTCCGCAGAGGTGCTCGACTTTGCCTCTGCCTCTAAAGCTGGAGCGACCCATGAGGGTGTCTGGTCGCCGGTATAGGTCTCAATCAGTCAGCATGGACGATCCGTGGGAGAGCCCATCGTCCCACTTTGATCTTAATGACCACGTCACAAATCTGCGCCAGGCCGGCCCCTGGGCCCTGCCAAGGCAACGTGAGCTTTGGGAATTTTCCCTTTCGTCTCCGGGGATTTAAGAACCAAATATTCATCTCCGGAGTGTATTTGCTCGCCTGGCTCTGGTGGTCGTACCTGCACTTCATCTTTACATCTGCCAGATGGAGCTGGCGACGCGCGAATGCATGGACCTGTTCCATACCCTCCTCCAAATGACAGGCGTATCCCTCCCCCGGTGGTCTATCAGGACGTTCTGGCAAGTGACCGCACAGCAGGTCAGTGGAAGCCCGCAACTCCCGCCCATACATGAGCAACGCTGGGCGACATGCGGTGGCTTCATGCTGGTGAGTTTGGTTGGCTATCAACAAATACGGGAGATGTTCGTCCCAGTCATCCTGACGGGTGGTGGTTAAAAAGGGCCAGTTGTTGTATTAAGGTCCTGTTGAACCTTTCCACCATCCCGTCAGATTGTGGTCTTAAGGGCGTTGTCCTTGTTTTCCGAATTGACAAGAGACTGCTCACTTCTTTTAATAATTGGCTTTCAAAATGTGGACTCTGATCGGTGTGCAGCTCTTCCGGAATCCCATGTCGGCATACAGAACCTTCCACGAAGGCCTGTGCCACAACTCCAGCTTCTTGATTGGGGAGCGCATCGGCCTCTAGCTACTTGGTGAAATACTCCATAACCACGAAGATATATTTATTACCCTGGCGGGTGCAGGGCAGTAGTCCTAAGATGTCCATAACCACCCGCTCAAGGGGGGCACCCACCTGGTATAATTGAAGGGGGCCCGCATCCTCTGCGCCGGTCCCTTTTTTAGCAGTACAGGTATCTCATGCTCGACACCAGTCCTGTATATCGTGCACCATATTCACCCAATAAAATATACGGCAGACCCGAGATGTTGTTTTTGTCCTGCCCAAATGGACGCCGGGGTGGGTACCATGCAACTGTTGTAAAATGGTGGTTTAAAATTGGTCTGGGGCTATAATTAACCAGAAAGTTCTTTCAGAGGGCATTTACACCCACTTGCGATACAAGATGTTATCTTTCAATTCTAGGGTCTTCCACTGAGCCCACTTCGCCTTTGGCCGTGCTCCGAGGGGATGACTTCCTCCCCACTGGATCTCTCACGTTGACGGGCCCATTCGTACACCGGCCCCAATGCGGGATCTTCCCGCTGGGCCGTGCTCCAAGCCATCGTTCCAAATTCCTCATCTGCGGTTAGTGGCAAAACTTGTCCTGCCACCCAGTCTGCACGGACTAAGATCTTATGGGAGGGGTCTGCCAAATTGGTCTCTGTCCTCATGTCGCATACAGAAGTTACAGTTTTCTCCCAGACAAGGGTGTCGAGAGAGTGCATCGGCATTCCCATGAGCCTTACAGGCTCTATGGGTCACACTGAAATCGTCCTGCTGTAACTTTTCCGAGCCATTGCAAGGAAGAATTGTCAGTTCAAATGGAAGATTTCCGCCCGTACAAATACGGGTGGAAATGGTTCATGGCAGACAGCATAGCCAATAACTCTTTACGAGTGACGCAGTAATTTCGATTGGGCCTACTCATGGCCACACTGTAATACGCGATCATTCTTTCCATGCCCTCCTGCGTCTGAGACAAAACTGCACCCAATTCTTCCTGACTTGCATCCGTGTCCAGGGTAAAGGTCCCGTTATCAGTGGAGGATGCTAGAACGGGTGCGGATATTAAAGACCCTTTCAATTTGAGGAAGGCATCATTGCACTCCAGTGTCCAATTGAACCTCGTCCCCTTCTCCATAAGCTGGTGAAGGGGCCTGGCTATCTCTGCAAATTTTGCCACAAAGCGTCAGGAGAAGGAGCAGAGTCCCCCCCAAAAACCCCACCTCCTTGATGTTACTTGGTACGGGCCACTCCTCTACCGCCTTGACTTTACCTGGGTTTGTTTTCACCCCCTCGCGACCGATCACGTGGCCGAGATAGGCCACTTCCTTCGCAAACAAGGTACATTTTTCTGGGCTTAACTTTAACCCTGCCTGTCTGAGGCACCCAAACACCTGATCCAAATTAGCTACGGCCTGGGGGGATGTTGTATCGACTCACGACTAAGCCTGGGATTAGTTGCTCCACCAGCTGCTCGACCAGACCACAGGGTTCCTGCCAGGTTTGGTGAGCCCGCCATTGTGCCGGGACTATCGCCTCGGCACCCAGGGGTATGGTCACTAGATCGGGAGCCTCCAGCTCCACCTTCTCGTCCGTGCTCACACCCCGTAATGGCAGCTCTTCGAAACCCACCTGCATGATACCCTGGGCCAGTTCGATTTTACATTCGCTGGCTGGTAACAAATCCAACCCTATTTGACATGGGTGGCACATCTCCGCCACCCTAACCTCGACTTTTTTTTAACGAACCCAACTTAAGGGTCACAAAACCCCACCCAATGATGGGAGCCATTGTCCCGGGAGACAGCTGCAGACTGATTTTCCAGAGAGCGGATATCATCCCAGCCATCTATGCTCAAATCAAGGATCACAGGGCTGATGATCGTGGCGCTTGCTCCTGTGTCCACCATGGCGTCCACCCCTACGCCGACAATTTTACACCTAATTGTCAAACTACCAATGCCAATTTGGCCGCAATAAACGACCTGTCACATTAATGAGGGCACTTTTCCATCTACCACAGCCGAACATGGCCCTATATGGCCAGCACATACTAGTTTCCTGGGGCCTGGCGGGGGGAGGGGAGGGGTGTTGAGGGCTGGCTCGTCCGGTCCGTACGGGGTGGAGTTGGTGGTCCTGGATAGCGAAGTCTATCCCTGCGTGGAACTCTGCAGTGCCATGACAGGTGACCTGTCACCACAATTATAACACCTTACCTGGTAAGGTGTATGCCTCCCATACGCTGAATTGCCCCCCATTGTAATTCCGAGTTGAGCATTCATCAGTGGCCTATCGGGTGTCATCATCGGAGCCGCCTGCCATGGTCCAGACCTCGCCAACTGGCGGTTTACGATGCCCTGAACCATTTCCTCCAGGTCTGCCCTCCTTTCGGGGGCGGCTCCTCCCGTGGACCCACCATTGTGCGTTGGGCCCACCTGTCTCACCACGACCGGGCAGTGCTCTCTACGCCCCCCCCCCACCCCCAGAGTTAGGGGCCTTGCCACTGCAGAAACATTTTTATCATGATGGGTTTGGAGGTGATAAAATATAAATTGATCATAATTAAAACTTGATAATAAATAAAATAAATTAAACCTGAAATAAAAATGTACTCAAATATGAAATGATGTTTTAAGTATGTATCCATTTGGAATTAGCATAATTATATTTCTCCTCTGTATGAAAAGATCACCTGTATATTAAAAGTGTAAACAGGTTGAACTTTGCCAGGAAGTTGAATGTAAAAAGAATTGCCGATAATTCCAAAGCCATCCAAAGGAATTTTTTTATAAAAGACACAAACAAGTTGGAATGTGGATTTAAGAAAATGTCCAGATGTATCCACTAAGCTCTCGTCACTTCAAGATAATATATCTTCCCAGTTTTAGGAGAAGCAGACTGACTTTTAACCTACATTGGATGGAAACTTGTTTTAATGGCCATTAGAGTTGGTGTTTGACATCATTCTAGCATTCTGTGCGATTCATATGTCTGGATTTGAATATGTGTTCCAATATGATTTGAATATACGATCCCATAAGCAGGAGCTGTCTAAGAAGACTGAAGACAGGTTTCGCCTGGAGGATGTCAAGACCGACAAACTGGCGCCATTACCAGAGATGATAAAAAACTGTCTCACTGAAAACTATGTAAGGACAAAGATTCTCCATTTGTGTTTGAGATTTGTGGAATGCGTTTGTCTGTTCAGAACCTCCTATGCGCACATATTAAATGTGTCTTGTATGTGAATAAATGTGCTAAATTGCACTGAAGTTGTGTAACTGTGTCTTACAATTTGGCAAGCCAAGGCATGAGCATTAAAACCTGGAAAAGCCTCATTCACAGTGAGCTGGTGGTAGGCACGAGCTCACAGATCAGAAAAGGTGAGAGATAGTGATCTTTGTGGTCAAGTGTGTGCTACCGGCTTGTGTGCCTCGTTCAAGGTCAACATGCTTCGAACAAGAATTTGAGTTGGATAGATTTGAGGTTTATGGTTCAGTGATTGATATTGCTGTTGAACAATAAGTGTCGTTTTCAAAAGGTGTTGTTGGAGTCCCGAAAAGTCCATTTTTTTAATGGCTGCGCTGGCACTGTTTCAGTGTATGCCTGGATAGTTCTCTCATCTGCATTGGCACTTTCGATGCAGATTCAGATAGGTTGTTGTCCAATAGAGATTGGAAGTTGAGATTGGCTTCACTGGCACTTTCGGGGTTTGCCTGGCTTCACAGTCTACATTGGCACTTTCAATGCAGACTTAAATAGAGCGTTGTCCAACAGAGGTTGGAAGTTGAGAGACAGTTGAGGTGAAGACAGGATGTTTCACAGATAGTTGAGAATAGAGCATTGACCAACAGAGGTTGGAAATTGAGAAATAGTGGATTTTTTTGGTTGGAATTGTGCTTCCAGCTTGGGATTGAGGTTTGAATTGAGGTTGAGATTGAGGGATTGAGGTTTCCCGTGATACGATCAAAAGCGTTATACCACAAACGTAACATCTGTACGTGAATGACTATATACAGAGTTGCAAAATACTTTCGTATTGGTCATGATTTCGGAACATCAGTGTGAGAGTGCTTTGTCGTTTTCATTAACTACAAATAGCGAATGTTTTAAAAGCGATTCTGTCATCATTCATAAATACATGAGGTGCGATCGCTACCCGGAAGAGCAGGTAGTTTGTCAGTACCTCTGGCTGTAATGCACGTACTTATTTATCGAATGGATTGCTCACGCCGTTGGGTTCCCGTTGTGACAGCGGTTGATGAAAAAAAAATCATTTCAAGAGGGGGGGGGGAGATAGCTCTAGTGAACTGTACCGCTGAGGTTGTTTGCATTGATCAAATTCTCCCGAAGAGTACTTGACTGAATCAGGAATTGATTTTTTAAATAATTTTTTCGTTGCCCGATTTTGACCGAAACTTGATACTGCACACCGCAGGAGAATGGTAAGTAAGGTGGCCTTAAAATTTTTGCGTTATCGTGTACCGTTTTTGGCTGTATTTCGGGAACATACATACATACATACAAGATGAGAGTTTTAATAATACAGTTCTTTGATAGATTATTGCGAATGTGCGGGGACTTCGGCGTGCATACCAGGGAGTTGCTAACGACAGAACAAGCATGCATTCTTCTTCTTATGTATGGCAGCTTAGCTGCCGGGTTAACTATCATTTCTTGGAAACGTGACTGTGTCGCTGATGCAGTGACCCTCTACCAATACACACTGGTACTCATTTCGCCGAATTCGGAAGGATGGCAGGCTGAGTCAACCCCCTGGTGAACACGAATCAAATGGATTACCTACATTTTGTGTTATACTAACAAACATTGTGAGAGTATCTCATTTACAGATCGAGAACATTTTGCTTGAAGCAACAACCAAAGACTACTATGGTCTCGGTCCAGAGGAAGACATTGTGCTCATTAAAGTGAAAGAAAATGAGAATCTGTAATGGAGACATCACGAGAGAACAATTAACTTTTGTGTCCATGATTTGCAAAGTTTTGATAAATAATATGATTGATGTACGGTGAGAATGAGATCTCGAGTAAGATTTTGACCATCTTGTAGACAACGTCTATCCGAGACTGACGAAGAACAGTCAGGCAGGTTAAGGAAATAACTCGGTAAGCCAAAAGAGAGTATGAGAAGGACATGACTAAATATTAAACATAATAGCAAGGCTTTCTTTAAATATATCAGGCGAAAAGAACAGGTTAGGAGCAGTGTGGGCCCATTGAGGAATAGTACCGGAAGAGTGGTTTGTAATGAAGGTGAGATGGCAGGCTTATTAAACAGGTATTTTTCTTCAACTTTTAAAAAGAACAGTCAGGAGAATTTCCAATAGCTGAGAGTATCTATTGAGGAGGTGAGGAAGGGCTTTTACAGAAGATCCAGGTTGGAGTGGAGGAAGTAATGGAACAGTTTGGTAATCTAAGAGAAGATAAGGCTCTGGGTCCAGATAGTATGAAACTGACAGTATTGATAGAGATGTTTAAGATAATGAAAGGTGGAGATAAAATAAGTGCAGATGAATTATTCAACAGAGTAGACAGTGACAGGACCAGGGGCCATAGCCTGAGAATTAAGAAGAGGAGAAATAAAATGGAAGCAAGGCAGGGGACTTTTACTCAGAGAATAGTTAATGCATGAAATGGTCTCTCTGGGAAGGCAGTGGCAACAGAAAAAGTAGATAAGTTTAAATTAGAATTTGATAGGTACCTGGAAGTTATGGAGTAGAGGGGTTTTGGGATGTTGATAAGACTTTTTAGGTAATTTGAGCATTGATGGGTGATTGTGTGCATGTGTATGGAGTGCTGTTGGTGAGGGTCCTGTCAAGGGGGGGTTGTGTGGTTGATGTGTGTTTAAACCAAGCCCATGCCCCCTTTCCTGAGAAGAAGAGGAAAAATACTTATCTCATTAATTTAAAACGTTTTTTGTATTTTCTTCCTTGGATCTTGTGTTGATAAGCTAGTATGGTGTTCGTGCAGGTATGATGAGCTGAAGGGCCTCCACCTGTGTTAGATTTCCTTGTAAGGAGCTAATTTAGGTAAATTAGATCATGAGAGACATGATGCAGAGATAAGAGATGTGATGCCAAGGTAGGAGGCTGGTCAAACCAAATTAAAATTATTTACTGATGGGTTAAAACTGGCCAACAAATGTTTAAAAAACAAAATCGGTGGTATAGATTGTATGCTAATCTGAGTTAATGTTGAGAGTAGATGATAAATGGGGTTTCTGGGACACCCATTCAAATGAATGGGGAAAAAGGGAAAAACTTTCTCACTCAAGCCCCAAAAGCTCAAAATAGGAGACTGATTTTCTCGCCACCGATCCCCTTCCCTCCCCACCTATCCCCTTCCCTCCCATACAAGCAAATGAAAAATTGAGACTATGAAAGATTGAGACTTTCTGATTAAAGCACTTCTTCCCCCGAACATACTCACAGTCCTTTTATATTTTTATTCCACTCAAAGAGCGAACCAATGAATATTTGTCCATGTTCTACTTTAGGGAATAATTTCATTTTCTTATAGCATTCATTTCCATCGAGTATATTCACAAAGAATAACTTGCTTCTTGGTTTAAGTGTCTTTGTTGAGCAGAAATGAAATGATAAACTTCTCTTAATGCTCTTATTTTTCATGGTCTTTTCAAATTCAACAGTATGTGTTGTTTTATGTAAGTTTTTTTTGTCAAAATAATTAAAAGCAAGCTGTTTCATTTTCGGGTTAAAATGAGTCGGACTGCTTGAGAACAGCTGCCTCACCCGAAGCCAAGATGTGACTCATTTCCTATGTGGGACACACCCTGAAAACCCCATTGTTGTGTAATCTCCCATGATGTCATCAACAGGAGGCTATTTATGAGCAAAGCGAACTTCGTTCTTATTCAGAGAATTTTGAGTCTTATTCAGAGAATGGAGTATTTAGAAGAGAACTTTGACCTTGCAGATCAATCGTTTTCACAAGATGAGGGGTGAGATCCTTGAACCAATTCATTATTTGTTGTTTTATACAGAATTAAATCACTATACAACCAATAATTATTGGATGTCTTTTTCTAACAGGTTGTCCCCAATAAGAACATCGTTGATAACTGATCTGGAACTTGAGTTCTTTGAATTACACGACGAGTGGCGAAAAATGAATGACTTCCATGAAGACATTCAATCGTTCAGAAGAGAATTGAATGACATTTTTGTTGGCTGGAAAAAAATTCTCTCACGTCCTCTGACCTTGAATGAGTCGAGTCAAAGGTGAGAAATTATCGCTCTGTGTGTCTTTATGTCTTTGTCTCTCTCCCTCTGTCTTTATCTGTGTGTGTGTGTGTGTGTGTGTGTGTGTGTGTGTGTGTGTGTGTGTGTGTGTGTGTGTGTGTGTGTGTGTGTGTGTGTGTGTGTGTGTGTGTGTGTGTGTGTGTGTGTGTGTGTGTCGAGGATAAATGGTGTTTCTAAGGCATCCATTCAAATGAATGGGGAAAAAGGGAAAACTCTGAATCAATGCCCAAAATTCCCAAAACAGGAGACTGATTCCTCCCCTCCCATACAAACAAATGGAAAATTGAGACTGTCTCAAGGCCCATAAGGTCAAAATAGGAGACTGATCTCCGCCCCATTGAGCAAATGTTAAATTGAGACTAACTGATTAAAGCACTTCTTTCCTTTTATATTGTTACGGTTGTGGAAATTCACAGAACACCATTCAGGTTCCCCAGAGGTCAGTTATTTCGGTAAGTGTGTGTTCCAGGTTAGAATTCCCCACCGATGTATAAAGGGAATTGTTAGTGCACCGGGCTGTGAACCTTTGAGTTAGCCGTTATTCTTTTCTGTCTTTTATTTCAAACAAACAGCATCTCTTCAACGACACCACTGCAACCACGCCACCTCCACCACCATAACAGCATCTCAACAACCACGCCATCCCCACCACAGCACCAACCACACTGCAACCACGTCCGCTTGTGGCAGGGTGATTCCAACACGGCCGCGATTGACGGCAGGAACGGATCAGGAGGCGAACGGGGGCGGAGCCAGCTGGGGGTGAAGAGTCGAAGGTGAGGGAGCGAAAACCCCTCCCCTCGGGGCTATAAAAAGGCACGTTTCGACACCAAGACAGGAGTTGGTTGTTGGAGGCGTTGTTGGAGGTGCCATTGCAAGCGTTGTTGGAGTCGAGAGTTGAGCTGGTGGAGTCCAGTTGAGTTGGGAGCTGGTGGAGTCCAGTCGAGTTCGGGAAGTGAGTTGAGGGAGTCCAGTCGAGTCCGGGCTTGGAGAGAGAGAGAGAGCTCGGAGGCAGTGGAGAGCTTTTTGGAGTTGGTGTGGGGAGCTGGAGGGTTCGGAGGTTGGAGTGTGGGCAGAGACATCGAGGGTCGCCCAGCGAGTCACCAAGAGGGTGGCAGGTAGCCTGCTCGGTCTCTCGGAGCCCCTGCGGTCATCCCGGCTCTGAGCAATTATAAAAGCTTACGAGCCCGGTGCTTTTCTTTTTCTTGGGGTTTTTGCATGAAAGTCTGTGGCGCCTTGTCCGTAAGTAGAATTGTTGTAAGTGCATGTACATAATAAATAGACATCGGCTGTAGGTTTTTGCTCGTGTCTTGTCCCCACCCCCCCCCCCCATTCATTGCATACATGTGAATTAAATGTCCCCATTGTTGAAATGTCACCTGCTCGTTGCGTCCTTTCCTGCCATTGACTGCCATAATTGCGTTCGGAATAAATAGCTGGCTGATTAATAGCCGATTAAAACGTACATCTGGTCCGACGGGGATTGGCGAGATAAAACCGCTTGGCAATCGCAAACGGAACGAGCTGCTTAAAGCGGCTCGTTTTCGTGCAGGCTCCGTTGAGGTGTAAATCCCTGGCATTTCTATCTGCGCGAATAATTAGGTACATTAACAATGTGGCGATCGACCCTGTAGTGCGAACAGAAGAGTTGGCTGGTTTATGGTGTGGTTAACCACACCCCTAGCTGGGTTTCGGCGTTGATCCGAAAAGCTGCGACTAGATTGCTCGTCCGGTGGGCGCGGGGCTGCAATTTAGCGAAAGGCGGTCGTCCACACACTGGGCGGCTGAAAATCCGCAACAATATTTTCATTCCATTCAAAGAGTGATCCAATGCATATTTGTTCATGTTCTACTCCAGGTAATAAATTAATTTTCCTCTTATATTCACTTTATCTCTTCAAGCATGAAAGAAAGGGCTGTTTGGGTGAGTTTCGTAAAATGGGGAAGTATTTTTAGAACACAGTCTGGCTGTGAAAAATGAGGAAGTATTATGTGTCCATGTCTGATAGTTATACAACACTAACAGAACAAAGTTTAGTTAAAAACAGCTTTTAAACGTAGATTTTATCAAAATCATTGAACGCATTTTCATTTTCGTGTTAAAATGAGTCAGACTGTTTGAGAACGTCTCGCACATGTCTCTCCCAAGCTGTCTCACCCGAACCAAGTCATTTCCTTTCGTGGAAACACACCCTGGAAAAACCATTGTTGTGAAATCTCCCATTACGTCATCAATTTGCTTATTTAAACCAAGCTGTGTGCTGAGCATGTTTCATTCAGAGAATGGATTGTGTAGATAAGTACTTCAACCTTACGAATCAATTGTTTTCACAAGATGAGAGGTGAGATTTCACAACCCAATTTATTTTTTGTTTGTTTAAAACAGAATTAAATCACTATACAACCAATAATTATTGTATGTCTTTTTTTTTCAACAGGTTGTTCCGAATCAGAACATCGTTAATAACAGATGTGGAGAATGAATTATCTGATTTACAAGACGAGTGGATAAAAATGAACGACTTTCTTGAAGAGATGTATTCGTTTCGAAATCAACTGAATGATACCATTGTCGACTGGAAAGAATTACTCTCACGTAATCTAACGTGGAATGAATTGAGGTGAGGAATTATCACTTTGTCTCTGTCTTTCTGTCTCTCTCTGTTTGTCTCTGTCTATCTGTCTCTGTCTTTCTCTTTCTCTCTGTCTATCTGTCTCTCTATCTGTCTCTCTGTCTCTCTATCTGTCTGTCTATCTCTATCTGTCTGTCTGTTTCTCTCTATCTGTTTGTCTTTCTGTCTCTCTCTCTCTTTCTCTCTGTCTCTCTATCTGTTTTTCTGTCTCTCAATGTGTCTCTGTCTATCTGTCTCTGTCTCTGTCTCTGTCTGTCTCTTTCTGTTCTCTTTCCACACAACCTTTTATTTGGCTTGGTGGTAATTTTTGAATGCCTGTTTTTTATTTTCAGAATTAAAACTGAATCATACATGAGCTGTGAAACAAATGAATTTCACAACCTTGAATGGCAAGATGTTGAAATTACACGGGGTGATGATTCATTTCCAACTTTGTCCAGTTTAAATGCTCATCTGGAGGAATCTGACATGACACTCTATCTTCTGGAGGTAAATGTTATATTTGTTATCTTAATCACATCATTATCTAATTATCTTCATGTACCCTAATTGTTCTTCACTCTTTGTTTTGAACAGAGCATGTTGATCGAGTTTCAAAACCAAAGCAAACCATCAGATTGATGTGAAAGAAGATTTTGTTCAATGTTATTACTTTTGTTCAATTATAAATGCTTTCCTTGTAATTATCTGATTTTGAATTACAAGAAAAGAATAAAGGGGATGCAAAGGGGAAGGGGAAGTGGGGGGGGGGGTAGTTGTGCTCCCCCAACAACCCACCACCCCCCTCATCCCACCCCCTCCCCTCTGTGTGTGTGTGTGTGTGTGTGTGTGGGGAAGGGTGGCGGGGTTGGATGAGGGGGGGGGGGGGGCGGAGGTGGGGGTGCACAGGGGGGACTGAAGGGGTGGGCGGGGTTTGTGTGGGCGGGGCTTCTGTGGGTGGAGCTTGTGTTAGCAGGGCTTCTGTGGGTGGGGCTTGTGTGGGTGGGGTTTGTGTGGGTGGGGCTTGTGTGGGTGGTGCTTGTGTGGGTGGAACTTGTGTGGATGTGTGGGTGGGGCTTTTGTGGATGGGTGGAGCATTTTTTTAAATGAAATAAACATGTGTGTGGGGAACTAATTAACTAATTAAGGAATCACTAATTATGTGTATATGAGAAATGTGGTTTTTGTGGGTGGAGCTTGTGTGGGTGGGGCTTTTGTGGGGGGGGGGGGGGTTGTGTGGGCGAAGTCAAAAAGGGGCGGAGTTAAGAAAGGGGCAGAATCAAAAAAAAATTTTGAATTTATCTTTGTCTTTTTTAATTCCTGTGAATAAAATGAACCTAAAATCTCTTCCCCCTTTAAATCATATACCTTATAAGTCCAAGGAACCGTATCTATTACATCAACAATTTTGAAAAGTTCATTTGTCCATCGTTTAGTATAACCTTTTTCAAAATGAGATTTCCACCTGTATATTCTTTCAATATCACCAACTTTGAACTTAGGCTTTCTGAAATTAATCTCTTTTTCATATTCTAATTTTGTAAATGTTTCTGATGGTTTGGTATGCGTTGATGTGTGAATCGTATCATTATACTTATCTACAATTTCCTGAATTTAAGATGACCATTGTTGAGAACCGAGTTGTGTGAATTTTTTATAAAGTCTCTCTTTTAAAGTGCAATTTAAGTGCTCAATAACTACCGCTTTCCCTTCATTAAAGGTACTGTATAATGTAATACTGTTATTTTTTAGAAAATTCATAAATGTCTTGTTATAGAACTCTCTACCCTCATCAGTCCACAATTTTTTCAGTTTTCTGTTACTTTTATTAAATATCTGTTGAAAGGCTAACATAAGACTATTACCTGTTTGATTTTTTAAAGGGACAACCTACGCATATCTACTCCTCAAATCGATAACGGTTGAAGCATACTTGTACCCCTTATCATTATTGAGTTCAATCAAATCAGCGGGCCAGATATAATCAACTTCCTTGGAATAAACCTTCCTTCTATGAAACTTTGTGATTATTGGTTTATGTAATTCATCAGCAAATTGTTCTTCAGTCTTAATGACATCATTAGAGCCTATAACTTTTTTTTAATTTCCAAGCCCAAGTTTCAATTTAACACTGATTATCTTCTTCACGATGAACCTATCAACTTTTTCTCTCAAGGTTGGATTTTGTATCAGAGACAAATTATACAACATTTCTCTCTCGGCGTCATGTTTTTCTTCCAAAGTTGTGGTATTCCCATAATCAATATCGTCCCTCATGCACACTTCATCAACCCTATTGATGGGTTCACTCCATGGTTTAGGATTGTCTGCCTTATCTAATCTTTTATCCAAGCTTGTTCCAGGACCACAGAAATAATACCCTGGTAGATGTAATTCCCCTGGTATTCCAGTAGTTGTAAATTTACTCCTGATAAAAAAACTTTTGTATATCTCCTCCATGTTTGTGTTTGGAGATAAATTTACTCTTTTTAGAGCCACACACCGAACATATGCCTTTTTGTATAACCCTATTATTTTTACTTTTAAAATATGAAATATTTTTAGTATTAGCTTTCTTTTGACATTTGAGACAATAACTCATTTATTTATGAGAAAAATTCCACAGAGTGTGAAAAACTTTTTAGTTTCCAACATGCACATTTGAATCTTAATTTTTAAAACATAAAGAATCCTCAGAAATGTCTTCACTCTCTCCTCCATTTATTTAAGAAAAAAAATGGAAAACTTTAATTAAAGTCAATCACATCAACATCATCAATAATATAATCTTTATCTAGACTTTCTCGTTTATATCTTCTCTCTGAAAACGATGTTAATAGTCTTGATGCAAATATTTATAATAGACTTGTCAATTCTTTGTTTTCCTCCTCGGTGCGTTGAGATTTATTGATTTCCTGTAATACCCCCAATCTTTTTCTAATCTCACTGGTTTCCATATTTTTTATATTTTTTTATTCTCTCTCTTTCCTCCCTCTCCTTCTCCTCCCTCTCCCTCTCCTCCTCTCTCTTCTCCTTTTCTTCCTTCTATCTCTTCTCTCTCCTCCTTCTCTCTCTTCTCCTTTTCCTCCTTCTCTCTCTTCTCTCCTCCTGCTCTCTCTTCTCTTTTTCCTTCTTCTCTCTCTTCTCTTTTTCCTCCTTTGTCTCAGTTTCTTCAACTCCTTCCTCGTTCCTTACTATCCATGAATCACTTACACCCCATAGAATATCATACATATATTCATCAGGATTTCTTGTTATTCCTGTCTCCAAAATAATTTTTTTTTACAACAGGAAACGAATAAAATTTCTCCTGAATTTCGAAAAGAGCCTTGTGTTTTCTTCACATTTTAATTAAATCCAAAGTTGTTGGTTTATTAAGATCAGTATAAAACCAATCTTTTATTGAAAATACCTCATTCTTATGTTGTGGAACATATTTATTAAAATACCGAATACCCTTTTCTTGAAGGTATGCTTGGACACAGAAATGATAATTTTCTTGAAGCCTTCTTGCTGTCATTTATGTATTAGAAATATATGACAGATTAATATGACAGGAAACACCCCCCCCCCATCTTCCCATAGTTAAATCATTTTGTATTTTCTTACTTATAAAATAAAATCCTGCTTTTTCTGTTTTCATGATATAAAATATGGCATAACCATGATTAAATAAAAAAAAAAAATGACCGTTTTTACAGCCATTTTTCCCTGCTGTGCAGGGGTTTAGCTTTTTGTGAGGCAATGTTTTATGGCCGGATTCCCTTCCTGACGCCAACCCTGGTCGCCTCTTACGACACACAGGGATATGGTACACCTATTCTAACCGGGGCATACACCGGGACCAGTACACTGGCACTCATTTCGCCGACCTCAGAAGGATGACAGGCTGAGTCAACCCCCTGGTGTTAATTCAGCAGCCAACGGGGCTTGAACTCAGGACACTGGGATCCCAAGCTGCCACCCGAACCACTAAGCCAACACCAGGCTTATGATTAAATTTACCCTGATTAAATTCTTTTATTTGTTGTTTACTAATCGTGGCTCCACAAAACTCATTCTCGGCACCAAATGGATAATATTCTTCCTTGCGAGACTGATTTAATTGTTCCAGGTCTTCTAGGTCAATTTTAATTGACCAATTATACCATAAATCATTCATATTATACCCCCATTGTTATTTTTTTTTTTGTATACCTTGGTCGAGGCTCGTATGAGAGCTAACACACAACTCACAGCAAGGAGGCATGAGACAAGAGGGGTGGGAGTGGAAGGGACAAAACGGTGGGGAACAGACATATTAGGTGAACTGTGGAAGGGAGAGGGATGGAGATGGGACGGGGAACATGGCGAAGAGAAGATGGACATTTCAGGGACTTTCAGGAAGAAAAGCAGGAGAAATGAAGGAAGTGGGCTCGGGTGGATTATCGGGGGTAGAAAAGATCGAGGATTTGGATGGGGGAAGATAAGAGGTGGTGGTGAACAGCTGTTTTGAAAGCCTGGAGGGAAGAATGGGAAAGAATAGAGTGAGGAAGTTTATTCCAAAGGCGGGAAAAATGAGGAATGAAAGAGTGAAGATGAGCAGTGATTCGTGATTTTGGTAGTTTTACCAGAAGGGGGTTGTTGGCGGACCTTGAGCGCCCTGTGGAAATGTGGTGGGGACAAATCGCAGAGAGAGCAGGGGGGGCAAGGCTGGAGAGGAGTCGGTAGAAGACAGAAAGATCACCGACCATCCTGCGGTGATTGAGTGAGAGGCCCAAAGACTCAGCTTCATTGCGGGAGATGCCGATGATCTTAAATGCCCTGGTTTCGACAGCGTGAAGCCGAGAAAGGTGGGAGGCAGGAGCACCAGCCCAGAGGGGAGAGCAGTACTCCATCAGGCTACGGACAAAAGCTTTGTAAGTGGTCAGGAGCTCAAGAGGGCCGAGGAAGGACTTAGCACGACGGAGGATTCCCAGTCGGCGACTGGCTTTTGAGGCGAGGTTGGAAATGTGACTTTCCCAGGAAAGGTCATGGCAGATAGTGAGACCTAGAAGCTTGAAAGAAAAGACTTCTTCCAGAGGATTGTTGAGAAAGTGGATGGGGGGTTTTGTAAACGGTCCTTTCGAAGAGACATAGTGAGAGTGTGAGATTTGTCTGGATTGAAAGACATGTTCCACGTGTTGGACCAGTTTGTGATTTTATCCAGATCTGCAGTGAGTGAAGAAGCTGCTGCTTGCCGGTCTGAGGGATGACAGATGGTACGGCAGAGGGTGGAGTCGTCGGCAAAGAGAAATAGAGGATTTTCCAGAGAGTCCGAGAGATCATTGATGAAAATCAGAAAAAGAACAGGGCCCAGAACGCTACCTTGAGGAACTCCAGCCTGCACAGGAAGAGGGGATGAAAGAACTCCATTTAGGGCCACACGTTGACTGCGACAGGAGAGGAAGTCTGCGAGCCATGAGTGGAGATGGCCTTGAATACCATGGGAAGAGAGTTTGGTGAGTAGGGCAGGGTGCCAGACTGTGTCAAAAGCACGTGATATGTCCAGGGATACGGCTCGGATTTCCTGTCTGGCATTGAGGACCTCCATCCATTGATGGGAGAGCAGAAGCAGCATATCCAGGGTAGAGTGACCTGGTCTGAAACCAAGTTGATGATTGGAAATCAAGCCATTGGACAAGAGGAAGGATTTCATATCTGAGGCGATGATGGATTCCATCACCTTGCTGATGATTGGGAGAAGGCTGATTGGTCTGTAGTTACAGGGATCTGTTTTTGCACCTTTTTATGCAGGGCAGTGATGTTAGCAGATTTCCAAGCAGATGGCAGATGGCCTTGGGCAAATGAGAGGGTGAATAGAACAGAGAGAGGGTGAGCAAGAGCAGAAGAGCAGGCTTTGAGGACACGTGGGCTGATGCCGTCTGGACCGGTTGCAGAATCTGACTCGAGGTTTGAAAGCAAGCTCTCCACCTTGTCAGGAGAAAAGGATACAGAGTCCAGGGACAGTTGGGTGCGACTGGGTAAAGTGGGTAGAGATAGTGATGGAGATAGTTATATTCATAAATATATAGAGATAGTTCTATTCTCATACAAACGATACGCCCTTCTTTATAAAATTTTATTTGAATTGGAACTGTGAATTCTGTATGACCTGGCGATAAACTCAACACTTCTGTATCTTTGGAATACACGGCCGTTTTATATAAGGATATATATTGTGATAAATCACTTCATCTCACCAAGTCATTCGCGTCAGTCGGGCTTGGATAATTTATTAATTTATAAGCATTCTTCATTTTAATTTTTTTTGGTGTACAACATTTCTGTCGTTCAGCCTATGCCTTTGTATAATAATTTGATAAATTAGTATCCAGTTCTTGGTATACACCAAAGATAGAACCATCTTTACCAATGTAAGTCATTGATATTAGAATAATTTTTTTTATATTTTTGTCGAGTTGAAATAACACGTATAGACATAATTGACCACAACATTTGGAATTTAATTATTGGACTTGAAATGTTTGATAAACACCATTCTGGAAGATTTTATTACTTCAACAGGTGGTGGAAGACCAAAACTATCAAAATAATATTTGTCTTGACTATTAAAAATACAAACCCAATGAGAACCATTCCCTTTATTATCTTCTAAGTTCATAATAATATTCTTTGTATGTTAAGACATTTGTTAATTCATCTCTCATACACATAACCACATTATGAATTTTTAATTTCCTACAATATTTGACAAGTTCTAAATTTGAAGTTTTATTCTTTCCAAATTCTTTAAACCACTCATCAATGCTCATTTATTTATTGGAAAGATGGAATCCATTGCCCCTTTTAGTTAATTTTATACCTGTTTGTGAGATAGAAGAAAGCATATCTCCAACTAACAATCTCGCTTTAACAGGCAGACTTTGAAGTTTTTCAGCAAAATCTACAATTACACCACTTCCACTAATTTGTTTCTCCAACTCTTTGTTATGTCTTTCCAATTCTTTTTGAGCCCGGAGTTGAGCCTTCCTTTCGTTGGCTGCTGAAATACCACACATCAATGCTCCAGCCACACTTAAACTTGCAAATAAAGGAATTAGAGATGGGAGAAATCCTCCACTCGTCTCTCTTATTGAATATTTCTTCAACATTGGTTTTAACATTTTAATTTTAAGTGAGCCAGTATCGTTCAAGATATTCACCTGTTCTCTTGTGAGCAAAACATCAATTCTTAGTGTTCCTTTTCTCTAAATTGTATTAATGTAAATCATACAAGGCTTTTGATTTTGAATACAAGATGATAGTTTTTGAAGATTGATTTGATTAACATATACCCCAATTGGCACTGTATGACTCATTTATTTATCAAAAAAATTACGTGAGACTAATCATAACACCATTATCTGAATTAATCTGTAATTCTGTTTCTTCCAAAAGCAAACAATATGTATCAACTTCTTCACTCTCTTCTCTATCAATGTCTAGGGAAGTATCCACTCGATTAGACTTTATAGCTTCCTTTTGAGCACTCAGGTCAATCGCATAGATTGTATACAGAATTTTAAATGCTGTCATATCCAAAATAGGTTCTTTATTTCCATTGCTTTCACACACCTTTTTGTAAGACTTGTATGCTTCAGCATAATCATTTTTTCCCCATTAATTTCCAATCTATCTTGTGGATAAAATGTTCCATCTCGAGAAACGCGAAGTTGTTTCACCTTCGCATTGTCATTCAACGCATTATTTTTTATCAGTAGCAGTATCACCATCTGATTTTTTTTCAAAATGAGCCACAGCTATCATGGCTTTCCTTCCAGAACACCCAAATTCCACGTGTAAGTGGTTTGGTTCAGTTTAACGTGTTGGCATCTTCTTTTAAGGTGTGATACATTGAGTGGTTTCTTTGAGTTGAGTCTTCCATTCAATATCTCTTCTGTTTTAAGATGAGGAGTATATTCACCAATATACCAACTAATTTCATCAATTAGAAATTTATTCTGATCAGCAAAAGCATGAGCCACACCAAAAAGCAATCTATTTTCATTATCATTCCTTTGCAGTTGAAATCTAATTTTAAGACCACACAGAACTTTATCATGATCACAAAACCCAAATATACCTTTAAGAGGAAATGCCACAATAAAACTATTACCTGTTTTTGTATCATCATTATACATTCCTTTCCTTTGACTATATCCAGGGTCTGTGTTTGTTCCCGTTGGCATGTCAGGAATAAAACCTTCGACAGCCCCCTTTCCCATTCTATCAATAAATGAATAAAGTGTAAATTTCATCATTTCAGATGTAGCAGAGACATAATCAACCGCTTCAACTTCCTGTGTTACAATGTACAAACGAACACTATCAAACATTTTCCAGAAGAAATCATTGACGAGTGCAGCGTTTGTGGTATTCACAACCTTGGTGAATGTAAATTTACACAACAAGAAACTTTCGCCTCAATTCAAATAAGTTTGTTGATTAATTATTTATTTCAAAATTTTTTGTTCCATTTGTATTCCCGTCTGTTCCAGTTATGACATTTACCTTGAAGTAGTCTTCTTTTTTAGTGGAGTTTGAGATGACAATGGAATCATCCAAATCATCGATACTATCAATTGCTTCCATACTTGTATTTATTTCGGAAAAAAGATGTTAAAACTTTTGAAACCCTGACCCAAGTATTTGAATTATTTTCTGTCATTCTTGCGGGGACAACTGAGTTTTGCCTTTGTTAATTTCTTTAATTGCTTGTAATTTATGAGATTTCTTTTGGGCATCTTTTATGCTCTTTACAGCACCCGCTACATTTCCCACAGCAGAAGCAGTTGAACCAATTAGGTCTTTATGTGTAAGAATAGTTGAACTTATACCCATTAGAGTATCAATTATCCCATCTCCTTTTTTTCTCAATTGATGTCTACACCCCTTTGTCTCTTAGGTTTATAGTATCCTTCACCAAGATACATTCCTTCACCCTTGTAGTATGGGGAAAGGAACATCTCATCCGCTGTAATTATTTTATATTTTCCCAACTCCTGTTTCCTCACAATAACCATCGTATTTATTTCTTGGAAAACTTCACGTAGGTGAATTCTGATGGATATAATTTCTCCATTCAAAGAAATCATGCAATTATCTTGGCCGGTTATCCTAAAATTTACTCTGTGTATGGTTTTTCCTGACACAGGGAGATAAACCAGATTTTTGGGTTCCATATTGAATTTATAACCAATTGGAGTTGAGTATGCGTTAAATGAAAATATTGTATTTGTTCTTATTCCATCATTATAAGCACCATCAATCGAATCACAGTGAATTAATACCGAATTTATTCCTGAGGATATTTGAATGAAATTATCACTGTAAAACGTCCCATTAGTTTCAATCTTTTTTGAGGAGAAACCCAATATCTCTCCAAATGAATGATCAATTGTGAAATCAACATTGTAGTTATTCTTAAGTTTAATCGTTGATTTTGAAGTGTATTTTTTAATCTCTATAACAATATTTTTTTGGTTAATCACCCTGTTCTTTCATAAGGCGAGCAATTTCGGAAGATATTTGAGAAATCTCATATGCTCCGGGTGAGACTGTTATCGTTTTGTATCCACTTCCCTGATTATCACTAAACTTGTCATTTTTCTCGGTGATATTAAACAAGGTATTATAAGTTTCCATGGACAATAAAGACGCCTCATATTCTTTTGTTGCGTCAAGTTGTAGGGGGTATGGAAATGAAGATGTGTGGTCGCTTGTTGTGAAATTAAAACTAAGGATTGTGCTTCTCATCTTATTTAATATGAGATAAAATGTCTTTGTATTGACATTTATTAATTATTTTCATATTCATCAACTGGTCTGAAATGGCTGATGCTTCATTAAAACAATTGTTATTTCCAGCCTTCTTTCTTCCGAAGAGCAATAACAATCTATAAACTAATTGTGATGGGTCATTTCGAAGAAAACTAACATCTGAACCAAGGCTACTTCAAGCCTGAATAATGTGTTTCTCCTTCTCATTCTTCCTACATTTATCAGATAGACTAACCCTACAATTAAGAGAGTCCAGCAGATCAATACATACTCCATCATCATTATTTTTTTCTGTCCAATGGTTTATCAAAATACTTTGATTCATCCCTCACAGTTGAACCTTGTTTTCCATCTTTTGTGAGAAGAAACATTAATCTCGGAGTTAGTTTAACAGGGGGTTGAGCAGAAGATCAATCCCTTTTCTTGAACAAGATGAAATATTGCTGGTTTTTCTGTTGGAATGAGTCCTGCTTTGGTTTTTGAATCTGCTGAATATTCATTGTTTTGAAGAGCATTCACAATATAGTCAGGGGGTTGATTAATCTCTTCCAGTTGTTGAAATAATCCTTCATTATCATATTCTAATTCTCCTTTTTGCTCTATTTCTTCCTCCGTCATTTGACTGAAATCTTTTAACATTTGAAGTTATTTTAGGAGTATATTCTATTGTGGGAACTGTGGAAGCATTTAGAATTTTTTTCTTGGGAAGTTTTTAAAAGTGGTTTAAAAATTTTCTCTTGTTTTCTTTCAAATGCTTCTTCACCCATTCGTTTCTGTCTGCGTTTCTTCTTTATGTCTTCCTGTTGTTTTACAACTTGAAACCAACTCTTGATGCTCCTTAAATCTTCTTGCTCTTTCTTTTGCATCCATTTATTTATTGGAAAATATCATATCATGAATTGCAAAGGTCAACAGGGAAATTTTCCTTTTCTTCATCATTAAAGTGGATGTGTTCAAATGAATTCTTTTCTTTAAATATTTCTTCAAATTCTTTATGAACATTAATACGAGTTGTAATTTCTTCTTCACTAATACTTGTATCTCTGCATTTCATACGTTTGCGTTGAGTTTCTTCATCAACATCAACCCATTTTTATGTCGATTCCGGAGATTAAAAATAAAATGTTGCTGTTTGGGCACATTCTATCGCCCTTCCTTTCCCCTCACACTGTCTTCCCTTCCCCTCCTGCTGCCTTCCCTTCCCATTATGTTGTGTTCCTTTCCCCTCTCCACATGCTCAACTAGTCCCAAATCCCCTCCCCGCATCCCCCTTCCACCCTCCTCTCTCTCCCCCATCATACTCACTCCCACCCCCTTTCCAGAGTGCATAATGATGTTTGATGAGATGTTGCTTTCCCCATCCACCCCCTTCCTCACTCTTCCCCCTTCCTCTTCCCCTCCTGGGTCCCCCAACCCTCTTCACTCCCCCCTCCCTCGTCTCCCCCCCCTTTTTTTGTCACGGACGTGTCCGGGTGGTGTTTGTCTCATCCATAACTCCAAAACCATGAAGCCTACTGGCCCAAAACTTTCCATGCATACCTAGGGAACTCCAATGGAGCGCATGAATGAAAACTGGGTATTTGGGTCAATTTAAACACAACATTTTAAAGATAATTAATGGCTTGCTTTCACAAACGGCTGATCATTGCTCAAGCAAACTTCACCTCACAGGAGTTGGAGCCGCCATTTTGATTCGGCCTACGAAAAATGCGTTACCTTGGAAACACGATCTACTCTTACAGACTCATTAAAGTATACAATCGAAAGAAGATTTGAGGATCGGATGCCGTGAACTAAACGAGTGTCGAAATGTGGATTGAAATCTGAAAATACTCAGAAATTACCGATTCTTATAACTTAGGGTACTTATTTAAGGAACGCTTTGCTTCCACCTTCTCTGTATTGACACAAGAACATGTGAAATTGCCAAAGCATTAAAGTTAACTTCTTTCACTGTTGTGACAATGACAGAATTAAGAAATGATTAAGGAATATGCCTGATAAGTGTAACTTCATTGAGTGCAATGAAAATAATTTAATATCAGGCAAAAGCTCCCGCGGTGCGAGCAGTCGGCGTTGTGACTGCAGCTTGGTTCGCTGGGGGAAATCCCCGGAGTTTGGAAGACAAAATAAATTAGAGGATTAGAATGAGTAATGCGAACTATGACTTCAAGCGAAGACAAGAAGATATGGATGTTTAGTGGTTTTTTTGTCAGAACAGATCATCAACATTGACAGTCCTGAAAAGCAGAAAATTAGTACCTCAGGCAATGGTGTCTGCTTCAAGCACTCATGTAATACATCTGCACTTTCAGCATGCAGCCATGTAGAGGTACGTTCCAGAATTATGGTTAATTTGGCAGATGCCTCCAGTACTATGAAAGAATACTCCATAAAGACCGATGCTGTTGTTCTGTCTGTTGCTGCAATGGCCCATTGTCTAGTTAAAGAGCTGGGGGTGGCGTTTGGTGCTGGTAAACATTTTCGATCTATTGCCGTGCATTAAATTTCACAATCACTTGGACCACAGATATCAAAGTGTGTGCCAATTTTTCACAGCCTGACTGGGTGGAAAACTGTCTCCTCCTTCAATGGAATTGGTACAAAGAAAGCATGGCAGATTTGGCAAAGGCACCATGATACTCTCTTGAAGCTCTCCGGTGCTCTGGCAGACATTTAAAATGCTGATGTAGCTGGACTTGAACATTTTGTGGGATTGCTGTATGATAGAACTCGTCATTAGCTGGATGTAAATGGAGCTCGGATGCAGCTGTTTGGACAGAAAATCAGATCCTTTGATGACATTGCACCTACAAGTGCAGCACTGGGCAGTTCTGCAAGGAGGCCATATTTGGAGGCATGCATGTACTCCAGATCGTGAAATTCTGGAGCCGAGCAAATGGGGATGGAGAAGAGATTCCAATGGAAAATGGGAACCTTTCTGGACTTCACTGATCCAGACCACCCACTCTTAGCTAGACTGCACTGCACTTTGTAAGTGAGGTGGTGATTACCAAAGTGAACAGTGAATGAGATGCCACATCTGTGTCCAGGACTGGGAGATAATTAACGCTGTTTTTAGGAAAGGAATTGATACCTTCATTGGATAAAAGAGTAGCAGTTCTGTAATGAACAAGTAAGTAAATATATTTCTTACTGTGGTGTAGTGGCATACGTGGGCAAGGCACAATGCGGGGAGCGTTGTGGGGGCGTGGAGGAGTACTTTTGGTAGTCACGTGTCCGCAAGGCTAATAGGTGTTCGCGCCGCTAGAGGCGAGTTGTATTCTACAGTGGTGCACATCCGGATACGCAATAAACTGAGTTACGGCAACCCTCACGACTCTACGTGCCTCATTGCACATGGGACACCACACTGGCGACGAGTCTGTTTCGGATCGACGTGTGCAGAGTGCCTGGTTTCCTTGGTATTGACTTGGAGTCGTTGCCGGAGCAATTGGATTGTGAGGCGCACAGAGCGCCGGGGAAATCAGCGCAGCAAGCGGTTCGAGTTCGATCACCTGGCGAGAATCCCAGGGAAGCGCATCGCGAGTTTCACACGCCCGGGGCCGCATGCACAGTCTTCGGTGCGGGTCGAGTCCTGCAGCCAGACATCTCGCCGTCGCCTGCGAATTCGCGTTGAGTGAACGGCAGGGCGGCTCGAGGATGGTGGAAGGTTAGGGCACGGCGCACGGACGAGTGCCCGTTTTCGTCTGAGACGACTTCGAATTGTTTTCAGAGCAATTGGGGTGCTATTTCCACGCGAATGATGTGGTTGATGAGGGCAAACAGAAGTCGATCTTGCTCGCCTCGCTGTCGTCGGAGCATTATCGACTGCTGAGTGATTTAGTGGCGCCAGACAAGCCCAGTGATGACGGGCTGTCGTTTCAGGACGTGGTGGGGAAGATGAAAGCCCACATGGCGCCGGATAAGTCAGTGCAGCTGGCTCGATACCAGTTCGATCACCTCGCGAAGGGTACGGAAGAGCGCGTAGCAGATTTCGTGGCGCGGGTGAAGCATTCGGCCGTGGCTTGCAAGTTCACGGCAGAGGAGCATCCAGCTCGACTCAGAGATCGCTTTATTTCTGGGCTGCAAGATGCGAAGATGGTGTCGGCGATTCTGCGAATGCGAAGTGTCGACGTTACATTCCACTCGGCGATCGAGACTGCTTCAGCTGTCGAGCAGACACTCACAGATGTCCGCGCCATCGCCGGCCAGGACGTGACGGGTGATTCCAGCTGGGGCATGTCAGGTGACCCCGGGGTCCATGCGATGACCCAGGTGCCCCAGGCCATGCGCACGCCTTTCGGTGCGGGCCGTGGCCGCACGCTGCAGCACGGCCGCACAGGCGGCGAGATGAACACACAGGGGTGCTGGGGATGTGGAGGACAGCATCTGCGGTGGGTGTGCCCGTATAAGAACACCGTGTGTTTGCATTGTCACAAGGTGGGACATCTGAAGCGTGTGTGTCAAATGGCGGGGGCCACCGTTAAGGTCTTGGATAGCGAGGTGCGGGATGACCCCAGCCACCTGGAGAGCGGCCTGCAGCCGGGGCATAATGATCCCGTCGGCCCGGAGCAGGAAATGCAACCAATGTTGAGCCTGTTTTCAATTGGTCCGGAGGTGACAAGACCAATAACAGTGGAGGTTGAGGTGAATGGGGCACCAATCATGTTTCAAGTTGATAACGGGGCCGCAGTGTCAGTCCTGGGCGAACGGACCGCTCGTGACCTCCGCGGTGTTCACCTGGTCAAGACGACCTTTTCGCTGTACACGTACACCGGCGAAGCGATTGCACCACTTGCTGTGACAGACGTCTCTGTGGTCTACCAAGGTCAGAGTGCCCTACTCTCATTGTTTGTGGTACGAGGGGAGGGGCCTGCCCTTTTGGGCCGGGACTGGCTGGCTAGCCTCAGGCTAGACTGGATGGCGCCAGCCAGTGGCCTTGGGCGTCCCGGGCCGGGCCGATTTGAGTTTCTGCGGGAGGAGGAGGAGGTTCCTGTTTCGGAGTTCGTACCTCCAGGTGCACCTGTGTCTCCTTCGGGCCCCGTACCTCCGTTTGGGCCCGGGCCTCCCTCGAGACCCGAGGGCGAGGTTCCAGCGGCAGGAGCCACGATGATGCAACATGGGTTTCCGGTCGTTGATTCCTGCAACTACAACATACGGTTCCGGAGCAACGGGGGCTGTGCCAGCTGCGGCGGGCTTTCACACTTCCGCTGCGCTCATGATACAGTGCACACCCTTGTCGTTCAGGCGATTTCAACGGGGGATTGGAGCGAGCCGGTCACATTCAAGAAGTTCGCGGAACGCGAACATCGACGGTGGCGTCTGCGACATTGAGATGGAGACCGGCAAGCAAGTCGTCTCAACGTCGTGACAACCAAGAGGCGTACGCGCAATGTGGTTCATAAATTGCTAATTGTTGTGGATTTGATTCTCGCAGCACAAGTGATTCCGTATGGCGTTGTTAAAGCAAATGCCGACAGTCCGCGTGTGAGCATAATGTGTTTGGTTGAGATCGATCAATATGATGACCAATATGATCAATATGATGTGAAGAACTTGCGGACGATCGTTGCGAATAAAGAGGTCTTTCTGATCTCCGGCTTCGAGGACAGTCCGCGGTTCGCTGCCATCTCATGTGTTGGATTTATACTGGGGAAACGTGCTGTGCGTGAAGGGAAGTTTGCATCTGCGCAGACGATGTTCTTGCTGTTTTATAACAAGGCTGTGGGTGCAGTGTACGCTGATCGTCCGTGTGGACGTACATGGTTTTCTCGATTGGGTTTGATGCGCGGTTTTGGTGTGGGACGGCTGGTAATAGAGCCGACTGATTGCCTGGTTCGAGTCGATGGGGGGGGGGGCAGTTCGCTGTTCAGCGTCACCCTCCCGTTACTCTCTCGCGGGGGCCGGGCCGTTATCTTCCCAAGGCCGCCCCACCCGCTGCTCCGCGCCAGCGGCGGCGCCCTCATGTCTGGCAGACTCAGCGTGTTTACCTGTTTCTGTCCGTGGGGGATGAGCGAGCTTGTCATACGGGCAAGAACGGGCGAGCTTGGCTGGCTTTGACAAACAAAGCTTGTCGGCCAGGGGGCGCGGGAGGTTCATGGCGGGAGGTTTATATCTTTTAAACGGCCATGGTTAGTGTCGTCTGCAAACATCATTGGGTTCGTCGTGCGACTCAGTACTCGAGCACCTGTCCACTGCATTTGGGTTTCAACTCGCTCGCGCCGACGCGATATATGTGTGATGGGGATAGAGGGCTGAATTGTGGGCCAGATTATATCGACGGCATTGTTGTGACAGGTTGTGCAGATGAAGCCCATTTTTCTTTTGTGCCGTAGTATGTTTTGCCTATTATGCTTATCATTATAATTGTCATTTTATAATCATTATTTTAGGAGGGAGGAATGTGGTGTAGTGGCATACGTGGGCAAGGCACAATGCGGGGAGCATTGTGGGGGCGTGGAGGAGTGGTTTTGGTAGTCACGTGTCCACAAGGCTTATAGGTGTTCGCGCCGCTATAGGTGAGTTGTAGTCTACAGTGGTGCACATCCGGATACGCAATAAACAGAGTTACGGCAACCCTCACGACTCTACGTGCCTCACTGCACACCGGACACCACACTTACCAATGATCAATGTTCATCTATACGAGACAGCATTCATGGGTCAAAATGCGTATACGTCTACAACATATGGATGGTGATGGGGAGTGTCAGTGGACAGTCAGGGATGGGAGAGACATCTCAAGGATGATCAAAGGATCATCCTTGAGACGTCTCTACAACTTGATTGGAGCCTGCCTGTGACAAGTTCAATTGATTGGACATGAGTCGATAATTGTTGCTTCTGGGAAAACCATTCAAATGAATGGGAAAAACGGAAAAACTATCTGACCCAAGCTCAAAAAGCTCAAAATGGGAGACGCACTTCCTCTCCACCTATCCCCTTCCCTCCCATACAAGAAAATGAAAAATTGAGACTGACTGATTAAAGCACTTCTTCCCCCCAACATAATCACAGTCCTTTCATATTTTCATGATACACAAAGAACAAACCAACGGATATTTGACCATGTTCTACTTTTGGGAATAACTTGATTTTCTTGGAACATTCATTTCCATCGAGTGTGTTGACAAAGAATAACTTGGAACTTGGTTCTTGATTTTTGTATCTTTGTTGAGCTGAGATAAAATGATAAACTTTTCTTAATGATCTTGTCTGACCACCTCCTGAGCCACATATCATTTTGAGATTGGAGTAAATTGTTTTTCCATTGTACAATTGATAACCATCAAAGTTTTCAGTCCATTCTAGGATATTAATTTTTTTTTCTTTACATCTTCCAACTTGTATGTAATTAAATTTATCTGCTTATTTGTTTCATCTACTTTTACCCCGGTTATTTTTTCAACAAGACTTATTTGATATTTCTCACATTCATTATGTTTCCCATTTAAATACCAAGGCTGATTACATCTCTACTCTTTGGTTTGGTGATTGCCTGGTTCTATCATTTATATATCAGCAAAAAAGATGGCGGTAGCCCGTTAAAATCCCCAACCCAATATCTTAACACTTGAATATCTTTACACTTGTACTTATAACCAGAAGGGAGACAATTGATTCCATTCTCTAAAATATATCTTTTATCATCAAAAGCTCCGAATGCTTTCTTATTTACCTCTTCTGCATATAATTGATGTTTATAACTTCTTATTGTATTCATTTTTCTTTACTCTTCCTTCTTCAAGGTTAAACAGTTGTAATAATGTTGAAAGTTTATTGTTTCCTTGATTATATTTTTCTTTATTCCCTTGAGCTTCTTATCACACCCTTCAATATTATTATTATCAATATACTTATAAGCATAAGACTTTGATCTCAATCCTGTAAATTCACTCATTACCTTTCCACCCAATTCACCTTCAAACTTACCAGTAACCTTTTTATTCTTTGATGAAAACATCACATCACCTGACTGATAATTACTTGTATCATATACATCAATAATATCAATCATATCCTCATATACATCACTTGTCTTAATTTCTAATATAAAACTATCTGGATCCATATATAACAATGACACATTATCCTTAAACTTTGGTTTAAAATTATTATAGTAATAGTTATACATTAACGACTTTGACGAGTTAAGAATTGATGTTCCGATAAAAATAGGTTTATCCATTTCAATACTCTCCTTTTTTTCAAATGAAAAGCACAAAAGTTTTCTGAAAACACATCCGCTCGCTTAAAACTTGGTCCATAAATTAATTTTGAAGCCTGTTTCCAAGATGTAGCAAGTCTTATGTTTTGCCTATTTCTCACATTTTCCATCGTCTTTCCAAATACAGCTTCTTCTTCTTCTTCTTCTTCTTCTTCCTCTTCTTCTTCCTCTTCTTCCTCTTCTTCCTCTTCTTCCTCTTCTTCCTCTTCTTCCTCTTCTTCCTCTTCTTCCTCTTCTTCCTCTTCTTCCTCCTCCTCCTCCTCCCTTTAGGGGTCGCCACAGCGGATCATCCGTTATGATCCGCATAATGATTTGGCACAGGTTTTACGCCGGATGCCCTTCCTGACGCAACCCTGGTCACCTCTAATGACATAGGGATATGGTACACCTATTCTAACCGGAGCATACAGCATTATTCATTAATTTATGAAAGTCCTTCTCAAAATCTGCTTTTCCTTATGTTCTCCTTATTGTATTAAAATCAATATACTTCTTTAACCAATGACTTTGTTTAAATTTCAAAATCCTATGAATTTTCCGAACTCTCAACCCAGCAGATAAATATTGCCTCAAGTTCCTTTGATGCAAAACATTACTTTTTTTATCATTTAATGTTGTGAGTAGTTTTTCTGGAGATTTACCTTTTATATTAAATGACTGTTGGTAATCACTTAACCATTCTTTTCTTGGACTTTCTTTATCAGGGGCAGAGAGTTGGTCTTTATGTTTGTTAAGAAGTTGTTCTGGATATTTTAAATCAACCTCAAAATAATATCCAACTTCAGCTTCATCCAATTATTTTTGAGAGGAGATAACAATGTCTTGGAAAACTTTTTCATAATGTTTTTCTTTAACCCATTTTAAGTTTTCCATAAGGTAAAGATTGAAACATAGCCCACCCAAACAGATTGTTAGCATCATAATACATCAATGAAGAGTTGTCCTCATTCTTATTATAATCAGGAAGATATTTGTTATTTGCTTAAGCATATCTCTTGGAACGTACTTGAGATATTCCTCCTCTTTTCGCCTTCTCCATCATCAAAAGGATATCTATATCACTGATTAATTCTAAATCCTGTTTTGTAATTTTTAACATGGCACTCCAAGCCAAACCCGGGGCTGTGTAATAGTGAACGGGGTAATTTTTATTGTGACAGACTGTTCTAAAAGTCTCAATCACAGCAGTCCAGAATAATACATCAGTTTTAAGATACAAATCGAGATATTCTCCAAGATTCTTTGCATTAAACTTCTCCCAAACCTTTTTAGCTTGTTTGTAATCTCTCTCAGAAGTATGCGTTTTCTTCAACTTGCTGCAGAAACTTTCCCTTGAAGGAAGTTGTGTTTCCTTAAACCACTCAAATGAATCCAGAGAGTATGGATATATTCCCTTTTGTGAAAAGAGTTCAATCTCTTCTTGATTTGAGAAATGTGATAACTTGCATAAACTTGCATGTGTCAAGAAATCTGATGTAGGTTATGGGAGATGTATTGCTACGAATCTGGCAGCCATGAGAACTCAACATTCAGGTCCTTATAGAACAGTTATGTCAGTAAGTATGTGTTTATAGATTGGGTCCCCTACCTGTGTCTAACAGGAATTGCATGTGTGCTGCCGAGTTTCTTTTTAAACAAATCTCCTTCATTTCACCTCGCACACCGACGCCACTGCCCGCATGCGTTCGACCACGTATGTGGGCGGAGATTCTCATCACCTCAACCCCGACGCCACCCCTTGTCCAATCACACGCAGAGGGCGGCTTTCCCACGACACGTCGGCCAATGAGGGTTGAGATGGCCGCAGAGTTCGACTTTCCCACGACACGCCGGCCAATGAGGATTGAGATGGCCACAGAGGGTGGCTTTCTCACCCTGGAAAAGAAAGATATAAAGGAACGCCAGGCTGGGAGCGTTGGTTGGTCGTCTTGGTTGTCACCTGGTCATCGTCTTGGTTGTCGTGGGGGTCGTCTTGGGGGTTGTGGGTCTTGGTGCTGGCTGGTTCATCTGGTCCTGGGTCACCTTCGTCCCTGGCCTTCTCCTTGGTCTCGGTTGATTGGCGTGGTCGATTGGAGAGCGCGGTGCCTGGTGCTTGGAGCAGCGTCGTGTTGTGGGTTCGAGTCCCGTCGAGCAGGATCGTCAAGGGCCACACGAGGTGGACAGGTCCAAGCGCAAGCTCTGCTCTCCAGCTCCCTTTCCACGAGCTGGAAGACTTCAATAAAGACCCGACAGGGTCCGTTTCTTTGGGGTGTGCGTCTGTGTGTGGGCCTCTCTTGAAGTAGAAACTGTATAAGTGCTTTTTGCTGTACATTATTTGCATTGCTTCGTCGTGATAACTATGCCCTTTGTATGTTCCCTTCCCCCTATGGGAAATGAATACCCCCTATTGTTGAATGTACCAGCTCGTCCTTGTCCTTTCCTTCATTCGTTCACCATGGTGCATGTTGGGGGATTAAAAAGGCCGTTGCTGCCGAAGTTGTGCATTTGGACCAACGGGACTTCGGTAACCATCCGCTCGGGTTATGCACGGGTCGAGCACGGTAACGGCTTGTTCCGCTCGAGGCTCCGTTGAGGGTGTGAATTCCTCAGTGGCTCGCCACATGGGTATCTAGGTATTTTGAAGTTGGGCAATTAACCCTGTCCCACACGGTTGAATTATTGACTATTCACAGTCCTGCAAGGGACCCGTACCTTCGGAGTTATCTGAAAAGGTACGATCTAGATTCCGGGTGAACGGTGGAGCCGACTCTCCTGCTCCACCTCGCGGTCGTGCTCGCCGCCGATACCTGGCCCATAACAGTATGAATTGTTTTTGTGAATGAGATATATTTTTGATCTGTGTTAGGAATGGTAGAAATATCTCCAGATGTCTTTGAAAGTTCATTTATAAATAGATGTGTGTTGTCGTGAGCGTTGTTTTGAAGAAAGACAGGAATAAAGTTTGGGGGCTTGTAATTAAGATCACAACAGGAATGAGCTGGACTTCTATGTTTCCCAGTAAGATGACAACGATCCCAAACCTTGACCTCTCCCTCAATTTTCTCCTCACAAATATAGTATTCTGTTCTTCCTAAATTCCCTTTTCTCTCCCTTTGTTAATGACATTGGGTTATAGGTTTCAACCATTATTTCTCTTAATCTTTTACAGTCTCTTTCCAATCGTCTTACAAACTCCTCTGAGGCATCTTCTCCTCGATAAAGTTCAAACTTGTATTTATCACCAACAGATGATTTGATAGAATAACAGAAACCACAAGGAGTATGTTTTTATACATACATACATATATATATATATATATATATATATATATATATATATATATATATATATATATATATATATATATATATATATATATATATATATATATATATATACACACACACACACACACATATATATTTGTGTATGATTTATTTGGATTTGGAGAAACTGTGTCTATCTTTTAAAGGATTTTTCAAAATCAGCATATATCACAAATGGATGTTTGTTAGATTTGTCATCATCTTTGAATGATATTTTCTTTCCTACTTTTGGTATATTAATTTCAGTTGATTTATGATTTCTGCAGTATTTTGAATGTTGATTTAATCATTCTTTCGTATTAAAGAAGTTGAGACTTCTCTTGCAGGGATATGTTTTGTTTGTTCTATTGAATACTTGTGAGGTGATTAGTCTTGCTAAATTTTTGATCGATGCATAATGTGAATTTTTCCCCAAACTATGACATAGAAGGTCAATGTGTGTTTCATCATTTTTATAGTTATTTGAAATTTTTAATATTTGAACTTTGTTTGTATCCGTTAATCCATATACATTAAAAGATAGATTATTCATTTTCTCAAATTTAGGAATATCTCCCAATGACATTGGAAACTATAAATCTTCAACATTTAGCTTATTCTCCTATTTCTTAAAATGTTCAACCCTTTCAGGTTTACATTGTGGAGGATGTAAGTGAGCAAGAACAGACCATAGAAAACATTTATTATCATTGTTTTGAATATGAACAACCACTTTCTTAAGTTTTATCTCTTTTGGGAAATCAATACAAGAAGAAGCTTGAAGAGGATCTGATTTTAAGATGTGTATATCTAAAAAGCTTATTTTTGTAAGAGCAAATCCACAACCTACTACAGTGTCATCAACATCTTGTTCTTGTCTCTGGAGTTCATCGTAAACATCACATCTTACAAAATCTTCCAAAAGTGAGGGTTTGTCCTCATATCGGGAGTAGTTTCATCACCTTCTCTTACCATATTAAATTTTACTCCAATATAAAACTTAAAAGTTTTCCTTTCACTTAATGTGTTTTTAATACAGTTTCAATACTTTGTTTAACCAAATCAACAGCTTCAATGATAACAGATGGGCCAGGGTCTTCAAAGCAAAACAATCTTATTTTTTATATGTCCTTTAAATGCGCCATCAGTGTTTTCAATGGAGAATTTAGTCGCCCCTTCGCTTTCCTCATTCTTCTTGTGTTTGATGATTGAAGGTATCCACTCCAATTTTTTTTAAAGAATATCAATATTACATCTATCACAATGTTTTGTTTCTTGTTCAAATGGAGATATTTGTCTGAAAAGATTGAATGTGTGTTTGTTGGTTTGAAGGTGTTTTTTATAACATTTATATTCATGACCACAAACATCGCAGAACATTGTATTCATCATATTTATAAAGCAAAACTTTTCAAAAACTACAATTTTCTTGATGAAAATTCCAATCAATTTATTGGTGAATCTGTGCTCAAAACCATTTTGTTCTCCAACTTTTTTTTACTTAATAAATACAATGTATCAAGATACAAAAGACAAGTTTCAATTAATCTCTACATTTGTAAAAGAGACTGAGAAATATGTCGAGGATGTAAAATTGAAAGCAGATAAATATAACAACTATTGGATAAAAACAATTATGGCGAATAATATGAGTTCTTCAATATCCTTCAGTGGAAGGGCTTTTCATATATCTGGAAGAACATCAATCAAAGTAGCTCCAACAAAAGTTTCTCCTCTCCTTCTGGCAATATATTCAAAATGAGAAAAAGCAATGAAACAAGAAAAAGTATCAAAAAAGAAAAACCTTATGGATGAAGCTTCAGAAAGAAAAGATGAGACCATCTGCAATATGCAAGGAGAAATTTGTATTTTTTTCATCATCCCGAAAGATATAAATCCTGATGAAATAAAGGAAGTTAATATATCAGGCGAAATGACATTTTGCTCAGTCGTAGTTAAGGACCATTTAAAAATTACCTTTAATATAAAAAAGTGTAGTGGTTGAATCTGGTAATGAAAAAAAAGTAAATAGATATGGATTGTAATGTTATTTCTACTAATTAAATATGAGTCAATATTCAACTCAAGATTTTGAAGATCATGAGAGTGATTATGATACCGAGAGTTTGTGTTCAAACGACAGTTATGATACTGAGAGTTGGTGTTCAAACCATAGTTACGAAAGTAGTTTTATAGATGATTCTGAAAGTATCGAAGATGATCCCGAAGATGAGTCATTATTCAACTGAAGATTTTGAAGGTTATGAGTGATGATGGTATCTCTGTTGGAACAGAAGACAGTTATGATACCGAGAGTTTGTGTTCAAACGAGAGTTATGAAAGTAGTTTTATCGATGATTGTGAAAGCACCAATGAAAGCACTGAAGATAACACCGAAGATGAATTTTGTTTGAAGTAAAGTTTTACTTTATAAATGTGAACAGTATACCAGATATTGAGCTTCTTGAATTCCCTGATTCTCCATGTGACAAATTTGAGAATTGTCCTGCATGTGATGTCATGGGATTAAACACAGTCAGAAGCCCATAAACAATGTATATTCTGTGATTATCTTCTAATTAATGAAAATAAAAAAGAACATAACTCTTTCAAAATTACATAAAAATGAATTACTTTACAAAATTAACAAGAGAAATGAATGGAAAGTACGAGGGTGATAATACACCTTTTCTTACAACGGAAGAGACTGAACAAATGACGATAATGTTTCTTGGATTGAAGATTTATATTATTGCTTCACGAGCACCAGCCAGAGAGACCACTATATTCGTTATGTTGGGTAGTCGATCTCATCTACCCTTATTATCAGTATTTCCATCGATATGTTTGTCTGTCTGTCTGTCTTTATGTATGTCTGTTCGGTCCAGTGCTCCGTTAATACAATGGTGATTTTGATAAAACTTGGTTGGTGGGTTCATACCATGACCGAGTTGTGTGCAAATGAGAACCGTTGCTATGGACCCATCCATTGCCTAGCAACGGACTTTTGAAATTTTCAAAAAAATCTCAAAATTTATTTTTATTTTTTCGAAAATCAAAAATCGAGAAAGTGGAGATAAAGAAGAGAAAGAAGGAAAAGAATTATATTATTGATGATGTTGGTGTACATGACGTTGATTAAAGTTTTACATTTTTTTTTTCTTAAATAAATGGAGGAGATATTTCAAAGGATTCTTCATGTTTTAAAAATTAAGATTCAAATGTGCATGTTGGAAACTAAAAATGTTTTCGCACTCTGTCGGAATTTTTCACATAAATAAATGAGTTATTACCTCAAATGTAAAAAGAAGACCAAGAGTTAAAATATCTCGTGTGTTGAAAGGAAAAATAATAGGGTTATACAAAAAGGTACATGTTCAGTGTGTGGCTCAAAAAAGAGTAAAATCATCACCAAACACAAACTAGGGGGAGATATACAAAAGATCTTCTCAGGAAGGAAATTTACAACAACTGGAATACCAGGGGAATTACATCTACCAGGGTATTCTTACTGTGGTCCAGGAACCAACTTGAATAAAAGATTAGATGAGGCTGACAATCTTAAATCGTGAAGCAAACCTATCAATCGGGTTGATGAAGTGTGCATGAAGCATGATATTGATTACGGAAATAACACGACGTTGGAAGAAAAACATGAAGCTGATAGAGAAATGTTGTATAATTTGTCTCTGATCCAAAATCCTACTTTGAGAGAAAAAGTTGATCGGTTCATCGTGACAATTATCAGTGCTAAATTGAAACTTAGGCTTTGAAATTCAAAAAACTTAGAGGCTCTAATGATGTCATTAAGATTGAAGAGCAATTAGCTGATGAATTACATCAACCAATAATCACAAAGTTTAATCGAAGGAAGGTTTATTCCAAGGAAGTTGATTATATCTGGTCCGCTGATTTAATTGAACTCAATAATGATAAGGGTACAAGTATGCTTTAACCGTTATTGATTTGAGGAGTACATATGCGTGGGTTGTTTCTTTGAAAAACAAAACAGGTAATACTCTGATGTTAGCTTTCCAGCAGATATTCAATAAAAGCAAGAGAAAACCGAAAAAAAATTGTGGACTGATGAGGGTACAGAGTTCTGCAACAAGACATTCATGAATTTTCTTCAGAAAAGCAACATTACATTCTGCAGCACCTTAAATGAAGGACAAGTCTGGAGACGGCAATGGTTCACGAGTGGTATTTGACGATGTTGATTGTTTCAGAATTCAAGGATGAGACAATGTGATAATTTTTGACCAAGTTATAAAAATGATCAACATGATGTGGTACGGGTGACAGGTTATTAGCTGCAAAATGTCGAAAACCCGGTTTCGTTCAACAACTTTCAAAATTTGACCTTTGCATAACCTTTAAAGGTCACAAAACAATGTTGTGGACATTAAAATAAGGAAACAGGTTATGTGCTATAGCTTATTGGAGTTAGTTCATCAAAGAAGGTCGAAAACCCGGTTCGATTCCCACAACTTTGAAAATTTGACCTTTGTGAACTTTAAAGGTCAAAGGTCAAGGATTATGACTTTTGGTGCAAAACTTCCTCTGGAACATTCCAGGAACAATATATCGTGATATAGGCTATATGGCAATTCGCACTCCTCGGATTATCCATACTTTGATGAAATCAGCGTAAAAACAAACTTGAAGGGGGCGCCACGGGCAAGATGTCCGAGATAGAGCAAAATGGTTTCAAGAACTTAGGTGGGGAATGACCTCAAGATTATGCATTAAAAAATATTGTCATCCGAGCTCTTAAAGTCTGGGCGGTCGTATGATTTTTATGTCAAAATTCGCAATTTTCTCACTTCGTGACCTTGACCTTGGGACGAAAATGAAAAATCGAGCTCTGTGAGGCTATGCAGGTGCCATTGGGCTAACCAAATACCGAAACCCCTGCCACATTCGACAAACCCCCTCGGAAAAGATGGATTTTTATGTCAAAATTCGCAATTTTCTAAGTTCGTGACCTTGTGACCTTGACCTTCGGACGAAAATGAAAAATCGAGCTCCGTGGGGCGATGCAGGTGTCATTGGGTTCACCAAATACCGAAACCCCTGCCAGATTCGACAAACCCCCTCTGAGATGCAAATTGAAATCGGCTACCCCCTAAAAACACATGTTTTTGGGGCATGGCTCCACCCATAATAGGCGCAGCACACCCATTCTCAGGAAAACACAACTATATCATGATATAAACCTCCGACCAAAATTTTATCAGGATCGGATCAAAACGCACGGAGCTATGCTCGGGACAGACAAGCCGGTAGGCGGACATGGGTAGTCGACTACCCAATAGAACCTGACGCGATGGGCCCGTTCGATGGGGAATGACCTGAGGATTAAGCACAAGAAAATTCATGATTCGAGCTTCAAGGTTAATGCTGCAGATTGTTTTTTCATTAAAATACCCCCACATTTCGAGGTTTTTCGGCCGTTGCTAGGCAATGGAGGGGTCCATAGCAACGGTTCTTTCTCACTCATAACTAGGACATACCATGAACCTACCATACCAGTTTCATGTATATCTGACTCATAGTCTCTGAGATATAATGAACTTCGTTTTTTTATTGTTTTCGACCAGGGTTCATTCAAAGTCTATTTTCTCCAACAGTTTTCAGAGGATCCGGCTGGAAATCTTTGACAATATGGCTGAATGTATTGCCCACAGTTGCTCGTGGTCCGATTTTGTTAGATTTTGAGATTTTTTTGATTTCAATAAACTTTTGAGATTTTTTTTGAAAATTTCAAAGTTTTGTTGCGAGGCAACGGATGGGTCCACAGCAACGGTTCTCATTTGCACACAACTAAGTCATGGTATGAACCTACCAACCAAGTTTCATCGATATCACCATTGTATTAACGGAGCACTGGACCGAACAGAGGGACAGACAAACATATCGACGGAAATACTGATAATAAGATGCGGAAAAAAAATCTCAAACATTTTTTTTTTTCGAAAAAAACATTTTTCGACAAGATCGACAACCCAAGAGACAGACAGACAGACAGACAGACACACACCAATAACGAATATAGTGGTCACTTTCTGACTCATGAACTTACTGACTCCTGAACCAAAAAGCGATCGTTATTGAGCGTTTTAATCGCTCTTTAAAAGAAAGACTATATTAAAAAATTCACTCAACTCGGTTCTCAACAATGGTTATCTTTAATTCAGGACATTGCAGATAAGTACAATGATATGATTCATACCTCAATGAAAATTCAACCATCAGATACATTAACAAAATTAAAATATGAAAAAGAGATTGTCAGACAGCCAAAGTTCAAATTTGGTGATATTGTAAGATATTGTAAGAATATACAGGTGAAAATCTCATTTTGAAAAAGGTTATACCAAGCGCACCGACCCCCCAACCCTAACCCTAACCTTCCCCCAACCCCCTGCCCCCACTTTACATCTTTATTCTTTTTTGTAATTCAAAATCAGATAATTATAAGGAAAGCAAATATAGTTAAACAAGAATAAAAACATTGAACAAAATATTCTTTCTCAGCAGACTGATGGTTTGTAATTTTGAAACTCAGTCAAGATATTCTGTTCAAAACAAAGAGGGAAGAAAAATTTGGGGATAAAAAGATGATTATGTCATGATATTAATAAAATAATAAATAAATAATTTACCTCCAGAAGATTAAGTTGTGTGTTTGGTTCATCCAGACAGGTGTTTAAACTGAACATTTTTTTTTTTAATAATAATGAGTCAACACTAGAGAGAGAGAGAGAGAGATTGAGAGAGAGAGAGAGATTGAGAGAGAGAGAGAGATTGAGAGAGAGAGAGAGATTGAGAGAGAGAGAGAGATTGAGAGAGAGAGAGAGAGATTGAGAGAGAGAGAGAGAGAGATTGAGAGAGAGAGAGAGAGAGATTGAGAGAGAGAGAGAGATTGAGAGAGAGAGAGAGAGAGAGATTGAGAGAGAGAGAGAGAGATTGAGAGAGAGAGAGAGAGAGAGATTGAGAGAGAGAGAGAGAGATTGAGAGAGAGAGAGAGAGATTGAGAGAGAGAGAGAGAGATTGAGAGAGAGAGAGAGATTGAGAGAGAGAGAGAGATTGAGAGAGAGAGAGAGACACAGGCAGACAGGCAGACAGGCAGACAAACACAGACACACAGAGAGCGAGACAGAGGGACAATTTGTCACCTTTGACTTGACTCATTTAAAGTCAGAGGATGTGAGATGACTTCCTTCCAGCCAACAATAATGTCATTCAATTCCCTTCTGAAGGATTGAATGTCTTTAAGGAAGTCATTCATTTTTGCCATTCCTTGTGAAATTCAAACGTCTCATTTTCCAGATCAGTTGTCAAAGATGTTCTTATTCGGGACAACCTGTTGGAAAAAAAAAAACATACAATAATTATTGGTTGTATCGTGATTTAATTCTGTATAAACAACAAATAATGAATTGGTTTCAGGATCTCACCTCTCATCTTGTGAAAACGATTGATCTGCAAAGTTGGAGTACTCTTCCAAATACTCCATTGTCTGAATAAAACAAAGTTGGCGTTTGACAATAAATAGGCCAAGTTGATGACATCATGGGAAATTACACAACAATGGGTTTTTTTCGGGTGAGTCTCATAAAGGAAATGACTTCAGGCTTTAGGGACTTGGTTCGGGTGTGAGGGCTGAAATAGAGATTTAATCTTTTCTTTCATTTAAAACTTACTTTTAAATATCTTCTTTTGTTTGCTTTTAGCGAAACTTTGTTGTGTTCATGTTCTGATGATTTAAGATATAACCATGAGAGACGTGGACACAGAATACTTCCTCATTTCCACAGTATGACTGTGATCTTCAAGGCACTTCCCAATTTTACAGAATCGAAGGAGGGAGAGTGAACTTCCCTTTCTTTCGTGCTTGAAGAGATAAAGTGAAAATACTTGATGGAAATGGATGTTAAAATAAAATTAAATGAGTCTCAGTTTTACATTTGCTTGGATGGGAGAGGGGGAAGGGGATAGGTGGGGAGAGGGGGAAGGGGAGAGGAAGTGTCTTATATTTTGAGTTTTTGGGGCTTGGGTCAGAAAGTTTTCCCCTTTCCCCCATTCATTTGAATGTGCGTCCCAGAAATCCCATTTATCATCCACTGTCACCGAAGATCTGGAACATGTTCACTCAACGTCCTCAGTGGGAGAATCCAGATCGTCCCTTTTCCACACTGTCCGAGAAATGGGAATCGTCGGGTGAGGAGTGTCGGATACACTTTTCCATCTGAGCCAAAATCTCCCTCGACTCTGAAAATCGGTTTTACAATGTATTAAATAAACGGGGCGAACACCGACAAGCCCCCAGGGTGTTTAGCTTCAGCCGAGGTGTCCAGGCGTGTGGTATATATAGAGAGCATCGTGGATCTGATCGCGCCGTGAAACAAAAAGGAGAGAAGAAGAAGATCGACATTGAAAATCAAAAGAAGAAGAATAATATGAGTCGTCAACAACTACAATGGAGATCAGTGATTGAAAGGACTAAAATAGTGATAATTAGAGTGTACGAGGTGCAAGAAGAAGATGTGAGTTAACCAGAAGTAGGAGGAAGAACTTCCGGGTTCATGTTCCTGTGACCTTGTTCTCTCCAACCCGGGTCCTCGTGGTCGGGGAGGAAATGATGTGAAGAGGAGGAGAGAGAGAGGGAAACGGTAATTTAAATATAAAATAATTCTCTGTTCCTTCATGACGGAAACGAAGGGAAGTTAAAGGAGTTTTTATTAAATGTTTGTTGAGGTGTTTGGTTGTTGATTTAATGAGGTGTTTTTCACTCGTTTTGTTTTATTCACCACGTTGTTTATTAATCATCATCACGAAACTTCGTACAACGAGGATTAAACCTCATTCTTCCTTTTAACTACAAAACTACCAGAAACCTTTTATTATTAACTTGAAAATCCAATTTTATCTCCTCACGACGAGGTGTAACGAGGTACGATTACCAACTTTACCTGTTCCGTGGGATATTTAACCTGCATCACCTGAATGGAGATAAAAACCTGATTCATCATCAAAAACTCCCAAAGATCGTGTGGGTCGAAAATGTAACATTCCTCGTTAATCTTCGGGGGACATTCCGTGTCAGGGATATTGGACTCCTCAGGGAAATTATTCTGGAATTCTATAACTCACTGGGAACGTCATGAACACAGTCCCCACATCCCAGCTCGCCCCCGCCACCCTGGCCCCCTCCCCGCCACGCTGTCTCCCCCTCCCCTCCATGCTGTCTCCCCCTCCCCTCCATGCTGTCTCCCCCTCCCCTCCATGCTGTCTCCCCTCCCTCCATGCTGTCTCCCCCTCCCCTCCATGCTGTCTCCCCTCCCCTCCACGCTGTCCCCCCTCCCCACCACGCTGTCCCCCCTCCCCACCACGCTGTCCCCCCTACCCACCACGCTGTCCCCCCTCCCCACCACGCTGTCCCCCCTCCCCACCACGCTGTCCCCCTCCCCACCACGCTGTGTCCCCCCCTCCCCGCCACGCTGTTTCCCACCCTCCCTCCCGGCCATGCTGTGTCCCCTCTCCCGGCCATGCTGTGTCCCCCTCCCCACCATGCTGTGTCGCCCTCCCCCCACGCTGTGTCCCACCCTCCCCGCCACGCTGTGTTCCCCCCTCCCCGCCACGCTGTGTTCCCCCTCCCCGCCACGCTGTGTCCCCCCTCCCCGCCACGCTGTTTCCCACCCTCCCTCCCGGCCATGCTGTGTCCCCCTCCCCACCATGCTGTGTCGCCCTCCCCCCACGCTGTGTCCCACCCTCCCCGCCACGCTGTGTTCCCCCCTCCCCGCCACGCTGTGTCCCCCCCTCCCCGCCACGCTGTGTCCCCCCTCCCCGCCACGCTGTGTTCCCCCTCCCCGCCACGCTGTGTTCCCCCCTCCCCGCCACGCTGTGTTCCCCCCTCCCCGCCACGCTGTGTTCCCCCCTCCCCACCACGCTGCGTTCCCTCCATGCCACGCTGTCTCCCCCCCCCCCCCACCTCTCCCCTCCTTTCAGGACCGTGCACGTTTCCCATCAAATCACAAATCTCATTTCTCAGATGATCGAACGAGATAAACCTGGAAATTTATCTTCCAGGAAAGTGGTAACTCATGGTGTGTCTGTTTGAGAGAATTACAGTGAAAGTGAATTTAGATGTTTGTTGGTTGTTCTCTTCATGTGTGGGTTTCAGAAGGTGGAACGGAGCCCTCGAGGTGTGTGTGTGTGTGTGTGTGTGTGTGTGTGTGTGTGTGTGTGTGTGTGTGTGTGTGTGTGTGTGTGTGTGTGTGTGTGTGTGTGTGTGTGTGTGTGTGTGTGTGTGTGTGTGTGTACGTACGCACACAACATGTGTATCATCACTTTAACATGTGTATAATCTCCAATATAATCACAACATATTTTTCGCCACGTCGTGTTGCGAACGCGGCTCAAAGAAAGCTCCGCGTTGTTGTTGTTCTTCTTCTTCGTCTTCTTCGTCTTCTTTGTCTTCTTCGTCTTCACCTCCACCATCGAAGATCGGAGGTTATTGTTTTCACCCCTTTCTGTTTGTTTGAGATTGATGCCTTCCGTTTCTGTTTTGTTTGTTTGTTTGTCGGCACGATAACTCGAGAACGGAAGAAGCTACCAATGTCAAATTACACCACGTGATTCAGGAGGGTGATGGCTAGTGCTGATTAGATTTTGGTCAAAATCGGTCAAAGGTCAAGGTCACAGTGAGGTCAAACATCCAAAAAATGATAACTCGAGAACGGAAGAAGCTACCAACGTCAAATTATACCCCGTGATTCAGGAGGGTGATGGCTGCCGCTGATTAGATTTTGGTCAAAATCGGTCAAAGGTCAAGGTCACATTGAGGTCAAACATAATTCTGTAAATTAATGTGGAGAAATGGAATATCTTTGCTTCGCTCGACGTTACGAGTTCGTTTTAACTTCGATTTTAATTTTGTCTTCGGTTTTTGCGATCGCTTCGGACGCTTAAAACTCGGTTGTCGAAATTCTGGTAAAAATCGGATGTTTTGGAGACGTTTTAAGATTGTATAAAAAAATATTTCACTCGACGCGTCACGGGTCATCACGTGATGCAGTGCGCTCGAGCAGACGCATTGTTGAGTCACGTAAAAGTTTTCCGTGTGCGCGCTGACTGTGTTTTCGATAAAGATTGTGTTTAAAAGTCATTTTTTTTATCCCCAAAAAGCTTATCGTCGCATGCCTGACTCGCAAAGCCATCCGATTCTGTAAAAATTGTTGGTGGATGGCCGAATGTTACGGTTTTGTGACTTTGATAAAATAATATAAAATAATTGCGTGGAGAAATGGAGATTTTTGCTTCGGTCGACGTTACGATTTTGATGGTTAGGTACAGAATGTTCATAGAAACTTCTGGTTTGCTTCGCTACCTTCTCCAGAGACAGCTTTTATTAGACAAGTTCGGAGGTCAAGTTGACGATTTCGTAAGTACCAGTCTATGACTGCTTGTTTGTTTGTTTGTTTGTTTGTTTGTAGGCACGCTAACTCGAGAACGGGAGAAGCTACCAATGTCAAATTACACCACTTGATTTAGGAGGGTGATGGCTTGCGCTGATTAGATTTTGGTCAAAATCGGTCAAGGGTCAAGGTCACAGAAAGGTCAAAATCCAAAAAATGATAACTCGAGAACGGAAGAAGCTACCAATGTCAAATTACACCACCTGATTCAGGAGGGTGGTGGCGAGCGCTGATTAGATTTTGGTCAAAATCGGTCAAAGATCAAGGTCACAGTGAGGCCAAAGATCCAAAACATTCGATTTTTGATGGTTTGGTACAGAATCATGGTAGAAACTTCTGGTTTGCGTCGCAACCTTCTCCAGAGACAGCTTTTATAAGACAAGGTCAGTGGTCAAGTTGACGATTTCATAAGTACCAGTCTCTGACTGCTTGTTTGTTTGTTTGTAGGCACGATAACTCAATAACAGAAGAAGCTACCAATGTCAAATTACACCACGTGATTCAGGGGGGTGATGGCTCGTGCTGATTCGATTTTTGTCAAAATCGGTCAAAGGTCAAGGTCACAGTGAGGTCAAATATTCGATTTTTGATGGTTTGGTGCAGATAACTCGAGAACGGAAGAAGCTACCAATGTAAAATTACACCACGTGATTCAGGAGGGTGATGGCTTGTGCTGATTAGATTTTAGTCAAAATCGGTCAACGGTCAAGGTCACAGTGAGGTCAAACATTCGATTTTTGATGGTTTGGAACAGAATCATCGTAGAAACTTCTGGTTTACTTCGCTACCTTCTCGAGATACAGCTTTTATTAGACAAGGTCAGAGGTCAAGTTGATGATTTCGTAAGTACCAGTCTATGACTGCTTGTTTGTTTGTTTGTTTGTTTGTCGGCACGATAACTCGAGAACGGAAGAAGCTACCAATGTCAAATTACACCAGGTGATTCAGGAGGGTGATGGCTTGTGCTGATTTTCTTTTGGTCAAAATCGGTCGAAGGTCAAGGTCACGGTGAGGTCAAATATTCGATTTTTGATAGTTTGGTACAGAAAACTCGAGAACGGAAGAAGCTACCAATGTCAAATTGCACCACGTGATTCAGGAGGGTGATGGCAAGTGCTGATTAGATTTTGGTCAAAATCGGTCAACGGTCAAGGTCACAGTGAGGTCAAACATTCGATTTTTGATGGTTTGGAACAGAATCATCGTAGAAACTTCTGGTTTGCGTCACTACCTTCTGGAGAGACAGCTTTTATTAGACAAGTTCAGAGGTCAAGTTGACGATTTCGTAAGTACCAGTCTATGATTTCTTGTTTGTTTGTTTGTTTGTTGGCACGATAACTCGAGAACGGAAGAAGCTACCAATGTTAAATTACACCACGTTATTCAAGAGGGTGATGGCTAGTGCTGATTTTCTTTTGGTCAAAATCGGTCAAAGGTCAAGGTCACAGTGAGGTCAAATATTCGATTTTTGATGGTTTGGTACAGATAACTCGAGAACGGAAGAAGCTACCAATGTCAAATTGCACCACGTGATTCAGGAGGGTGATGGCAAGTGCTGATTAGATTTTGGTCAAAATCGGTCAACGGTCAAGGTCACAGTGAGGTCAAACATTAGATTTTTGATGGTTCGGTACAGAATGTTCATAGAAACTTCTGGTTTGTGTCGCTACCTTCTCGAGAGACAGCTTATATTAGACAAGTTCAGAGGTCAAGTTGACGATTTCGTAAGTACCAGTAGTAGGGAAAGAATACTGGTTCTGGCTCACTTTTCCCCATGTAAATGAATGGGGGATTTTCAGCCATGAAATTTTTCTTTTTTTTCCCCTAAAAAAATAAATCCCCTTTTTAGCCCAAGGTATATTTATTTGTCTCCCCTTTTAACCTGGAGCCTGGTGTTGGCTTAGTGGTTAGGGTGGCGGCTTGGGATCCCAGGGTCCTGAGTTCAAGCCCCGTTGGCTGCTGAATTAACACCAGGGGGTTGACTCAGCCTGCCATCCTTCCGAGGTCGGCGAAATGAGTGCCAGTGTACTGGTCCCGGTGTATGCCCCGGTTAGAATAGGTGTACCATATCCCTGTGTGTTGTAAGAGGCGACCAGGGTTGGCGTCAGGAAGGGCATCCGGCCATAAAACATTGCCTCAAGAAAAAGCCAAACCCCTGCACAGCAGGGAAAAATGGCTGTAAAAACGGTCATTTTTTACTTCCCCTTTTAACCTAGGGGCTCTCTATTCAAATAACCCATGCAACAAGACAAAGATTTGTTAAAGGTGATTCTAAAGAAATATCTGAAACGTTTAAGCCCCGGGACACTCTTTATCAAATAACCAATGCATATTGTTTAGCTCACTCATTGAACCTATAAACATTTGTTCATTCTCAAATTCCTTCAATAGGTTAATTTTCTTTGCACAATAATCCCCATCTAAAATATTGAAAAACAAAACATTTGAATCTTTATATTTTTTAAGATACCCCTTTTGTGCCATTACGAAATGATAAACTTCTCTTAATGATCTCATCTGACCACCTCCTGAGTTGCATATCATTTTGATATTGTAGTAAATTATTTTTCCATTGTTCAATTGATAACCATCAAATTTTTCAGTCCATTCAAACATATTTATTATTTTCTTTACATCCTCTAACTTATTGGTTTTTAAATTGATTCGCATATTTGTTTTATTTACCTTTGTTTTAGATATTTTTTCAATAAGACTTATTTGATATTTTTCACATTCATTATGTTTTCCATTTATATACCAAGACTGAGATTTTCTCCACTCTTTAGTTTGACTAATACTTGGTTCTACCATTTATATATTGTGAAAAACGCGGCGGTAGCCCTTAAAAACCCCAACCCATCTTCCCATCGTTAAAACTTGTGTCCATATGGAACACAATCTATTCTATTCACTCGATCATACAATACCCATATGGAACACAATCTATTTTATACACTCTATCATACAATATCCATATGGAACACAATCTATTCCATTATCTAAAATAAATCTCTTATCATCAAAGGCTCCTAATGCCTTTTTATTTACTTCTTCACTATATATCTTATGTTTATAACTTCTTATTGTATTCATTTTCCTATATTCTTCTTTCTTATTCATCAAACAATTATAATAATTTCTAAAAGTTATTGATTTCTTTATTACATATTTCTTTATTCCCTTTTACCTTTTATCAATCTGATCACCATACTTGTAAGCATATGCCTTTGCTCTCAATCCAATAAACTCACTCATTACTTTTCCACCCAACTCATCCTTAAACTTGCCAAGAACCTTTTCATTCTTTTTTGAAAATAACTCACTCTTCTTACTAAAATTACTTGTATCATATACTCCAATGTTTTTCTTCATATCTTTATCAACATCGTCAGTTTTTATATCTTGAATAAAACTATCGGTGTCCATATACAACAATGAAGCATTTTCACCATACTCTTTCTTTAAATCATTATACAAATAATCATACATCAATATCTTTGATAAATCAAGAACTGCTGTTCCAATATAAATTGGTTTATCCATGACAATACTTTCCTTTTTCATATGAATAGCAGAAAAGTTCTCTGAAAAAACCTCTTCTCTCTCAAAACTTGGTTTATTTATCAATCTAGAAGCTTCTTTCCAAGATGTTGCAAATCTAATGTTTTGCCTGTTTCTAACATTCTCCATTGTCTTTCCAAAGACAGCATTATTCATCAATTTATGGAATTCCCCTTCAAATTTTACTTTTGTATTTGTTC
>NC_140964.1:137224105-137266605 GCF_056783735.1 Eptatretus burgeri
ATATCTCAAAAGCTTTTGACAGATTGTGGTTTCATGGTCTGATCTCCAAACTCCCCTCTTCCTGATTTCCTCCTTCACTTTGCTTTCTCATTCAGAGTTTTCTGTTCATCTGTTCAATCTCCGTAATTGTTGAAGTTTCAACCTCCCCCTCCTTCCCTTCCAACAACGATATCCCTGAGGGTTCTGTCCTGTCTCCTCCACTCTAATTAATTTTTTTTATCAGTGATCTTGTTTCTTCCACAAATATCCAAATGCATTTGTACACTGATGACTCAACATTACATTCCTCTACCTTTTTGTCCTCCACCCCTCCGACAACATCACCAGATATGCCTCCGTCCCCATTATGACATCAGTAGGGAAAGAATACTGGTTCTGGCTCACTTTTCCCCATGTAAATGAATGGGGGATTTTCAGCCATGAAATTTTTCTTTTTTTTCCCCTAAAAAAATAAATCCCCTTTTTAGCCCAAGGTATATTTATTTGTCTCCCCTTTTAACCTGGAGCCTGGTGTTGGCTTAGTGGTTAGGGTGGCGGCTTGGGATCCCAGGGTCCTGAGTTCAAATCCCGTTGGCTGCTGAATTAACACCAGGGGGTTGACTCAGCCTGCCATCCTTCCGAGGTCAGCGAAATGAGTGCCAGTGTACTGATCCCGGTGTATGCCCCGGTTAGAATAGGTGTACCATATCCCTGTGTGTCGTAAGAGGCGACCAGGGTTGGTGTCAGGAAGGGCATCCGGCCATAAAACATTGCCTCAAGAAAAAGCCAAACCCCTGCACAGCAGGGAAAAATGGCTGTAAAAACGGTCATTTTTTTATTTCCCCTTTTAACCTAGGGGCTCTCTATTCCAATAGCCCATACAACAAGATAAAGATTTGTTAAAGGTGATTCTAAAGAAATATCTGAAACGCCTAAGCCCCGGGACACTCTTTATCAAATAACCCATACAACAAGATAAAGATTTGTTAAAGGTGATTCGAAAGAAATATCTGAAACGTCTAAGCCTCGGGGCACTCTTTATCAAATAACCAATGCATATTGTTTAGCTCACTCATTGAACCTATAAACATTTGTTCATTCTCAAATTCCTTCAATAGTTTAATTTTCTTTGCACAATAATCCCCATCTAAAATATTGAAAAACAAAACATTTGAATCTTTATATTTTTTAAGATACCCCTTTTGTGCCATTACGAAATGATAAACTTCTCTTAATGATCTCATCTGACCACCTCCTGAGTTGCATATCATTTTGATATTGTAGTAAATTATTTTTCCATTGTTCAATTGATAACCATCAAATTTTTCAGTCCATTCAAACATATTTATTATTTTCTTTACATCCTCTAACTTATTGGTTTTTAAATTGATTCGCATATTTGTTTTATTTACCTTTGTTTTAGATATTTTTTCAATAAGACTTATTTGATATTTTTCACATTCATTATGTTTTCCATTTATATACCAAGACTGAGATTTTCTCCACTCTTTAGTTTGACTAATACTTGGTTCGACCATTTATATATTGTGAAAAACGCGGCGGAAGCCCTTAAAAACCCTAACCCATCTTCCCATCGTTATAACTTGTGTCCATATGGAACACAATCTATTCTATTCACTCTATCATACAATACCCATATGGAACACAATCTATTTTATACACTCTATCATACAATATCCATATGGAACACAATCTATTCCATTATCTAAAATAAATCTCTTATCATCAAAGGCTCCTAATGCCTTTTTATTTACTTCTTCACTATATATCTTATGTTTATAACTTCTTATTGTATTCATTTTCCTATATTCTTCTTTCTTATTCATCAAACAATTATAATAATTTCTAAAAGTTATTGATTTCTTTATTACATATTTCTTTATTCCCTTTAACCTTTTATCAATCTGATCACCATACTTATAAGCATATGCCTTTGCTCTCAATCCAATAAACTCACTCATTACTTTTCCACCCAACTCATCCTTAAACTTGCCAATAACCTTTTCATTCTTTTTTGAAAATAACTCACTCTTCTTACTAAAATTACTTGTATCATATACTCCAATGTTTTTCTTCATATCCTTATAAACATCGTCAGTGTTTATATCTAGAATAAAACTATCGGTGTCCATATACAACAATGAAGCATTTTCACCATACTCTTTCTTTAAATCATTATACAAATAATCATACATCAATATCTTTGATAAATCAAGAACTGCTGTTCCAATATAAATTGGTTTATCCATGACAATACTTTCCTTTTTCATATGAATAGCAGAAAAGTTCTCTGAAAAAACCTCTTCTCTCTCAAAACTTGGTTTATTTATCAATCTAGAAGCTTCTTTCCAAGATGTTGCAAATCTAATGTTTTGCCTGTTTCTAACATTCTCCATTGTCTTTCCAAAGACAGCATTATTCATCAATTTATAGAATTCCCCTTCAAATTTTACTTTTGTATTTGTTCTCATATCTGTATTGAATTTAATATACTTTTTCATCCAAGGACTTTGTTTAAATTTTAAAACTCTATGAATTTTAGCTACTCTCAACCCAGCAGATAAATATTGTCTCAAGTTCCTTTGATGCAAAACATATCCCTCTTTATCATAGAATGTTGTTAATAACTTTTCTGTTGATTTGCCTTTAATATTAAAACTTTTATGATAATCACTGAACCATTCTTTCTTTGGGGTTTCTTTCTCACATGCAAAAGGAAGGTCTTTATGCTTATTATGAAGATCACTCGGGTACTTCAAATCAACTTCAAAATAATAACCTTCTTCTTTGTCATTCAATTTCTCTTGAGAAGAAATAACAATATTCATCAAAGCCTTTTCATAATCCTTTTCTTCCACCCACTCTAATTTACCATAAGGCAGAGATTGAGACATTGCCCATCCATACAAATTATTAGCATCAAAGTACATCAAATAATTACTATCTTTTTCACTCTCATAATTTGGAAGATATTTATTATTTGCTTTAGCATATCTTTTTGAACATACTTGTGATATTCCACCTCTCTTAGACTTCTCAATCATCAAAAGCATATCTACATCACTGACTAAATCTATATCTTGTTTTGTCATTTTCAACATTGCACTCCAAGCTAAACCAGGAGCTGTGAAATAGTGGGCAGGATCTAATCCATAACAATTTTTATTATGACAGAGTGATCTAAAAGCTTCAAACACATCAGCTAACAATAAAACATCTGTTTTTAGATACAAATCATGATATTCTCCAAGGTTCTTTATCTTAAATAATTTCCAAATTTCTTGTGCGTGTTTATATTCCTTATCACTTATCTCTTCTTCATAAAGGTTATTATAGAAACTTTCTTTTGAAGGAAGTTGTGTTTCTTTAAATCTCATAAATGAATCCATATAACCATAAGGATAAATTCCCTTACTTGTAAGAATTTTCTCTTTACTTTGAATTTCATTCCTTGTTTCAATTTCCTCTCTAGTTAGAATTCCCTCTTTAATCAGAATTTCATCTATAATCAGAATTTCCTCTTTAGTTAGAATTTCATTCTTTGTTCGAATTTTCTGTATAATTAGAATTTCATCTTCAGTAAGAATTTCTTCATTCATTTCCTCATTAATTAGAATTTCCTCTTTACTTTGAATTCTCTCTTTAATCTGAATTTCCTCTTTAGTTAGAATTTCCTCTTTTGGAAAGAATGAATTAAGATTTGGAAAAGAGCCCGTGGAGCTTAGATTTGATGCGAGGTTGGCTAGTGGTGTTCCCATAAACTTGTAAGAATCAAGAAACCTTATACGAGTTATAGGTTTTGTGAATATCATTTTTGTAAATGAAATATACTTTTGACTTGTGTTTGTTATGGCAGAAATATTCCCTGGTGTTTTTGAAAGTTCATTTATAAATAGATGTGTATCATAGTTGGCGCTGTTGTGAAGAAAGACTGGAATAAAAGAAGGTAATTTATAATTAAGATTACAACAGGAATGAGCGGGACCTCTATATTTACCAGTAAGATGACAATGATCCCTAACTTTAGACTCCTCAATTTCCTCCTCACAAATATGACAGATATTGTTCTTTCTAAATTCTAATTTTTCTTCTATGGTTAATTTCATCGGTTCATTTGTTTCTTTCATTAATTTAGTTAGTCTTATACAATCCTTTTCTAATCGTTTTACAAACTCTTGTGAAGCATTTTTTCCACTATACTGTTCAAGTTTATTATACTTTTCTCCAACAGATGATTTGATATAATAACAGAAACCACAAGGAATATGTTTTTGATATTTATTTGTATATGGTTCTTTTGGATTAGGAGAAGCAGTATTTATCTTTTTAAGGATACATTCAAAATCAGCGTATATCACAAATGGGTGCATGATAGATTTATTATAATCTTCAAAAGAAATCTTTTCACCAGGTTTAGGCATTGTAATTACAGCTGATTTATGATTACTACAATATTTTGAATGTTGTTCTAATCGTTCTTTTGTATGAAATGAATTAAGACATCGCTTACAAGGATATATTTTGTTTGCTGTTCTGAATACCTGAGAAGAGATTAATCTTGATAAATTATTGATGTATGTGTAATGTGAATTCTTTCCAACACTAAAATATAAAAGATCAATGTGTGTTTCTTCATTTTTATAGTTGTTTGAAATTTTTAATATTTGAACTTTGTTTGTATCCATTAATCCATATACATTAATAGAAAGATTATTCTTTTTCTCAAATTTAGGAATATCTGTTAGTGGCATTGGGAAATTAAAATCTTTAATGTCCAAGGTATTCTCATATTTCATATATTGTTTTACTCTTTCTGAATTACATTTTGGTGGATGTAAGTGAGCAAGAACAGACCAGAGAAAACATTTATTATCATTATTCTTAATATTAACAACTGCCTTCTTTCGTTTTATTTCTTTTGGTAATTCAATATAAGAAGAAGCTTTAAGAGGGTTTGATTTTAGAATGTGTATATCTAAAAAGATGATTTTTTTAATATTGAATCCACTTCCTACCACTGTATTATCAACATCCTCCTCTTGTCTTGATAGTTCTTCATAAACCCCACTTTTCAAAAAATCTTGAAATGATGTTATAAAATGAAGATCTGTCCTCATATAAGGAGTTTGTTCTTCATCTTGTCTTTTCATATTCATTTTCACTCCCATATAAAACTTTAAAGTTTTCATTTCTTTTAATGTCTTTTTAATAAATTTTTCAACATCAGGTTTCACTATTTCAATTGATTCAACTATTGATGATGGACCGGGTTCTCCAAATTGAAAAATCCTTATTTTTATATGCCCTTTAAATGCCCCATCAGTGTTTTCAATATAATAGTCTCCCTTTACTTTAAACTCATTTTTCTTGTGTTTTTGTGATTGAAGATGCCTATTATAACTACTCTTCAAAACATCCTTTGAGCAGGTATCACAATGTTTTCTTTCCAACTCAAGAGGGGATATTTTGTGAAATAGATTAAATGTGTGTTTGTTGGTTCGGAGGTGTTTTCTATAATGTTTATATTCGTGATTACAAACATCGCAGTATGTTGTATTCACCATATTTATATAATAAAACTTTGCTTAAACTAAAATTTCCTTGATGAAAATTTCGTTTATTTTACAGGTGTGTCTGTGCTTAAACTAAAATTTTCTTGATGAAAATTTCGTTTATTTTCCAGGTGAATCTGTGCTTAAACTAAAATTTTCTTGGTGAAAATTTCGTTTATTTTACAGGTGAATCTGTGCTTAAACTAAAATTTTCTTGATGAAAATTTCGTTTATTTTACAGGTGAATCTGTGCTTAAACTAAAATTTTCTTGATGAAAATTTCGTTTATTTTACAGGTGAATCTGTGCTTAAAACCATTTTATCCTCCAACTTTTTCACTTAATAAATACAATGTTTCAAGACACAAAAGACAAGTTTCAATCAATCTCTTCATTTGTTAAAGATGCTGAGAAATATGTCAAGGATGTAAAATTGAACAAAGATAAATATAACAACTATTGGATAAAAACAATTATGGTGGATATGATGAGTTCTTCAATTTACTTCAGTGGAAGGGCTTTTAGTATACCTGGAAGAACATCAATTAAGGTATCTCTAACAAAAGTTTCTCCTCTCCTTCTGGCAATATATTCAAAACTAGAAAAAGCAATGAAACAAGAAAAGGTATCAAAAAATAAAAACCTTATGGATGAAGCTTTAGAAAGAAAAGATAAGACCATCTGTAATATGCAAGGAGAAATTTGTATTTTTTTCAAGAACCCTAAAGATATAAATCCTGATGAAATAAAGGATGTTAATATATCAGGTGAAATGACATTTCGTTCAATTGTAGTTAAGGATCATTTTAAAATTACCTTTAATATAAAAAATGTAGCAGTTGAATCTGTTAATGAAAAAATGTATATCGATATCGATGGTAATGTTTTTTCTACTAATTAAATGAGCCAATATTCAACTGAAGATTTTGAAGATTATGAGAGTGATTATGATACCGAGAGTTTGCATTCAAACGATAGTTATGGCACCGAGAGTTTGTGTTCAAATGATAGTTATGAAAGTATAGATGATTCTGAAAGTATCGAAGATGATATCGAAGATGAATTTCAGTTTAAGTAAAGTTTTACTTTATAAATATGAATAGTTTACTCGATTTTGAGCCTCTTGAATTCCATGATTCTCCATATGACAAATTTGAGAATTGTCCTGCGTGTGAAAGACGGGGATTAAACACAGAGTCAAAAGCCTATAAACAATGTATATTCTGTGATTATCTTCTAATTAATGATAATCAAAAATATAAAAAGGAAAATAATTCTTTTAGATTTACACCAAAAATGAATTACTTTACAAGATTGATTCGAGAAATGAATGTAAAGAACGAGGGTGAGAACACACCTTTCCTTACAAGGGAAGAAACTGAACGTATTAGAGAAATGTTCAAAGGATTGTTGTTATATCTTATTCATGGATGTGATTTTCAGGGAAATATCAACACAAGATATTGCATAAATAAAATAATGGATTATCTTGAAATTAAACCTGAACTTAGGATAAAATATAGAATTTCGAAAAAAGCCAAGAATAAATTAAATAACCTGTTTTCCAAATATATAAATGAATGATTTTTTACCTATTTGGGAAAATAAGATAAAATTTGACAACCATAAAAATCTCCCAAATTCATTAAGATGCCTCATAGTTGGTTCAAGTGGATGTGGAAAAACCTGCTTACTTTTAAAGATGCTCCTCACTCCCAACTTTTTAGATTATGATAATTTAATAATTTTCACAAAGTCGAGTTTTCAACCAGAGTATCAACTACTCTCACAAGGTTTTAATGCTGGTCTTCAAAAAGAAGATATAATCGGTTTATTTAAACTTCAAAAAAACCTAAATGATTTTAACATTGAAGATATAATACAACTATTTTGTGATACACAGAGATGTAAAAAGAAATCAAAACCGATAACTTGTATTCTGAGTGATAATACGGATGATATACCGTCTCCCCAAGATTTGGATAAATCCAAAAAGAACCTCGTTATCTTTGATGATTGTGTTAATGAGAGAAACCAAACGGTAATGGACAGCTACTACACAAGAGGGAGACATTCTTCTTGTAATTGTATTTATCTTAGTCAATCGTACTTTCAGCTTCCTCGTCGTTCCATCAGAAACAATGCTAATACTTTTATTTTATTCAAGTTAAATTCAATAGATATAAACAATTTTTGGAGAGACAATTGTTCTACATTATGTAGTAAAAAGGAATTTGGGGATTACATGAAACACACGACTGAAAAATATAAATATATTGTTGTGAAACAAGATGAGATATTAAATGATATTTTTCAATAAATAAATGGATGCGAAAGAAAGAGCAAGAAGATTTAGGGAACATCAAGAGTTGGTTTCAAAAGTTGTAAAACAGCAGGAAGACATAAAGAAGAAACGCAGACAGAAACTAACGGGCGAAGAAGCATTTGAAAGAAAACAAGAGAAATTTTTTAAACCACTTTTAAAAACTTCCCAAGGAAAAATGAAAGATGTTTCCACAGTTCCCACGGTAGAATATACTCCTAAAAAGCTTCAAATGTTAAAAGATTTCAGTCAAATGACGGAGGAAGAATTAGAGCATTTAGGAGAATTAGAATATGATGATGAAGGTTTATTTCAACAACTGGAAGAGATTAATCGACCCCCTGATTATATTGTGAATGCTCTTCAAAACAATGAATATTCAGCGGATTCAAAAACCAAAGCAGGACTCATTCCAACAGAACAATCAGCAATATTTCATCTTGTTCAAGAAAAGGTATTGATATTTAATGATGAATTAAGGTTCTTGGGTTCTGCTCAACCCCCTGTTAAACTAACTCCGAGATTAATGTTTCTTCTCACAAAAGATGGAAGACAAGGTTCAACTGTGAGGGATGAATCAAAGTATATTGATAAACCATTGGATATGGAAAATAATGATGATAGAGTATATATTGATCTGCTGAACACTCTAAATTATAAGGTTATTCTTTCTGGTAAAAGTAGGAAGAATGAGAAGGAGAAACACATTATTCAGGCTTTAAGTATCCTTGGTTCAGGTGTTAGTTTTCTTCCAAATGACCCATCGCAATTAGTTAATAGACTGTTATTGTTGTTAGGCAGTAAGAAGGCTGGAAATAACAATTGTTTTAATGAAGCATCAGCCATTTTAGACCAGTTGATGAACATGAAAATAATTAATAAATATCAATATAAAGACATTTTATCTCATATTAAATAAGATGAGAAGCACAATCGTTAGTTTCAATTTCACAACAAGCGACCACACATCTTCATTCCCATACCCACTACAACTTGACACAACAAAAGAATATGAGGCATCTTTATTGTCCATGGAAACTTATAATACCTTATTTAATATAACCGAGAAAAATGACAAGTTTAGTTATAATCCAGGAAGTGGATACAAAACGATAACAGTCTCACCCGGAGCATATGAGATTTCTCAAATATCTTCCGAAATTGCTCGTCTTATGAAAGAACAGGGTGATGAACCAAAAAATATTGTTATAAACATTCAAAAACATACTTCAAAATCAACGATTAAAGTTAAAAATAACTACAAGGTTGATTTCACAATTGATAATTCATTTAGAGAGTTATTGGGTTTCTCCTCAAAAAAGATTGAAACTAATGGGACGTTTTACAGTGATAATGTCATTCAAATATCCTCAGGAATAAATTCGGTGTTAATTCACTGTGATTTGATTGATGGTGCTTATAATGATGGGAAAAAAACAAATACAATATTTTCATTCAGCGCATACTCAACCCCAATTGGTTATAAATTCAATATGGAACCCAAAAATTTGGTTTATCTACCTGTGTCAGGAAAAACCATACACAGAGTAAATTTTAGGATAACCGACCAAGATAATCGTGTGATTTCTTTTAATGGAGAAGTTATATCCATCAGAATTCACCTACGTGAAGTTTTCCAATAAATAAATACGATGGTTATTTTGAGGAAACACGAGTTGGGAAAATATAAAATAATTACAGGGGATGGGATGTTCCTTTCCCCATATTACAAGGGTGAAGGTATGTATCTTGGTAGAGGATACTATAAACCTAAGAGACAAAGGGGTGTTGGACATCAATTTAGAGGAGATGGGATAATTGATACTCTCATGGGTATTGGTTCAACTATTCTTAAACATAAAGATCTAATTGGTTCAACTGCTTCTGCTGTGGGAAATGTAGCAGGTGCCGTAAAGAGTATAAAAGATGCTCAGAAGGAATCTCATAAATTACAAGCAATAAAAGAAATTAAGAAAGGCAAAACTCAGTTGTGCCCCCAAGAACGACAGAAAATAATTCAAATACTTGGATCAGGGTTTCAAAAGTTTTAACATCTTTTTTTTCCTAAATAAATACAAGTATGGAAGCAATTGATAGTATCTATGATTTGGATGATACTATTATTATCTCAAACTCCACTAAAAAGAAGATTACTTCAAGGTAAATGCAATAACTGGAACAGACTGGAATACGAATGGTACAAAAAGTTTTGAAATAAATAATCAACAAACCTATTTGAATCTCTCCGAAAGTTTCTTGTTGTGTAAATTTAAATTCACTAAGGCTGGGAATAACACAAACGCTACACTTGTAAATGATTTCTTCTGGAAAATGTTTGATAGTGTGCGTTTGTATATTGGAACACAAGAAGTTGAAGCGGTTGATTATGTCTCTGCTGTATCTGAAATGATAAAATTTACACTCTATACATTCAGTGATAGAATGGGAAAGGGGTCTGTCGAAGGTTTTATTCCTGATATGTCAACGGGAACAAACACAGACCCTGGGTATACTCAAAGGAAAGGAATGTATAATGATGATACAAAAGCAGAAAATAGTTTTACTGTGGCAGTTCCTCTTAAAGGTATATTTGGATTTTGTGATCATGATAAAGTTCTGTATGGCCTTAAAATTAGATTTCAACTACAAAGGAATGATAATGAAAATCGATTGCTTTTTGGTGTTGGTAGTGCTTTTGGTGATCAGAATAAATTTGTAATTGAGGAAATGAGTTGGTATATCAGTGAATATACTCCTAATCTTAAAACAGAAGAGATGTTGAATCGAAGACTGAACTCAAAGAAACCACTCAGTGTATCATACCTCAAAAGAAGATGTCAACACGTTAAACTCAATCAAACAACTTACACGTGGAATTTGGGTGTTCTGGAAGGAAAGCCACGATATCTGTGGATCATTTTTAAAAAGCCAGATGGTGATACTGCGACTGATAAGAATAATGCATTGAGTGATAATGCTAAGGTGAAACAACTTCGCGTTTCTCTAGATGGAACATTTTACCCACGAGATAGATTGGAAATTAATTGGGAAAAAATGATTTTGCTGAAGCATACAAGTCTTACCAAAAGGTGTGTGAAAGTAATGGAAATAAAGAACCTATTTTGGATATGACAGCATTTAAAAGTTTGTATACAATCTATGCGTTTGACCTGAGCGCTCAAAAGGAAACTATAAAGTCTAATCGAGTGGATACTTCCCTATACATTGAAAGAGGAGAGAGTGAAGAAGTTGATACATATTGTTTGCTTTTGGAAGACACAGAATTGCAGATTAATACAGATAATGGTGTGATGATTAGTCTCACATAATTTTTTGTTAAATAAATGGGTGGCAAAGTACCAACTGGGGTATATGTTAATCAAATCAATCTTCATAAACTATCATCTTGTGTTCAAAATCAAAAGCCTTGTACGATTAACGTTAATACAATTCAGAGAAAAGGAGCAGTAAGAATTGATGTTTTTCTCACAAGAGAACAGGTTAAAATCTTGAATGACACTGGCTCACTTAAAATTAAAATGACAAAACCAATGTTGAAAAAATATTCAATAAGAGAGACGAGTGGAGGATTTCTCCCATTTCTAATTCCTTTATTTGCTGGTTTAAGTGCGGTTGGAGCATTGACGGGTGGTATTTCAACAGCGGTGAAAACTGCCAACGAAAGGAAGGCTCAACTCCAGGCTCAAAAAGAATTGGAAAGACATAACAAAGAGTTGGAGAAACAAATTAGTGGAAGTGGTGTAATTGTAGATTTTGCTGAAAAACTTGAAGGTCTGCCTGATAAAGCGAGATTGTTAGTTGGAGATATGCTTTCTTCTATAGCACAAGCAGGTGTAAAATTAACGAAAAGAGGTAATGGATTATATCTTTCTAATAAATAAATGAGCATTGATGAGTGGTTGAAAAAATTTGGAAAGAATACAACATCAAATTTACAACTTGTCAAATATTGTAAGAAATTAAAAATTCATAATGTGGTTATTTGTATGAGAGATGAATTAACAAATGTGCCGAAACATACAAAGAATATTATTATGAACTTAGAAGATAATAATGGGAACGGTTCTCATTGGGTTTGTATTTTTAATAGTCAAGACAAATATTATTTTGATAGTTTTGGTCTTCCACCACCTGTTGAAGTCATAAAATTCTTACAGAATGGTGTTTATCAAACATTTCAAGTCCAAGAATTAAATTCCAAGTGTTGTGGCCAATTATGCCTATATGTGTTATTTCAACTCAACAAAAATAAAAAATTTTATGATATTATTTTTAATCTAATATAAATGACTTATGTTGGTAAAGATGGTTCTATCTTTGGTTTATCTCAAGAACTGGATATTGATTTATCAAATTATTACACAAAGGCACAGGCTGAACGACATAAATATAATATAACCAAAAATATTAACATGAAAAATGCTTATAAATTAAAAAATTATCCAAGCCCGACTGACGCGAATGACTTGGTGAGATTAAGCGATTTATCACAATATATATCCTTAAATAAAACGGCTGTGTATTCCAAAGATACAGAAGTGTTGATATTATCTCCAGGTCATACAGAATTCACAGTTCGAATTAAAATAAATTTTTATAAAGAAGGGCGTATCGTTTGTATGAGAATAGAACAATGGGGGTATGATATGAATGATTTAGGGTATAATTGGTCATTTAAAATTAACCTCGAAGACCTGGAACAATTAAATCAGTCTCGTAAGGAAGAATATTATCCACTTGGTATCGAGAATGAGTTTTGTGGGGCTACGATTAGTAAACAACAAATAAAAGAATTTAATAAGGGTAAATATAATAATGGTTTTGCCCTTGTTTATCTCATGAAAACAGAAAAAACAGGATTATATATAATAAGTAAGGAAATACAAAATGATTTAACTATGGGAAGATGGGGAGGTGTTTCGTGCCATAATATTATTCTAACATATATTTCTAATACATAAATGACAGCAAGAAGGCTTCAAGAAAATTATCATTTCTGTGTCCAAGCATACCTTCAAGAAAAGGGTATTCGGTATTTTAATAAATATGTTCTACAACATAAGAATGAGGTATTTTCAATAAAAGATTGGCATTATGCTGATGTTGATAAACCGACAACTTTAGATTTAATTAGAATGTTAAATAATGAAAAAATTATAAAGTTAAGAAAAGGTAAGGCTCTTTTAGAAATTCAAAAGAAATTTTATTGGTTTCCTGTTGTAAAAAAAATTATTTTGGATACAGGAATAACAAGAAATCCTGATGAATATATGTATAATATTCTATGGGGTGTAAGCGATTCAAGGATAGTAAGGGATGAGGAAGGAGTTGAAGAAGAGAGGGAAGAGGAGGAAAAGGAGAAGAGGGAGAAGAAAGAGAAGGAGGAAAAAGAGAAGAGAGAGAAGGAGGAGAGGGAGGAAAGAGAGAAGAGAGAGAGGGAGGAGAGAGAGAAGAGAGAGAGGGAGGAGAGGGAGAAGAAAGAGAAGGAGAGGGAGGAGAGGGAGAAGAAAGAGAAGGAGGAAAAAGAGAAGAGAGAGAAGGAGGAGAGGGAGGAAAGAGCGAGACAAAATAAATATCAAAATATGGAAACCAGTGAGATTAAAAAAAGATTAAGGGTATTACAGAAAATAACTCAACCCACCGAGGAGGAAAACAAAGAATTGGTAAGTCTATTTGCAATACTTTCGACAAGACTATTGACATCGACAAGATATGGATTTTAATTCAAGTTTTTCATTTTTTTTTTCTTAAATAAATGGGGGAGAGAGTGAAGGCATTTCTAAGGATTCTTTATGTTTTAAAAATCAAGATTCAAATGTGCATGTTGGAAACTAAAAAGGTTTTTGCACTCTGCAGGAATTTTTCTCATAAATAAATGAGTTATTGTCTCAAATGTAAAAAGAAAACTAATACTAAAAATATTTCATATATTAAAAGTAAAAATAACAGGGTTATACAAAAAGGTATATGTTCGGTGTGTGGTTCAAAAAAAATCAATTTATCTCCCAACACAAACTAGGAGGAGATATCCAAAAGTTTTTATCAGGAAGTAAATTTACAACTACTGGAATACCAGGGGAATTACATCTTCCAGGGTATTCTTTCTGTGGCCCAGGCACAAACTTGGATAAAAGATTAGATGAGGCAGACAATCCTAAATCCTGGAGTAAGCCTATCAATAGAGTTGATGAAGTGTGCATGAGACACGATATTGATTATGGGAATACCACAACGTTGCAAGAAAAGCATGAAGCCGATAGAGAAATGTTGTATAATTTGTCTCTGATACAAAATCCAACCTTGAGAGAAAAAGTTGATCGGTTCATTGTGAAGAAGATGATCAGTGCTAAATTGAAACTTGGTCTTGGAAATTCAAAAAACTTATAGGCTCTAATGATGTTATTAAGACTGAAGAGCAATTAGCTGATGAATTACATAAACCAATATTCACAAAGTTTCAGAGAAGGAAAGTTTATTCCAAGGAAGTAGATTATATCTGGTCTGCTGATTTGATTGAACTCAATAATGATAAGGGGTACAAGTATGCTTTAACCGTTATTGATTTGAGGAGTAGATATGCGTGGGTTGTACCATTAAAAAACAAAACAGGTAATACTCTTATGTTAGCCTTCCAAAAGATATTTAATAAAAGTAAGAGAAAACCTAAAAAATTGTGGACTGATGAGGGTAGGGAGTTTTATAACAAGACATTTATGAATTTTCTAAAAAATAACAGTATTACATTATACAGTACCTTTAATGAAGGGAAGGCAGTTGTTGAACGTTTTAATCGTACCTTAAAAGAGAGACTATATAAAAAATTCACACAACTCGGTTCACAACAATGGTCATCTTTTATTCAGGATATTGTGGATAAGTATAATGACACGATTCACACGGCAACAAATATGAAACCATCAGAAACATTTACAAAATTAAAATATGAAAAAGAGATTAATGTCAGAAAACCTAAGTTCAAAGTTGGTGATATCGTAAGAATATATAGGTGGAAATCTCATTTTGAAAAAGGTTATACGAAAAGATGGACCAACGAGCTTTTTAAAATTGTTGATGTAATAGATACGGTTCCTTGGACTTATAAGATATATGATTTGGAAGGGGAAGAGATTTTAGGTTCATTTTATTCACAGGAATTACAAAAGACAAAGATAAATTGAAATTTTTTGACTCCGCCCCTTTTTGGCTCCACCCACACAAGCCCCCGCCCACACAAGCCCCGCCCACACAAACCCCACACAAACCCCACCACACACCCCCCACAAGCTCCAATAAATTGAAATTTTTGACTCCGCCCCTTTTTGACTCCGCCCACACACGCCCCTCCCACCGAAGCCCCGCCCACACAAACCCCACACAAACCCCACACAAGCTCCACACAAGCTCCACACAAGCTCCCCACAAAAACTCCACACAAGCTCCACACACACAAACCCCACACAAGCTCCACCCATATTCATCATATTCACATAATTAGTGATTAGTTAATTAGTTCCCCACACACACAACATGTTTATTTAATTAAAAAATTATCCACCCATCCACACAAGCTCCACTCATCCACCCATCCCCCATCTCTCCACCCATCCATTTATCCACACAAACCTCATCCACATAAGCCTCATCCACATTCACCCCTCCCACACAAGCTCCACCCACATAAACCCCTGCCCATATAAACCCTGCCCACATAAACCCCTCCCACATAAGCCCTGCCTACACAAGCTCCACACAAAAACTCCACACACATAAACCCCTCCCACACAAGCTCCACCCACATAAACCCCCGCCCACACAAGCCCCACCCACACAAGCCCCACCCACACACACACCCCGCCCACACAAGCCCCTCCCACACACACCCCACCCACACAAGCCCCCACCGAAGCCCCGCCCACACAAGCCCCGCCCACACAAGCCCCACCCCCCTCATCCCCCCTGTGCGCCCCCACCTTTGACCCACCACCTCCCTCATCCCACCCCCACCCTTCCCCACACACACACATGGGGAGGGGAGGGATGGGATGAGGGGTGATGGGTCATTGGGGAGCGCACCTACCCCCCCCTACCCCCCCAACCCCCCCCCTTTACATCTCTTTTATTCTTTTCTTGTAATTCAGAATCAAGTAATTGTAAACAAAACAAATATAATTTATTAATATTGAAAATATTAAATATTCATTTGCGAGAATGTACAATCTTTCCCAGCAATCTTCTTCATATGCCTTGTGATTTCGAAACTCAGACACCATATTCTGTTTTGAAACAAAAAGTGGATAATAATTAGGTTCTATAAAGATAATTACATGGTAATATGAATAAGCCTCGTTGACCACTGAATTAACACACCAGGAGCCTGTCATCCTTTCAAGGTCAATAAAATGAATTCCAGTGTACTGACAAAACCACGTCCAAACTAATGATGCAACCAACATAAGGCGACATTCTAAAGAGAGAGTGATATTAATAATAATTCAGAAATATTTACCTCCAGAAAATCATGTGTTGTATGAGTGATATTAATAATAATTCAGAAATATTTACCTCCAGAAAATCATGTGTTGTACAAGATTGCTTCAACAGCTGATGTTGTGCGATAGTGCTGAAAAAAAAAAAAATAATAAGTCAAGGGTATAGATGAAGAGACAGACAGGGAAAGCAACACACACACACACACACGCACACACACACACACATACACACACACATAGACACACACACACGTGCCTCACCATTGGTTTAATTCATTCGAGATCAGAGACCAGTCATTATAAATCATTGGCCTCTTCAATAAGAGCAGAGAGAGGTAGGTAGAAAGACAGACAGAGAGAGAGGCACACACACATGTCTCACCATTGGTTTAATTCCTTCGAGATGAGAGGACGTGATAAGACTTCATGCCACTCATTGAAAATGTCTTTCAATTCTCTTCTAAAATCATTGATCTCTTCAATAAGAGTATTAATTTCATGAACCACGTCGTGATATGTGAACTCAATTTCTTCCAATGCCCTGTCAGGGAAAAAATATATATATATCAGAATTATCATGATTTAATTAATAATCATTTGCTTCATCGTTCAAAGAGAAAAGCATACACAAACTTACCAACTCTGTAGTGGGCTGTTGGCTTCATCGGAAGAAATATCGTCCATGCCTCAGTTGTAAAAATGAAAATCCCGTCTGGCAGAAACTTTGTCTGGCGAACCGCTTATAAAGCAACGATGAGGAGATTGCTTAATCATTGGGTGTGAGCACAGGAAATGACAAGCTTCTCTTAATGATCTCATCTGGCCACCGCCCGAGTTGCAAATCATTTTTGGACATAAACCACGCCATAAAAGTTTTGATTCAAATGTTTTCAGTTCGTGTTCTGAGATAAAATATAAACACGAGACCTTGTCTCACAGAATAGTTCCTATTTTTTCACAGCATGACAGTCCAAAACCACTTCCTCATTCACACAGCACGGCCGTGTCAAAAAAACACTTCCTCATTTTCACGGCATGAACTGAAAACATTTGAAACAAAACTTTTTTCTGGCATGGTTTATGTACAAAAATGATTTGCAACTCGGGCGGTGGCCAGATGAGATCATTAAGAGAAGTTTATCATTTCGTAATGGCACAAAAGGGGTATCTTAAAAAATATAAAGATTCAAATGTTTTGTTTTTCAATATTTTAGATGGGGATTATTGTGCAAAGAAAATTAAACTATTGAAGGAATTTGAGAATGAACAAATGTTTATAGGTTCAATGAGTGAGCTAAACAATATGCATTGGTTATTTGATAAAGAGTGCCCCGAGGCTTAGACGTTTCAGATATTTCTTTCGAATCACCTTTAACAAATCTTTATCTTGTTGTATGGGTTATTTGATAAAGAGTGTCCCGGGGCTTAGGCGTTTCAGATATTTCTTTAGAATCACCTTTAACAAATCTTTATCTTGTTGTATGGGCTATTGGAATAGAGAGCCCCTAGGTTAAAAGGGGAAATAAAAAAATGACCGTTTTTACAGCCATTTTTCCCTGCTGTGCAGGGGTTTGGCTTTTTCTTGAGGCAATGTTTTATGGCCGGATGCCCTTCCTGACACCAACCCTGGTCGCCTCTTACGACACACAGGGATATGGTACACCTATTCTAACCAGGGCATACACCAGGATCAGTACACTGGCACTCATTTCGCCGACCTCGGAAGGATGGCAGGCTGAGTCAACCCCCTGGTGTTAATTCAGCAGCCAACGGGATTTGAACTCAGGACCCTGGGATCCCAAGCCGCCACCCTAACCACTAAGCCAACACCAGGCTCCAGGTTAAAAGGGGAGACAAATAAATATACCTTGGGCTAAAAAGGGGATTTATTTTTTTAGGGGAAAAAAAAGAAAAATTTCATGGCTGAAAATCCCCCATTCATTTACATGGGGAAAAGTGAGCCAGAACCAGTATTCTTTCCCTACTGACATCATTATAACACTTGCACCAAGTTTGATTTATATCCCTGAACCCAGATTTGTAATATTAAATAATTCTGGCTGCCAGACCATCAGGTTCAAATTTAAAATATTTTCCCAATGACTATTGTTTCATAATTGTGACGTTTCATGTCGATTGAAGAAACGGAACAAGAGAAATAATTTTTTAAAGATTTTTGTTCGATCCAATATGGCGACCAGACCATGTGACCCTTTAATCATCTGTGAAACCCCTGGTATGTCCAAGTCTTGGGAACATGTGGGTGAAGTTTCTGTTTGATCTGTCAAGCCGGTCTGGAGAGAGTTTTTAAGTTTATTTTTCAAAAAAATCAGAGCTGCCAAACCATGTGACCTATGACATCAGAGGTGGAGAACTTTTTGATCCCATGGATCGGCAAGCAGAGCTGAAATGTTTTGCCCTGATCTGTTCAGCGTTTCAGAAGATTTTAGAAGGTTTTTATGTTGAAAAAAAAAAAAAAAGTGGCTGTGGAACCACATGGCCGATGATGTCATCAAGTTTATGGGGGTTTTTTGCATGTCATGTCGAGGCTCGTGTGAGAGCGAACACGGAACATAAACAAGGGGAGCAGGAGTCAAGAGGGGTGGGAGAGGGAAGGACAAAACAGTGGGGAACAGAGACATGAGGAGATCTGTGGAAGGTGGAGGGATGGGGTAGGGTGTAAAGGGGAAAGAAGATGGACACGGCACGGACTTTCAGGAATGAAAGCAGGGAATTTGAAGGAGGTGGGTTTGGGTTGGATGAACGGGGGTTGAAAAGATCATGGTTTTGAATGGGGGAAGACAAGAGATAGTGGTGAACAGCTGTTTTGAAGACCTTGAGGGAAGAGTGGGATTGAAGAGAGTGTGGGAGTTTGTTCCAGAGGTGGGGAAAAAGAGGAATGAAAGAGTGAAGGTGAGCAGTGATTCTTGATTTTAGTAGTTTTATCAGAAGGCGGATCCTGGCAGATGTTGAGCACCCTGAGGAAATATGGGGGGGGACATATAGCAGACAGCGCAAGTGGGGTGAGGCCGGAGAGGAGACAACAGAAGACAAAGACCACTGACCTGCCTGCAGTGAGAGAGTGAGAGACCCAAACACTCAGCCTCATCGTGGGAGATACCAATGATCTGAAATGCCTTGGTTTCCACAGTGTGAAGCTGAGAAAGGTGAGAGGCAGGAGCACCAGCCCAGAAGTGAGAGGAGTACTCAATAAGGGTGTGGACAAAAGCTTTGTACGTGGTCAGGAGTTCAGGTGTGCCAAGGAAGGACTTTGCTCGATGGAGCATGCCCAGTCGTCGACTGGCTTTGCAGGCCAGCTTGTAAATGTGGCTTTCCCAGGAAAGATCACGGCAGATCGTGAGACACAGAAGCTTGAATGAAAGGACTTCTTCCATAGGATTGTTGAGAAATTCGATGGGGGGGGGGGGTTCTCAATGGTCCATCCAGAGAGACCTTGTGAGAGTGTGAGATTTGTCAGGATTGAAAGACATGTTCCACGAGTTTGAACAGTTTGTGATTTTATCCAAATCTGCACTGAGCAAAGAAGCTGTGGCTTGCCAGTCTGAGGGATGACAGAAGGTACGACAGAGGGTGGAGTCCTCAGCACAGAGATAAAGAGGATTTTCCTGAGAGTTGGAGAGATCATTGATGAAAACCAGAAAAAGAACAGGGCCCAGAACGCTGCCTTGAGGAACTCCAGCCTGGGTTGGAAGAGGTGATGAGAGAACTCCATTTTGGGCCACACGTTGGCTGCGACAGGAGAGAAAGGATGCGAGCTATGAGTGGAGATGACCTTGGATACCATAGGAAGAGAGTATGATGAGCAGCGCAGGGTGCCAGACCGTGTCAAAAGCACACGATATGTCTGGGGATATGGCTCTGAATTTATGTCTGGCATTGAGGACCTCCATCCATTGTTGGGAGAGCAGAAGCAGCACATCCAGGGTAGATAGAGTGACCTGGTCTGAAACCAAATTGATGAACGGAAATCAGGCCATTGGAGAAGAGGAAGGATTTAATGTCTGAATCGATGATGGATTCCATGACCTTGCTGATGATTGGGAGAAGGCTGCTTGGTCTGTAGTTGCAGGGATCTGTTTTTGCACCTTTTTATGATGCCATCTCGACCGGTTGCAGAATCTGAGTCGAGGTTTGACAGCAAGCTCTCCACCTTGTCAGGAGAAAAGGACACGGAGTCTCGTGACAGTTGGGTGCGGCTGGGTAAGGTGGGTACAGAAAGCGATGGGTTTCGGACACAAGATTTAGATGCAAACACCGAGTTTCGGCATTCATCCTTTTCACGTGCGGTATCAGCAGTGGGGCCATTTGATGGAAGGGAGGGACGGAGGGGGAACATACACCAGAAACAGATTTGATTGGATGCCACGAGGATTTTGAGGAGGGAGAGAGGTTTGAAAGTTCAGACTTGAGCTGTGAAAGATGTTGTTTTCTGGCTCTCGTGAGGGGAGATACAAACTTGTTCCGAGCTTTATGGAAGGAATTGAGATTACCCTCATTTTGGGTTTGCTTTCCTTGAGGTAAACGCAAGTTGTTTCAGTGCAACTGCCTCGCCGCAAGCTTCAGTGAACCATGGGCGGGAGGAAGGGAAGGACAACTGAAGACGAGAGGGTATAAATCTGTGCATGAGGGAGAGCAAGTTTCTTTGAAAGAATTCCCAGGACGAGGTGATTGTGGAGAAAGTAGTGATAGGAGACCAGTCTGTAAGTTTGATGGCTGCTTGGAGACCCTGCCAGTCGGCCTGAGTGTAATGCCAGACTTGACGGCACTGAGGTGGATTTCTGATAACAGCCAAAGAGATGGTTATTTTGACAAGCACGTGGTCAGAAGAACCGATTGGAGTGGATGAAGAACAGTAGATATTTTCAGGGAAATTTCTCAAAATCAGATCCAGAAGAGATGGAGTACCATTGCTTGAGATCCGGGTCGGGAAGTTGACTGAAGTGGCATGGCAGGTGAGAGAGGTACCCACACCCAGCCAACTGGTATGATGACAATTGAAGTCACCACAGTTTAGGAGGAGGGAGTTCGGACGAGAGAATAGAAGTTAGTCCATGTTTTCGGAAAGTGAGGTGTAAATGGAGTTATCACTGTTTGGTGGATGATACAGTAGACATAATAACATGAGGGAAGAGTGGAGGGGCAGCCGCAGCCAGAGGTATTCCTGGGGGTGTGGGGGAGTAAGGACAGCACATGGAGAGTGAGGAATGGAGTCTTTGATGAAGAGAGCAACACCTCCACCAGGACGAGGCTCAGGTCAGTCATACGGGAGGCGGGAGTAACCAGGAAGAGATATTTGGGAGTCAGAGACGTCTGAAAGAAGTAAAGTTTCTGTTAAGCAGATTACGTCTGGTTTGTGAGGAGCAACCTGTGTAGAAAGACAGAATTCAAATTATTGCAGCACCCTCTGAGGTTTGGAGAACGGATGGTGGCGAGATCATGGCGAGTGGTTACACTGACTCTTAGTCTGTCGGACGAAAAAGAATTTTGTCTCTCAAGGGACACAGGATATCATGAACCAGAGTCGCAGGGCCAGACTTCATGGCAGAGCTGAGCTGTTCAGGGTGTTGAGGATTAAAACTGCACTTGCACTGAGGGTGGACAAGAAGGCCTATGTGCGAGGAATCTGTGAGGGGGTGGAGCATCACCTGTGGTCATGTGATTCTCGTTTTTCTTCCAGAAGATGGTGTGCATTGTTTTCCTCCGAGTCAATCCCTTGGTGTTCTGCAGTTTGAGCGGAGGGTGGTGGGCTCTTGACAGAGGAGTCCGAAGTGAAGACCCACTGGGGCGGTTACTTTGAATGGCTCAATCAGGGTAATCCACCAGCTGTCGAGTTGGATATCTGGGATGTTGCTATCCCTATTGCTGACCCTCGAATCAACTGTGACCGACCTTCGTTTGTGGAAACACAGGCTGCGGTGAACCGGTTGAAATGGGGTAAAGCTCCATGGATCTGTGGCATCCATGCTGAACTTCTCAAGGCTTGTGGAAATGCTGCACTCATGTCATTGCATTCAGTTCTGTGCTCTGCCTCGAACACAAGCATCACTCCAACTGACTGGAAGAAGGGCCTTGTTGTCCATCTCTGGAAAGGGAAGGGTGATCGCCAAGACTGCAACAACTTCCGAGGGATGACGCTGCTCTCACTGCTGGGCAAAGTCTTTGCTCAGATAATTAGCTCGGGGTTAGTTGATAATTCTTGATTCCATCTCACTCTCACACACACACACACACACACACACACACACACACACACACACACACACACACACACACACACACACACACACACACACACACACACACACACACACACACACACACACACACACACACACACACACACCCCTGCACCCAGCTTCAAAATATTAAATAATTCTAGCTGCCAGACCATGTGTCCAGACAGGCTGAAATTTAAAACTTATATTCCCCTTGACTACTGGATCATAATTGTGAAGTTTCACTTTGATTGATGAAGTGACTCAACAGATATATATTTTTAAGGTTTTTGTTCCATCATGCCTGGTGTTGGCTGCGTGATGGGGGGGGGGGGGGGTTGGGGCTTGGGGCTTGGGGTCCGAGGACCTTGAGTTCAAATCACACTTGGCTGTTGAATGTGATGTGCACACAACCATGTGGGGTTGACCCTGTCTGTCGTCCTTCTGAAGTTGGCAAAAATGAGTGCCCGCATGGTTGTACACTGTGTAAGAGTGGTGACCCGTCCAGGGTTGTGTCCAATGGCCAAGGAGACTGCTTCGGCAGCACCAATGCTCTGCACATAGTATGGTCCCAATGGATGCCTGGACGGTTCCATCCAATATGGCTGCCAGACGATGTAACATGAACTATTTGTGAAACCCTGGTATGCCCAAGGCTTAGGGAACAGGTGGGTGAAGTTTCCTCTTGATATGTGAAGCCGTTCTGAAGCAGAAGTTTTTAAATGTTTATTCTTCAAAATAAAATAAAATCAGAGCCACCAAACCACATGACCAATGACGTCGTCAATTTCTTCCCACCATCGAATTTCGCCCGAGATGATCCTCAAATTTTGAGACTGACCGGATAAGTCGTTCGACGTCACAATTATGACATCATAAAAAAAACAAATCTGCGATCAGGCAGCCAAATGGGTACGAAGGTCAAATATTGAAACCCCAATCCCTCTGGACCAGTCATCACTCTCCAATGGAATTATGGTCAGATAAGGTCAGATATGGGGGCATATGCCGGAGCAGGACGTCGCTGCGTGAACGGGACACCCAAAGTCCATGACTTCTTGCAAAGTGAAGGAACTTCGTGTTATTCTGGTTCACAGTTCCAGACCCATGAGGACGATCACATGTCTCATAACCATCCCGATCAGTTCCAGTTGATGCGTTGAAATCCCCCAAGACGAGAAGAGTATCTCGCCTGGGACACTGATCAACCACAGTGTCGAGTGTGGCACAGAATGTCCTTCACGGTGAGATCACTCACCTCAGTCGGAGCATCTACAGAGACCAAGGAAATGACACCAATGGAGTGAGAATCCTTCGTCTCATAATACACTCGTTTACCGGTGTTACCTCAATTATCATTGGAGTCAGCTTATTGAACACAGCCACAACACCTCCTTGGGCATGGTAACCATCAGAGCGACCAAACCAATAGGTGGTGTAACCACCCGCCATGATCTCTCCGTCATCTGGTCTCCTAAGCTCAGAGAGTGCTGCAATACCGATGTCCAAATGCTTGAGCTCAGATGATAACAGAGACAGGTGATCATCCTCTCTGAGGAATAGGGCATTTGAGGCACCCACCCCAAGGGACCTCCTCAGATTCGCCCAAGGAGGTCATCAGTCTGGTGGACCTCAGCACCACCCTGACACACACTCCCGCAATCTGACCCGGGAAGGTTACCCCGTGGTTTTCTTCCTCTCATCAAAGAAAGAATGGGGGTCCCGAAGGCTTTGCCCCAATCCTGTCATCTGGTGATTTGCCCTGTGAAGGGAACCTGTACAGCAGGTACTCCCATGGAGTGGGTTTTCAGATTTGCTTTTGTGCTTTTCATGTGTTTTGCGGAATGAAGGGATTTACGTGGACGGAGTGTAAATCCTGCCACCAATCGACTGATAAAAAAGTAACCCAACTGCAGGAGGACGTCCGCAGACATTGTTAGGAACACGAGATGGATGGTCGTTGGTTCACAAGGAGCTCGTCCGCCCTTTGTGAATGTGAATTATGATCAACATGAAAAAAGTAAATGGTCATCTCTGTGGGAGATCTTCACCGAGGGGAGATGGTGATACAGGGTGAACCCTTGGGTCGGATCCTCGACTTTCCCCAAGAGACCAAGGAATCCTCCACAGGATCAGACTCGGACACTGAGGAGAACCAGATCACGTGTTTCACTCTGTGTTCCAGAGTTCGGGATCCCCTGGTCGGGTGAACCGGATACACTTTATCAGTTGATCCAGAATCTCCATCGACTCTGGAAATCGGTCTTAAAATTAATAAAGGAAATGGAGGCGAACAGAATAAACTCCGTGACTTGTTTTATTTTATGTATTTGACTGGAATCGATGAGTTTGGGTTCATGGGGTTTATGGGGCCTCGAGGCTCTGATCGCGTCGTGAAACACAAAAAGAAGAAGAGGAAGAATAAAATCGACATTAACAATCAAAACAAGAAAAATAATACAAGTCGTGAACAACGATAATGGAGATCAGTGATTTAAAGGAAAATAAAAGTGATTACGAGAAAGAGGAAGAGGAAGAGGAAGAGGAAGAGGAAGAGGAAGAGGAAGAGGAAGAGGAAGAGGAAGAGGAAGAGGAAGAGGAAGAGGAAGAGGAAGAGGAAGAGGAAGAGGAAGAGGAAGAGGAAGAAGAATTAACCGGAAGCAGGAGGAAGAACTTCCGGGTTCATGTTCCTGTGACCTTGTTCTCTCCAACCCGGGTCCTCGTGGTCGGGGAGGAAATGATGTGAAGAGGAGGAGAGAGAGGGGGAAACGGTAATTTAAATATAAAATAATTCTCTGTTCCTTCATGACGGAAACGAAGGGAAGTTAAAGGAGTTTTTATTCAATGTTTGTTGAGGTGTTTGGTTGTTGATTTAATGAGGTGTTTTTCACCCCTTTTGTTTTATTCACAACGTTGTTTAATATGGAATCGGCAAAGCCGAGAAGCGAACGTAGAATTCTTCTTCCATTCGGTTCTGACTTTACCTGAAACGTGTTCACCACTGTATACTTACCAACTCTCCCGTGGTCCGTGTTTGCGCCGCACAGCTGATGATTTTGACGCAATTTCCGGTTACTTCGGCCTGGATTCGGGATCAGCGAACAAATAATGTAAATCACGATTAAAAAATATTTTTTTGATGATGCGAGAGGTATCTTTATTAAAATTAACTTTGGAAAAATATAATTGAATAAATAATCACTTCTGGTCAAGAATAAAAGAAAATATAAGTTCCGGAAAGAGTTTCCAAATCACTCCTGGTCATGATAAATCCTAATTAAACACTTCCTGTCATGAAAAAAATCACTTTTGGAAGTTTAAAATTCACTTTGGGAAAAAAAATTGAATAAACACTTCCGGTCATGATCTCCCAGCATGTATCATTCCCCATGACAAAAACCGGAAAAAAAAAAAAACAAGCAAAAAAAAAAAAAACGGAAGCAAAAGGGTCATAGCCAACGACACGGATTCACAATTGCCAGGGTCTTGTGTTGTTGTGCTTGTTGTTTCCTCTTCTCTCATGTGCACGCGTTAAGTAATATTCACAAGATAGAAATAAAACCCAATCGTGTTTATACACCGCACAGCGTTTAAAAACAACGGGAAGCAAAAGGTCATATCCAACGACACAGATTCCAAATAGCCAGGGGGTGTTGTCGTTGTCGTTGTTTCCTATTCTCTCACGTGCACGCGTTAAGTATGAAGCTCACTGTGTTCGCTAATATGGAATAGGCAAAGCTGAGAAGTGAACGTAGAATTCTTCTTACATTCGCTTCTTAAATATATTAAATTAAACCGTCTTTTTTCAATGAAAAAATAAATATTACCTTCACAACAACAACACCGCCTGGAACAGGATCTCATCTGCAAAAATAAATATAACCTCAACATTACCTTCACAACAACAATTACACCGCCAAGAACAGGATCTCATCTGCAAAAAAAATATTACCTCAACATTACCTTCACAACAACAACTACACCACAAAGAACAGGATCTCATCTGAAAAAAACAAATCCTCAACATTACCTTCACAACGACAACTACACCACCGAGAACAGGATCTCATCTGAAAAAACAAATCCTCAACATTACCTTCACAATGACAACTACACCACCGAGAACAGGATCTCATCTAAAAAAAATTAATATAACCTCAACAATATACCCCCACATTACCTTCACAACGACAACTACACCACCTAGAACAGGATCTCATCTAAAAAAAAAATATATTACCTCAACATTCCCTTCACAACAACTGCACCACCAAGAACAGGATCTCTTCTAAAAAAAATAAATATTACCTCAACATTACCTTCACAACAACAACTACACCGCCTAGAACAGGATCTCATCTGAAAAAAAAAAATTCCTTCAACGTTACCTTCACAAGGACAACGACACCGCCTGGAACAGGATCTCATCTAAAAAAATACATACTAAAAGTGAACGTACTATTCTTCTTACATTCGCTTCTGACTTTACCTTCCACTTGTTCACAACTGTATACGCAATTTCCGGTTACTTCGGAATTAGCGATCAAACAACGAAAATCACGATTAAAAATTATTTTTTGATGATGCGGGAGATATCTTTATTAAAATCAGTGGAGGAAATATACACCATGTCTGATATTATTTTTGTCTTTCTTCTCTCCGACGATGCCTTTATGTCCCGGCATGCATCATTCGCCACGACAAAAACTGGAAACCAAAAAAACCAGAAACAAAAAAAACCGGAAGCAAAATGGTCATAGCCAACGACACGGATTCACAATTGCCATGGTATTGTGTTGATTTTGTTGTTTCCTATTCTCTCATGTGCACGTGTTCAGTAATGTTCACAAGATAGAAATAAAACCCAATTGTGTTAACACACCGCACAGCGTTTAACAACAACCGGAAGCAAAAGGTCATATCCAACGACACGGAATCCAAATAGCTCGGGGTATTGTGTTGTTGTTGTTTCCTATTCTCTCACGTGCACGCGTTAAGTATGAAGCTCACTGCGTTCGCTATTAATCATCATCACGAAACTTCGTACAACGAGGATTAAACCTCATTCTTCCTTTTAACGACAAAACTACCTGAAACCTTTTCTTATTAACTTGTAAATCCAATTTTATCTCTAAATGAGGAGGTGTAACGAGGGTACGAGGTACGATTACCGACTTTACCTGTTCTGTGGGATATTTAACCTTCATCACCTGAATGGAGATAAAAACCTAATTCATCATCTAAAAACTCCCAAACATCGTGTGGGTCTAAAATGTAACATTCCTCCTTAATCTTCGGGGGACATTCCGTGTCAGGGATGTTGGACTCCTCAGGGAAATTATTCTGGAATTCCACAACTCATTGGGAACGCCATTAACACAGTCCCCCCTCCTTTCATTATCGTCTCAGTTTCCCATCAAAGCACAAATCTCGTTTCTCAGATGATTGGACGAGATGAACCCCACATCCCCACCCCCCCTCCCGACCACGCTGTTCCCCCCTCCCCGCCACGCTGTGTTCCCCCCTCGCCGCCACGCTGTGTTCCCCCCTCCCCACCACACTGTGTTCCCCCTTTCCCCGCCACGCTGTGACCCCCTTCCCCACCACGCTGTGTTCCCCCCTTCCCCACCACGCTGTGTTCCCCCCTTCCCCACCGCGCTGTGTCCCCCCTTCCCCACCATGCTGTGTTCCCCCCTCCCCACCACACTGTGTCCCCCCTCTCCCCGTCACGCTGTGTCCCCTTCTCCCTGCCACGCTGTCTTCACACCATGCCACGTTTTTTCTCTCTGCCCCACCCCTCCACCCTGTCTCCCCCCCCCCCCCCCCCTGCTTCCCTCCCCCCTCCTTTCATTATCGTGTACATTTCCCATCAAAGCACAAATCTCGTTTCTCAGATGATTGGACGAGATGAACCTGGAAATTTATCGAAATGTTCCTGTGGAAAGTGGTAATTCATGGTGTATCTGTGTGAGAGAATTACAGTGTGTGTGTGTGTGTGTGTGTGTGTGTGTGTGTGTGTGTGTGTGTGTGTGTGTGTGTGTGTGTGTGTGTGTGTGTGTGTGTGTGTGTGTGTGTGTGTGTGTGTGTGTGTGTGTGTGTGTGTGTGTGTGTGTGTGTACGTACGCATGTGTTTCATCACTTTAATATGTGTGTATAATCTCCAATGTATATATATATATATATATATATATATATATATATATATATATATATATATATATATATATATATATATATATATATATATATATAAACACACACACTCACACACACTCACACACACACACACACACACACACACACACACACACACACACACACACACACACACACACACACACACCCTTTTCTTATTTATTTTGCCTGTGAATTTAAACAATTTGGAGTCACCACACATGATCGAGCTGCTTCCGTAATACTTTATCATTCACTTCACCTCACCACGTCATTCACTCTGCATTGCTGTGTTGGGAAAAGATACGTTTGGACATCATAGGGCCACGCCGTATGTCTCTCAAAATGCCACTCTGCACATGGAAATACCACCCGTTACTTTACTGATGATGGAGGAGAGATTTTTCTTTTTAAATTTTATGACATATTCAGACCCACGTGGCTCCATATATACACCACATGGCCAGACGTAAAAGCGATGAAGAAAGGAACCTTCAGCTATTCCAGAAAACTTTATGGATTTCCTGCTCTCTTGTAAAAATGTCAGAACCGCCTTGCAGAGTTGGGAATACTTCTGGTTAAAATGTTCGGCAGATCCAACATCCAACCCCCCCCCTCCTCCTTTCCCCGTTTCAAGAGGGAATTTAAGAAACGGGTTCTGTTTGAAAAACTGGTTCTGGGTTTGGAGCATTGGCAGGTCTCCTTGGGGGCTCCCTGCTGACGATCTCAAACTTAAGTTTCCGGTTGTTATCTGTCCCGTTTTAACTGTTTATTTTCTCACCTACATGTTACTGTGTGTTCCGAGTTCGATTTTGTTTCAAAAATCATGCTATTTTGTGAGATTACGTCGAACTTGCTCTAACTGGATGCTTGAGGCCTATCCTTGAGGCCTGAGGCCTACCCTTTGTTCCCCTCAGTGTACGATCATGTTTATTTGTTTTTTCTACCCATTATCTTCAATTTCTATCTTTCCCACTTTCTTAACGTCCCCCATCCCAACTAATCACTCAATTTCTTATGTTAAAAAAAAACCCGCTCCCTTTCTCCGATTCTTCTTCTTCTTCTTCAGCTCCTCTTCTTTTTCCTCCTCTTCTTCTTCCTCAATTTTTTTTTTCTGCAACACTTCCATGACCTAATCTGTTGAAAACTCTCTCAAACATGAATAATAATAACAAAAACGATCTCTTATAATGCTTCATCTTCCTCTTTCACACATGTAGTACTCTTTACTGCATCAGAATGCAATACTCTTCTGCTATTTAAAAAGACTGCTCTCAATTAGAAATTTCCTTCATACCCTGCCTAAAAAAATCCAACTGTTACAGTGTTTCTTCTCTCCATTCTCTGAATTCACCTTTATTGCATCCCTCAAGAAATGTGTTTAATCGCATCACTGACCTAAAACTTAACATAACCCCAGTTTGCAATAAATGTTCGCTTTCCATCAACCATTCTTTTTTTCCAACTTCAGTGCCAACTCACTCCTCTCACCCCTCACTCTCAAAGCAACCATCCCATTCTTCCCCCTCCAAGCCTCCCTCTCACCTCTCTCAAAAACTCCCCCCTCACCTTTCTCACACCATTCCTCCCCCTCACTCATCCTTCCCACAGTTTCCACCCTCCCATCCACAAAGCTGCCTCCTTCCATTGCCCTCTCACCTCCATCTCTTCACTCCACCTCCTCAAATCCTCAGCTGCCTTCTTCCGCCTCTCTTGCCCCCCTCTCCCCCAGCACCACAGAGCCTTTTCACCTCCTCATTCGGCCCCCTCCCATAGCTATTCTGCAATCCCCCACACTCTTTCAACAACACTCCTTTCTCCCCTCAAGTCCCTTGTCCTTGCCTCCCCCTCCCCCCACCCCCTGCACCCAAAGCCTCCTCCCCTTCCTCTTCATTAAAAGTATGGACCTCAAATATCCAGGGCCTTCGCTCAAACCTTTCAGATCTCTCTCCCTGGTTCTCTCCCTGGTTGCTCCCTCCTCCGGTTTGACAGACCTGAGCCTCGCCCTGGTGGAGGAGTTGCTCTCTTCATCAAAGACTCTATTCCTCACTCTCCATGCACTGCCCTCACTCCCCCACACCCCCAGGAATACCTCTGGTTACGGCTTCCCCTCAACTCCCACCTCATGTTTATATGTGTACTGTACCGTCCACCTTACAGTGATGACTAAATCTACACCTCACTATCTGAAAACATGGACCAACTTCTATCTTCTCATCCAAACTCTCGCTTCCTCAAATGTGGCGACTTCAATTGTCATCATGCCAGTTGGCTCGGTGTGGGTACCTCTCTCACCTGTCATGGCACCTCAGCAAAAGCTTTCTGCGACTCATTGGGACTGACTCAATCGGTCAACTTCCCGACCCGGATCTCAACCAATGGTACTCCATCTCTTCTGGATCTGATTTTGACAAATTTCCCTGACAATGTCTGCTGCTTTTCCTCCGCTCCAATCCGTTCTTCTGACCACGTCCTTGTCAAAGTGGACATTGCTCTGGCTATTATCAGAGAACCACCTCACCGCCGCCGAGTCTGGCATTTCACTCACGCTGACTGGCAGGGTCTCCAAGCAGCCCTCAAACTTATAGACTGGTCTCCTATCTCTACTTTCTCCTACATCAACTCTTCCTGGGAATTCTTTCAAAGAAACTTGCTCTCCCTCATGCACAGATTTATCCCCTCTCGTCTTCAGTTGTCCTACCCTTCCTCCCGCCCTTGGTTCACTGAAGCTTCTGGTGAGGCAGTTGTCCTGAAACAACTTGCCTTTGCCTCATGGAAAGTCAACCCAACTGAGGGCAATCTCAGTTCCTTCCATAAAGCTCGGAACAAGTGTGTATCTACCCTCAATAGAGCAAGAAAACAACATCTTTCTCATCTCAAGTCTGAACTCTCAAACATCTGTCCCTCCTCAGAATACTGGTGGCGTCTAATCAAATCTGTTTCTGGTGTATGTTACCCCTCCATCCCTCCCTTACCTCAAAAGGCCGCACTGCTGATACCGCACGTGAAAAAGCTGAATGCCTAAACTCGGTGTTTGCAGCTAATCTTGTGTCCAAAACCCATCACTTTATCTACCCACCTTACGCAGTGGCACCCAACTATCCCTGTACTCTGTGTCCTTTTCTCCTGACAAGGTGGAGAGCTTGCTGTCCAACCTTGACTCAGATTCTGCAACCGGTCCAAACGGCATCAGCCCACGTATCCTCAAAGCCTGCTCTTCTGCTCTTGCTCACCTTCTCTCTGTTCGATTCACCCTCTCATTTGCTCAAGGCCATCTGCCATCTGCTTGGAAATCAGCAAACCTCACTGCCCTGCACAAAAAAAGTGCAAAAACAGATCCCTGCAACTACAGACCAATCAGCCTTCTCCCAATCACCAGCAAGGTTATGGAATCCATCATCGCTTCAGACATCAAATCCTTCCTCTTCTCCAATGGATTGATTTCTGATCATCAATTTCGTTTCAGACCAGGTCACTCTACCCTGGATATGCTGCTTCTGCTCTCCCAACAATGGATGGAGGTCCTCAATGCCAGACAGGAAATCCGAGCCGTATCCCTGGATATATCACGTGCTTTTGACACAGTCTGGCACCCTGCCCTGCTCACCAAACTCTCTTCTGATGGTATCCAAGGCCATCTCCACTCATGGCTCGCAGACTTCCTCTCCTGTCGCAGTCAATGTGTGGCCCTAAATGGAGTTCTTTCATCCCCCCTTTCTGTCCAGGCTGGAGTTCCTCAAGGTTGCGTTCTGGGCCCTGTTCTTTTTCTCGTTTTCATCAATGATCTCTCTGACTCTCTGGAAAATCCTCCATATCATTTTGCTGATTACTCCACCCTCTGCCGTACCATCGGTCATCCCTCAGACTGGCAAGCAGCAGCTTCTTCATTCACTGCGATCTGGATAAAATCACAAACTGGTCCAACACGTGGAACATGTCTTTCTATCCGGACAAATCTCACACTCTCACTATGTCTCTCCGAAAGGACCGTTTAGAAACCCCCGCCCATCCACTTTCTCAACAATCCAGAAGAAGAAGTCCTTTCTTTCAAGCTTCTGGGTCTCACTATCTGCCATGACCTTTCCTGGGAAAGCCACATTTCAAACCTCACCTCCAAAGCCAGTCGCCGACTGGGAATCATCCATCGTGCAAGGTTCTTCCTCGGCCCACCTGAGCTCCTGACCACTTACAAAGCTTTTGTCCGCAGCCTGATGGAGAACTGCTCTCCCCTCTGGGCTGGTGCTTCTGCCTCCCACCTTTCTCGGCTTCACGCTGTCGAAACCAAGGCATTTCGAATCATTGGCATCCCCCGCAATGAGGCTGAGTCTTTGGGCCTCTTAATCAATCACCGCAGGTTGGTCGGTGGTCTTTCTGTCTTCTACCGTCTCCTCTCCAGCCTCGCCCCCCCCTGCTCTCTCTGTGATTTGTCCCCACCACATTTCCGCAGGACGCTCAAGGTCCGCCAACAACCCACTTCTGGTAAAACTACCAAAATCACGAATCACTGCTCACCTTCACTCTTTCATTCCTCTTTTTTCCTGCCTTTGGAATAAACTCCCTCACTCTATTCATTCCCATTCTTCCCTCCATGCCTTCAAAACAGCTGTTCACCACCACCTCTTATCATCCCCCATCCAAAATCCTCAATCGTTTCTACCCTCGATAATCCACCCAAGCCCACCTCCTTCAAATTCCCTGCTTTCCTTCCTGAAAGTCCCTGCAATGTCCATCTTCTATTCCCCATGTTCCCCGTCCCATCCCTCTCCCTTCCACAGATCTCCAAATATCTTTGTTCCCCACTATTTTGTCCATCCCACTCCCTCCCCTTCTGTCTCATACGAGCCTCGACAAGGTATACAAAAGAACCAAAAAAAAACCAGATCCTTCAAATCTCTGGGTTTCCTCCAAGTATTGCAGGTCCCACTGGAGCAGTGGTTCCCAACCTGTGGGACGTGATGTCCTTCCAGGTGGTTCGCGAGCACTTTCGGGCTCAAGCTTAAAAAAAAATGTTTTTTTTTAAATGTCCGACAGGCCTACATGTTGGACATTTTTGGGGTCTTCAACCACTTAAACCTGTCGTTCCAAGGCCCCACCTGCACGGTCTCAGACTTCATCTCAAAGCTGGGATCGTTTGTCCGGAAGTTGGACCTCTGGATCAAGAACGTGGAGAGCAAACGCGACGGAATGTTCAAACTCCTGACTTCCCTTGAGAGCGAGCCCAATGATGAATTTTCCCAAGAAATCGTCCGTCACCTCTCACTGCTCAAGAGTTGATGTATTACTTCCCAGACATTACATGTTGTACCGACATCACCAATCCGTTTTCCGTTGAACCAGGCGATCTGCCTGTTGGGACCAGGGAAAAAGAGCGGCTTATAGATATCCAGGCTGACGAGACAGCAAAGACGAAGCACAAGGAATGCTCTCCTATCAACGTCTGAGTGACCATGGCTTCCTCGTACCCGACACTAGCCCATCATGCTGTTCCCCAGCTACTGATTTCCCCTTGATGTGGGAGTGCAAGCAGGGGTTCTCAGCCATGATAACCAGAAAGTTAAAGAGCCGGAACCGTCTTGCTGCGCCCGGGCATGATTTCCGATGTGCTGTGAGGAAAGTTATGCCCCGCATCGACCAGCTGGTGGAGAAGAAACAGATGCAGCCCTCACATTAAATTTTGTTATTTGTTGACAGTTGGTTCATTTGTGTGTTCCACTTGTGAAAAATTGATATCTTATCGAATCGAGTTTTTCTGGAACCATGTGGTATGCGGCGATGGTATGAGACCTCCAAGTGGTACTCGATCAGAAAAAGGTTGGGAACCACTGCACTCGAGTGACACCCTGTCCAATGCAGATGTGAATTTTGACGACAGAGCAGAAAGAGGGGCGATATCCTTTCTTAAATAAATAAATAAATAAATAATTATCCTGAGTTTACAAGAATTGCTGATTTCTTAAAATTTTCAGATTTTGACAGTTATTCAGTCCATGAGATCAGATCCTATCCAAAGCCAATCCACAATACTAAAAGGATTTCTCACTCTCATTAAAATCTCAAAACTGCCATGCAGAGCCGGTAATGCTTCTGGTTCAAATGGCTGTAAATGTTCGCCAAATCCAGAACGTCCATCCACACTTCTTTAATACTTCAAAATGGATGCAATCTGGGTTATTCATACAGAGGGAATTTTAAAAACATTGTTCAAATCTTTGGGTTTCCGACAAGTATTGCAGGTCCCGATGGAGTGACACTATATTCTCGAGAGGAATGAATTAAGATGACACGGCAAAAGGAGGGATGACGGCCTTTTCAAAAATAAATAAATACAATTAGTTGAAAGAATCGCTGATTTATTTTACTTTTCAGATTTAACTCCATATTTTGAAAGTTATTTATTCCACAAGATTGGATCCTCCAATGCGAAGCCAGATTTTGAGTACAGACAGCACTTTAATTAGTCCATGAGAGGTGATCGTAATTCCAGGTTGAAGTGTTTTTGAGCAGGATGAAGAAAATGCCGGTTTAAACCAGCGATGTGACAGCAGGCTGACCAAGATGGTGTGCCACCATTTCTGCAAGCTTTATTTTGTTTGTTTGTTCTGGAATGAGCACCACCAAAATTATCTTTAAAAGAAGTGTTTAAATTTACCCCAACACCCACTTTTCATTCACACACTCAAAGGTTGTGCAACTTGGTTTCATGGTTTCAGAGTTATGGAGGTAACACACTCACTGACACACTCACTGATTATATTTTCGACATGCCAATACCACCCATGGCTTTGCTGACGGAGAGACAGACACAGACTTGATAATTTTCTTTCATGTCCTTTCATTGCAAAAATATATTCACAAAAAACATTTTAAAAAGCAGATGTGAGCAAAAAATAAACTATTTTTGTAAACAAAAAATGAACAATTCATGAATATGTCGAATAGAACAATCAAGGGTTTCATTTTTTACAAAACACATTTTTGGACTCACGATGCAGTGACAAAGCTTGCCAGGTGTTGATAACACTCTGCATGTACAGAGGAAGTGATGACATCAATCTCAGGGAGATTTAGTAAAAACAGATTTCGTAAAAACAGCTCCAGACCAGACAGTACCTTCAGAAAGTGTTCACACCCCTTCACATTTTGTTGTGTTGCAGCCTCAATGTAAAATGGATTAAATTTAATTTCTTTATGTAACCCATCTCCACAAAATTCCCTGTAATGACAAAGTGAAAACATGTTTTTGGAAATCTTTACATTTTCATGAGAAATGAAAAGCTTGAAATGTCTTGAGTCAAAAATTATTCAACCCCTTTGATCCGGCACTCCAAATTGAGCTCAGGTTCATCCATTTTGCTTTGGTCATCCTTGAGATGTCTCGAAAACTTAATTTGAGTCCACCTGTGACCAACTCCATTGATTGGACATGCTTTTGAAAGAAACACACTTTTCTATATCAGGTCCCACAGTTGACAGTTCATGTCAGAGCCGAAACTCCAAAATGAAGTCCAATGAACTGTCCGTAGAGCTTCGAGATAGAATTGTGAGGAGGTATAGATCTGGGGAAGGGTATAAAACGATTTCTACAGTGTTGAAAGTTCCCAAGAGCACAGTGAGCTCCATCATTAGGAAATGGAACGACCCAGACTCTTCCCAGAACTGGCTGTCCGACCAAGCGAGCGAGCTATCATGTGCAGCCTGTGGCTGCTGGTTGCATCATTTTGTGGGGGCATGACTGTGCTGCTAATTTAGTGCCCTCTGTTACCAGTGCATTGTTACTCATTTTTCCATCCTCAGAAGGATGATAAGGTGTTAACAATAACACAACTGGTGTTAATTCAATGGCTGGCAGGGGCTTAAACTCAAAACCCTAAGATCTTCAGCCAGCCACCTTCACCGTGAAACCAACACCAGGCTTTTGAGGACTCTGTTTTTCGTTTATATATCTTTCAGCTCAACAAGTGCTACTCGAGGCCCACGTTTTGGTTATGTCCAACACCCCCCCCCTCCCAGCCTTATGGCATGATTCATATGTATTCCTTCTTCCTGTGTTCCGATCTCTATCAATTCTGCAACAGACTTTCAGTCTGCTTTCTGCCAACCTTTGGAAGTATTTGGAGTAGATTCACTAATTTTAAAGACAACCAAATTATTTTTTCTTCCATCCCTTTCAGCCATCCCCTCTGTGGCGCGATTTGAACGATCTTCATCCTGCTTCGAGAATGTTCATGAAAGCTCACCTCCAGTGAGGGATATGTTATGATATTCAGACTTGGCATGCTGTGCTTGGTTTACCAAGTGTACTTTTGTTACATTCAGCATATATTCACCCCAATCTTTTCTCTCAAGACCCTTTGAAACCCATTTCACCTTTTGCAGCACTGAGACCTCCAAGACCCTTTCGATCCACTTCATCACTTTCGAACCCTGAAAACCGTGAGACTCCTTTCTACTCTTTCGACCTTCATACCTTTTAATTCCCTGTGGACCCCTTTGACCGAACGAACATTGTCGTCAAATTATATCTTTCATGGATGGAAGGAATGTGACACACAAACGGATGGATGAAGCAGCACATGATGGCGCATAGATGTATCGTGTAAAATTCTAAAATCATATTTAACAGCAAAGATATCGAGACAGCGGTCTGTTGCTTCCTTCACCACCCAGGTGGTTTCGACACAACCCTTTAAACACCACCCAAGTTTCTACACTTCCCAGGTTCAAATGTTTTTTTATCTGATTGAAAAAAATTGTAATTGTCCTGCAGGTTTGGATTATTTTGAAGCAACTTATATTTTTAAAATTTTTGTCCAAGGATTATTTCTGTTTCAGGATTTGCCAGACAGACAGCATTAGCCTATTATTATATAGAGATGGTGGGGCCAGGGCTGGATTTATGGGCAGGTGATCCATGTGACTGCCTCGGGTGATGGGTTTGGGTGAGCCTACCACGAAGATACACGACATGGCCAACAGTACTGTAAGCGGACACCTGCTCGTCCAAAATCTCATTCCAAAATCATGGGCAGTTATTTGGTGTTGGTTCTCCCCCCCTCCCCCTTTGCTGCTATCACAGCCTCCACTCTTCTGGAAAAGCTTTCCTCTCGATGTTGGAACATTGCTGCGGGGATTTGCTTTCAATCAGCCGCAAGAGCATTGGTGAGGTCGGGCACTGATGTTGGGTGATTCGGTCTGGCTTGCAGCAGGCATTCCAATTCTCCCAAAGGTGTTTGGGGTTGAGGTCAGGGCTCTGTGCAGACCAGTCAAGTTCTTTCACACCGATCTCGACACACCATTTCTGTATGGACTTCGCTTTGTGCACGGGAACATGGTCATGTTGAAACAGGAAAGGGCCTTCCCCAAACTGTTTGCCACAAAGTTGGAAGCACAGATATCATCTGGAATGTCATTGGATGCTGTCGCGTTAATATTTCACTTCACTGGATCGAAAGGGTCCACCTTGAACCACGAAAAACAGCAACAGACCATTATTCCTCCTCCACCAAACGTTAGAGCTGGCACTGTGAATTTGTGCAAGTAGCGTTCTCTTGGCATCTGCCAAACTCTGATTTGGCTGTCGGACTGCCAGATGGTGAAGCGTGTTTCATCACTCCAGAGAACCCATTTCCACTGGTCCAGACTCCAATGGCGGCTTGTAATTGCACATGGTGATCTTTGGCTTGTGTGCGGCTGCTCGACCATGGAAACCCATTTCATTAAGCTCTCGACGAACAGTGCTTGTGCTGAAGTTGCTTCCAGAGTCGGTTTGGAACTCGGTAGTGAGTGTTGCAACCGCCGACAGACAATTTTTCTGTGCTTCGCACTTCAGGATTCAGTGGTCCCATTCTATGAGATTGTGTGGCTGACCCCTTCACAGCTCAGCTGTTATTGCTCCGAGACGTTTCCACTCCACAATAACAGCACTGAAGTTGATCGGAGAACTCGAGCAGGGCAGATATTTGACGAACTGACTTGTTGGAAAGGTGGCATCCGATGACGGTGCCACGTTGAAATCGCTGAGCTCTTCAGTATGGCCCATTCTCCTGCCAATGTTTGTCGATGGAGATTGCATAGCTGTGTGCTTGATTTTATACGCTTGTCAGTAATGGGTGTGGCTGAAATAGCCTAATCCACCAATCAGAAGGGGTGTCCGCATTCTTTTGGCGATGCAGGATACAACAGGTATGAACAAGGAAATTTGGCACAGGAGATGGCAATTCAAATTTGGTCAATAATGTCTGCTCAACTGACACCATGATTCAGATTCAATAAATCCGTCAAGCTAGCGACTCAATTTAACAAGAGGATTGGGGGTGGGGGAGAGTGGGGATGAGAAAAGTGGGGCAGGTGCAGGGATATCACCATGGGGTTAAAATTAAACAATAATAATCGAAAAATTACACAAATTTTGGTGGAGGAGGAAAGGGGGGTGGAGGCAGTTTCGGGGTCAAGACCAGACGACATCAACCACACACTGTCCCGTGGCAAGACCCTTGCTCCCCCGTCACCTCCACTTGCCCTCACTACCACCTCAACACTGCCTGCCCTCACCACTTTTAACACTCGCTGCACCCATCACCACTGCCTACACTCGCTACCCCCTCATAAGTTTTTAAATGTTGCACAAATGGAGAGGGGTCTGAAGACAACTCTTACGTGCGGTGTCGTGTGTGGTCCAGCCCTATATGGGGCAGTAGCAGATTGATTACATCAGGCCTCACGCTGTGCAAAGGGAAATTCATTCATTCATTCATTGGAAGCACGTCGCTGTGTCAGCTTTCCACCAGTACTCCAGGTGTCGCTGTCAGACCATACCCCAGGTAGATGCCTGGCTTATCCCCATATCTTAGGGATAGGACACTGCAGGCACCCACCCGAAGGAGCAGCCTCAGGTTAACCCGAGGAGACTCTGGTGGATGACACCACAGCACCACCCCAACACGCACAACAGTGTGTTTTGCAGAGTGAAGTGTTTCTTGTAAACCCCACATTGATGGGATAAAATACAGAGTAAAGAAAATAACATGTACAACGTTTCCTTTTTATCCCCTGCCGCATGGCGGAAGGGGGATATTGCTGTCACCCAGGTCGTCCGGCTGTCCGTCCGTCCGTGCATCAACATTTATAGCTGTGAGTGAGAAAACTCATAAACTCTTCACCATATCGATTTGAAATTTGGGTCACACATGTACCACTTGAAAAGGAAGAACAGTATTGATTTTGGGCGTGGCCGGATCCAAGATGGCCGACGGGCGGCCGTCCTGAAATTTTTTTTTTCCATCAATGGAAAACTGCTTATCTGATTTCAATTATTTTTCAATGGCGGGGGATTCCCCATCTCTGATGGTATATTTTAACATTACCATTATGTCTCTGGCAGGTCAAAGGTGAAATGGACAACTTCTTGGAATGGCTCCAATCACAAGGTCTGAGAGCAGAAACAGCCCAAGCAGTGATCAATGTGCTTGGAATTGAGAATCAGAAGGTTTTTCGAGCTTGTGCAGATTCCGATTCATTACGAACAGAGCTCCTCTCCCTCACCAAAGAGAAATTTAAATTTGCAATGTACGCTGACTTCTGCAAATTTATGAAATCTTTTTTGAAGCCGCAGGTTGTCAAGCTTGCAGGATCTTCTCTGTTGGGAAGTGTGTTCGTCAACTTAGACAATGTTGTTCGAGAACTTTCCAGCTTCTGCCAAAAGTTTGTCAGATTCCAAAACGTGCAGCTTGAAAATGTTCCTGATTTCCATGGATTCGGTTTCAGTGATGTCTGCGAACTCCACTGTCAGGATGATGGATTAACACCCAAGTCTGGTATGTCACTATTTTTTACACATGAGTATGTCAAGAAATACCTTGTTATTCAACCATGAATGTGTTTTTCCAGTAACTTATGGAATCTCTTTTGGAACAATTTTGTGTTGCTGAAGACATTTAGATTCTTGATATACCAAGTCAATGTTTTTTCCTTGAAATGACATGACATTCCAAAGTGTTCCATGTTTTACAGCACATTTAAAGGTCCCATGACACTCAAAACTTTCTGGTAATTTATATATTAACTTGACCTTCCTCGTGCAGAAATCACCCATTTCTTTTTTCAAATAAAAATGGGATAATTAGACCAATATTTCGAACATTTCTGGTGCTTTTCACAACTTGCTATGCCCCGCCCCTGAAAAAGTTGACCTCTGTGAACTGCAGCCTTCACGTCATCTGTAGAAACTCGCACAGAGTGGATTGACTTGAGATGTCCTGCGCCGTATAAAGTACGTACAAATGCATTGTGCACATGTTTGCTATCTCACTGATCGTCTTAATTCCTGTGATTGTTTCGCGGAAAAGAAATTCTGCTTCTGAGCCGTGTATGCACAACAATCACGAGGCAATTATTTATCCCCTTACTACCTTGTCGTAGTCTTGTACAAATCCAATACATGTGTGCACAATAAAGGGCTATACCATGTCCACAAAATATTAAATGTGACTGTTGAACGTTTCCATTAAAAATGAAACTTACAGGGACATCCAAGTAAAATACTAAAGATTAACATTGCATCATTTCAAGGCGCAAGGAGATAATTTTAAAATCAAACAATGTGAAAAACCTGCACCCACACTTTGCAGCTTATTACTAATGAAATCTAAAGATTTCGTATGTATATTGATGACTTCCATCATCTGTTTGTGTGTTTGTTTGTTAACCTCCGCCATCGAAGATGGACGGAGGTTACCGTTTTCACCCGTCTGTCTGTTTCTTTGTTTGTTTGTTTGTGAACAGTATTACGTTAAAACTCCTCGACGGATTTTGACGAAACTTGGTGGGGGGATTATAGATGGTCCAAGGATCATGCCATTAGATTTTGGACTTTGTCCAAAGTCCAATATGGCCGCCATATCGGCCATTTTGAAAAAATATTTGAATTTTTGTTTTTGCATTTCTACATGTTTTCAGTGATTTCCAACCAAAAAAAAAATTGTTGGAGAAAAAAAAAAAACTAAGAAATTTTGCACCTTTTTTTACAAAAAAATTTCGATTTTATTTTTTTTGGCATTTCTACATGCGCGTCGATTTAGTTTATTCAATTGTGGTTCCGTCGAGTCTGATCCATTTTAACCTCCAATGAATAGGATATCAGGTTCATTTAAGTGACCCAGCAGTATTGGCGGTGGAGGTTTTGCACTCTACCGAGTGCTCCCCCTCGAGTTTGTGTGTGTGTGTCTTTGTTTGTTTGTCGGCACGATAACTCGAGAACGGAAGAAGTAACCAATGTCAAATTATACCACGTGATTCAGGAGGGTGATGGTGAGTGCTGATTAGATTTTGGTCAAAATCGGTCAAAGGTCTTACTCACAGTTAGGGGAAACATTCGATTTTTGATCGTTTGGTACAGAATCATCGCAGAAACTTCTGGTTTGCGTCGCTACCTTCTCTCGAGACAGCTTTTATTAGACAAGGTCAGAGGTCAAGTTGACGATTTCGTAAGTACCAGTCTATGACTGCTTGTTGAATTGTTCATTGAAACCAGCCTGCAGGGATAGGTACGATTCCACATACAGTACATGCAAGCCAGGTATGGCTGCACTCGACATACATGGGTTTATTCTAAAGTGAAGGTACTGCTTCCATTGGCTTGCTATTTATTAACAATTAGCCAAAATGCTGTAATAAATTAACAGGGAAAAATATGTTGGCACAACTATGAA
>NC_140964.1:137269105-137271105 GCF_056783735.1 Eptatretus burgeri
ACAAATGTTCCATATGTGATAAAGGCTTCTCTCAAAAAGGCCATTTAAATATGCATATGATGATCCACACAGGAGAGCATCCTCACAAATGTTCCATATGTGATAAAGGTTTCTCTCATAAAGGCCATTTAAATATGCATATGAAGACCCACAAAGGAGAACGTCCTCACAAATGTTCCATATGTGAAAAAAGTTTCTCTCGAAAAGTCCATTTAAATATGCATATGATGATCCACACAGGAGAGCGACCTTACAAATGTTCTGCATGTGATAAAGGTTTCCCTCATAAAGGCAGTTTAAATGTGCATATGAGGATCCATACAGGAGAGCGACCTTACAAATGTTCCACATGTGATAAAGGTTTCTCAGACAAAAGCAGTTTGAAGAAACACATGAACAGCCATACAGGAGAGCGTCCTCACAAATGTTGCACATGTGATAAAGGTTTCTCAGACAAAAGCAGTTTGAAGAAACACATGAACAGCCATACAGGAGAGCGTCCTCACAAATGTTCCACATGTGATAAAGGTTTCTCTCGAAAAAGCTATTTGAATCGCCACATGAGGTTCCACGCAGGAGAACATGCAATAAATCCATAAAAAAGACCAGATAACACAGCAACTCGAAATTAAGCATCCCACAAACACCTCGGAATACAAGAAGACCCCCAGGTACAACACAAAAAATGCGTAAAATGATCAGCAAAGAGGACTTACTCAGAACAAGACTAATTTTGAAGTTATCCCTCTCTCCAATGAACAATCACCTTCACTCTTTCATTCCTCTTTTTTTTCTCACCTTTGGAATAAACTCCCACACTCTCTTCAATCCCACTCTTCCCTCGAGATCTTCAAAACAGCTGTTCACCAAAACCTCTTATCTTCACTGATCCAAAACCATGATCATTTCTATCCCATTAATCCACTCCAAACCCACCTCCTTCAAATTCCCTGCTTTCCTTCCTGAAAGATTCCTGTCATTTGATTACCTGAAAGTCCCTGAGGTGTCCACCTTGTTTACCCCGTGTTCCTCGCTCCATTCCTCTCCCTTCCACAGATCTCCTCATGTTTGTGTTTCCCACTGTTTTGTCCTTCCCTCTCTCGCCCCTCTTGTCTCCTGCCCCCCTTATTGTGTGTTGTATGTTCTCTCTCATATGAGCCTCGACAATGTATTCAAAAAATAAAATGAAACGTTTCACATCAGTTGTCGCTCCAATGATGAAAATTTCCTCTTTATCCGACAAGCAGTTGCGGAGAAAACATTAAAGTTCTGTGATGGATGACGGAAACGAAGGGAAGTTAAAGGAGTTTTTATTCAATGTTTGTTGAGGTGTTTGGTTGTTGATTTAATGAGGTGTTTTTCACTCGTTTTGTTTTATTCACCACGTTGTTTAATATGGAATCGGCAAAGCCGAGAAGCGAACGTAGAATTCTTCTTGCATTCACTTCTGACTTTACCTGTAACGTGTTCACTACTGTATACTTCCCAACTCGACCGTGGAACGTGTTTGCGCCGCACAACTGATGATTTAGACGCAATTTCCGGTCACTTCTGAAGTGAATGCGAGAGAAAGACTTTGGAGTATAAGGCTTTATTTCACTTGATTGAAGCCGTCTCTGCAGACACAAAAGGAATACACGTGCAGTAAGGAATACACGGGCAGTCGATCACCGCAAAATATATCAGCAATTCGCCAGCATAAGCACGGAGTCCGGTAAACTCTCAATTCCCACCATTCAACGACCACCAAGTGAACCACCGCCGTAAATGACAATGCCCCAGGGACAATCCCACCGACCGCGCGGAATCTCGGTTTTATCTGTCCCGTGTGCGAGCCGCGCGACACGTGATCGCGCGTCACTTCATCCTTTATTTCATCACAACTTCGGCCTGGATTCGGGATCAGCGATCAAATAATGTAAATCACGATTAAAAATATTTTTTTGATCATGTGGGAGATATCTTTATTAAAATTAACTTTGGGAAAAAAAAAATTGAAT
>NC_140964.1:137271605-137274105 GCF_056783735.1 Eptatretus burgeri
TGTAAAACACATGTTTGACTGTTACTTGATCAAAAGCATATTGATGTAGCTCTTCTTCAGGATGTGCGTTGTGGACCGACTTGTTCTGCAGAGTGGCAAACCACAATAAGGGGTTCTTGGTTTTTCAGTTCCTTTGATTGCTGCAGTGCAGGAGTTGCTTTCTGGTTTCGCTCAAGTCTTTCATCGGATCAAATTGTTTTTCACGAATTCATGCAAGGTCATTTGGCTTTTGTGGTTTTTTTCTTATGGAGGCTATAAAATCACACTATTAAATGCTTATGTCCCAAGTAATCCTGCAAAAAGAAACGAATATTTTTCCATTCTTGATGATTGTTTATCCCAGATTGATTTTAGTGGTCTCGTGTGCCTCGCTGGTGATTTTAATTGTACCTTGGAGCCAGCTCTGGACCGTAATGGCTTAGAACCTCACTCTGAGAGTGCAAAAGGGTTTGCGACCATTTTAGCAAAGTATAATTTGGTTGATGGTTGGAGATTGCAGCACCCCAAAGTTAAGCAATATTCGTAGTGTCAAGCTTCCAATAACAGGGTATCGTTCGCTCGCTTAGATAGATTTTATGTTAATAATGATTTTCGGAACTTCATATTGTCTACGGCAATTTCTACCTCTGGCTTTTCGGATCACCACCTAGTTTCTTTAAAATTAACTTTTCCCTATCTTCAACGTAGGAGTGCCTATTGGGCTCTAAATGTTAGTCTTTTGGAAGACATTGTTTTTTGCAATGCTTTGAGGATCTTTTGGACTTCTCTTTACGGAAGGAAAAATACTTTTCATAGCAAGCTACAATGGTGGGATATTGTAAAAATCCACATCAAAATCTTTTGTCAGCAGTATAAACTTCATCACTCTCGGGATAGTCTTTCAAGGATAACGATTCTAGAAAAAGAGGTTTTAGAATTGCAAAGAAATCCTCTTGAGTTGAACAGAAATCAAGGATTACGTAGAGAATTTATAACTAAAAAAGAACTTCTTCACAGTCTTGTCAACGAAAGGGCTAAAGGGGCTTTAGTGCGGCTTAAGATTAAAAATTTGAGTCTTTTTGACACTTCATCAAAGTTTTTCTTCTCTTTGGAGAGGAAAAGTAAAGCTCAACAACAACTATTATCTGTACAATCACCTGAAGGAGAGGTAGTAAGTGAACCTAAGATGATTAAAAGAATTGTAGTCGATTATTTTTCTTCTTTATTCTGTGCAAAAAAGATTGATTTGAATGTTGCAAAAGCCTTTATTGAACCTTGACCCAAGTTGTCTGAGTCACAGCGAGCCTCTTTGGAGAGGTCCATCACGCTGGAGGAGTTGGGTCTTGCTCTTTCCAGTATGGCGTCAGGGAAAGCTCCTGGTCTGGATGGAATCCCCTGTGAATTCTACAAAACCTTTTGTGACATTATCGGACCCGAACTTTTGGAAGTACTCAAGGAAAGTTTTCAAGTTGGGGAGCTCCTCCTAAGTTTCTGGCGAGCCATTGTTTCCTTGTTACCAAAGAAGGGAGACACCCAGTTACTCAGAAACTGGCGTCCTGTCTCCTTCCTGAACACCAACTACAAGATTTTTTCAAAGGTCCTTGCCTCTCGCTTAAAATTGGTAGTCCAATCTTTGGTGCATCCTGATCAAACCTGTTGTGTGCCTGGACGATCAATATATGACAATCTTGGCGCTGTTCGTGACATTGCTGATGTGTGTGATCTTCTGCATAAAAGTACTGGCTTAATCTTTGTTGATCAAGAGCATGCCTTTGATAGTATAGATCATAGTTATCTATTTGCTATCCTAAAGGGTTTTGGTTTTGGTCGTATTTTTGTATCATATATTCAGTTGTTGTATCACAATATTTCTAGTTTATTCAAAATAAATAATGAGTTGATTCCTCCCTTTACTGTTACCAGAGGAATAAGGCAAGGGTGTCCCTTATCCGGACTCCTTTATGTTCTTTCCATTGAACCCCTTTTAGTTAAATTGCGTGAGAAACTTGTGGGATTCTCTGTCGCTCCGGACATACCTGCTATAAAAGTTGTTGCTTATGCAGATAATATCTGTACTACAATTCAATGTCAAGAAGATGTATCTGAACTACTTAAAACTATGAATAATTTTACCCTTGCTTGCTCAGCCAGAGTAAACTGGACAAAGAGTTATGCCTCCTTTTTTGGATTAGCAATGCATTTTTCCTTCCGAACACTACCTGGCAATTTATCCTGGAAGAATAATAGTGTTTACCATTTGGGTGTACACCTTGGTGATGCTCAAAGTATTCAGAAAAACTGGGATGGACTAACAGACAAAGTCTACTCCAGACTTCAGAGATGGAGGGGCCTTCTGTGCAAATTATCATATCATGGAAGAGTTTTAGTTATTAACAATTTGGTCTCTTCCATCTTGTGGCACAGGTTTATTGTCTTGCAGCCACCTACATGGCTAATTAAAAATATTCAAAAACACTTGATCGATTTTTTTCTGGGGTGGTATGCACTGGCTTCGACCAGG
>NC_140964.1:137279105-137321605 GCF_056783735.1 Eptatretus burgeri
TTACAATCTCACTCTGCACGTACACCAAGCTCACTCTGCACGTACACCAAGCTCACTCGGCACGTACACCAAGCTCACTCGGCACGTACACCAAGCTCACTCTGCACGTACACCAAGCTCACTCTGCACGTACACCAAGCTCACTCTGCACGTACACCAAGCTCACTCTGCACGTACACCAAGCTCACTCTGCACGTACACCAAGCTCACTCTGCACGAACACCAAGCTCACTCTGCACGTACACCAAGCTCACTCTGCACGTACACCAAGCTCACTCTGCACGTACACCAAGCTCACTCTGCACGTACACCAAGCTCACTCTGCACGTACACCAAGCTCACTCGGCACGTACACCAAGCTCACTCGGCATGTATATTTTAGTTTTTTTTTCGCATGCCTGTCGATTTGCTCGACCAGTAAATCATTTCTAAACTAAGGTAATTAAAAACATTTTTTAAGAACGAAGTAAATTTTGCTTTTTACGTGATTATTATATTACATTTAATAATCCATCTCCCACAGACCCTTCGATGTCTCAAAAGCTTTTGACAGATTGTGGTTTCATGGTCTGATCTCCAAACTCCCCTCTTCCTGATTTCCTCCTTCACTTTGCTTTCTCATTCAGAGTTTTCTGTTCATCTGTTCAATCTCCGTAATTGTTGAAGTTTCAACCTCCCCCTCCTTCCCTTCCAACAACGATATCCCTCAGGGTTCTGTCCTGTCTCCTCCACTCTAATTAATTTTTTTTTTTATCAGTGATCTTGTTTCTTCCACAAATATCCAAATGCATTTGTACACTGATGACTCAACATTACATTCCTCCACCTTTTTGTCCTCCACCCCTCCGACAACATCACCAGATATGCCTCCGTCCCCATTATGACATCATTATAATACTTGCACCAAGTTTGATTTATATCCCTGAACCCAGATTTGTAATATTAAATAATTCTGGCTGCCAGACCATCAGGTTCAAATTTAAAATATTTTCCCAATGACTATTGTTTCATAATTGTGACGTTTCACGTCGATTGAAGAAACGGAACAAGAGAAATAATTTTTTAAAGATTTTTGTTCATCCAATATGGCGACCAGACCATGTGACCCTTTAATCATCTGTGAAACCCCTGGTATGTCCAAGTCTTGGGAACATGTGGGTGAAGTTTCTGTTTGATCTGTCAAGCCGGTCTGGAGAGAGTTTTTAAGTTTATTTTTCAAAAAAATCAGAGCTGCCAAACCATGTGACCTACGACATCAGAGGTGGAGAACTTTTTGATCCCATGGATCGGCAAGCAGAGCTGAAATGTTTTGCTCTGATCTGTTCAGCGTTTCAGAAGATTTTTGAAGGTTTTTATGTTTAAAAAAAAAAAAATAAGTGGCTGTGGAACCACATGGCCGATGATGTCATCAAATTTTTGGGGGTTTTTTGCATGTCATGTCGAGGCTCGTGTGAGAGCGAACACAGAACATAAACAATGGGAGCAGGAGACAAGAGGGGTGGGAGAGGGAAGGACAAAACAGTGGGGAACAGAGACATGAGGAGATCTGTGAAAGGTGGAGGGATGGGGTGGGGTGCAAAGGGTAAAGAAGATGGACACGGCACGGACTTTCAGGAAGGAAAGCAGGGAATTTGAAGGAGGTGGTTTTCGGTTGGATGAACGGGGGTTGAAAATATCATGGTTTTGAATGGGGAAGACAAGAGATAGTGGTGAACAGCTGTTTTGAAGACGCTGAGGGAAGAGTGGGATTGAAGAGAGTGTGGGAGTTTGTTCCAGAGGTGGGGAAAAAGAGGAATGAAAGAGTGAAGGTGAGCAGTGATTCTTGATTTTAGTAGTTTTATCAGAAGGCGGATCCTGGCAGATGTTGAGCACCCTGAGGAAATATGGGGGGGACATATAGCAGACAGCGCAAGTGGGGTGAGGCCGGAGAGGAGACAACAGAAGACAAAGACCACTGACCTGCCTGCAGTGAGAGAGTGAGAGACCCAAACACTCAGCCTCATCATGGGAGATACCAATGATTCAAAATGCCTTTGTTTCCACAGTGTGAAGCTGAGAAAGGTGAGAGGCAGGAGCACCAGCCCAGAGGGGAGAGGAGTACTCCTTCAGGCTGTGGACAAAAGCTTTGTACGTGGTCAGGAGTTCAGGTGTGCCAAGGAAGGACTTTGCTCGATGGAGCATGCCCAGTCGTCGACTGGCTTTGCAGGCCAGCTTGTAAATGTGGCTTTCCCAGGAAAGATCATGGCAGATCGTGAGACACAGAAGCTTGAATGAAAGGACTTCTTCCAGAGGATTGTTGAGAAATTCGATGGGGGGGGGGGGGGGGTTCTCAATGGTCCATCCAGAGAGACCTTGAAGGAGTGTGAGATTTGTCAGGATTGAAAGACATGTTCCACGAGTTTGAACAGTTTGTGATTTTATCCAAATCTGCACTGAGCAAAGAAGCTGTGGCTTGCCAGTCTGAGGGATGACAGATGGTATGACAGAGGGTGGAGTCATCAGCACAGAGATAAAAAGGATTTTCCTGAGAGTTGGAGAGATCATTGATGAAAACCAGAAAAAGAACAGAGCCCAGAACGCTGCCTTGAGGAACTCCAGCCTGGGTTGGAAGAGGTGATGAGAGAACTCCATTTAGGGCCACACGTTGGCTGCGACAGGAGAGAAAGGATGCGAGCTATGAGTGGAGATGACCTTGGATACCATAGGAAGAGAGTATGATGAGCAGCGCAGGGTGCCAGACCGTGTCAAAAGCACACGATATGTCTGGGGATATGGCTCTGAATTTATGTCTGGCATTGAGGACCTCCATCCATTGTTGGGAGAGCAGAAGCAGCATATCCAGGGTAGATAGAGTGACCTGGTCTGAAACCAAATTGATGAACGGAAATCAGGCCATTGGAGAAGAGGAAGGATTTAATGTCTGAATCGATGATGGATTCCATGACCTTGCTGATGATTGGGAGAAGGCTGATTGGTCTGCAGTTGCAGGGATCTGTTTTTGCACCTTTTTATGATGCCAGCAAGACCGGTTGCAGAATCTGAGTCGAGGTTTGACAGCAAGCTCTCCACCTTGTCAGGAGAAAAGGATACAGAGTCTCGTGACAGTTGGGTGCGGCTGGGTAAGGTGGGTACAGAAAGCGATGGGTTTCGGACACAAGATTAAGATGCAAACACCGAGTTTAGGCATTCATCCTTTTCACGTGCGGTATCAGCAGTGGGGCCATTTGATGGAAGGGAGGGACGGAGGGGGAACATACACCAGAAACAGATTTGATTGGATGCCACGAGGATTTTGAGGAGGGAGAGAGGTTTGAAAGTTCAGACTTGAGCTGTGAAAGATGTTGTTTTCTGGCTCTCGTGAGGGGAGATACAAACTTGTTCCGAGCTTTATGGAAGGAATTGAGATTACCCTCATTTTGGGTTTGCTTTCCTTGAAGTGAAGGCAAGTTGTTTCAGTGCAACTGCCTCGCCGCAAGCTTCAGTGAACCATGGGCGGGAGGAAGGGAAGGACAACTGAAGACGAGAGGGGATAAATCTGTGCATGAGAGAGAGAGAGCAAGTTTCTTTGAAAGAATTCCCAGGACGAGGTGATGTTGGAGAAAGTAGTGATAGGAGACCAGTCTGTAATTTTGATGGCTGCTTGGAGACCCTGCCAGTCGGCCTGAGTGAAATGCCAGACTTGACGGCACTGAGGTGGATTTCTGATAACAGCCAAAGAGATGGTTATTTTGACAAGCACGTGGTCAGAAGAACCGATTGGAGTGGATGAAGAACAGTAGATATTTTCAGGGAAAAATCAGATCCAGAAGAGATAGAGTACCATTGCTTGAGATCCAGGTCGGGAAGTTGACTGAAGTGGCATGGCAGGTGAGAGAGGTACCCACACCCAGCCAACTGGTATGATGACAATTGAAGTCACCACAGTTTAGGAGGAGGGAGTTCGGACGAGAGAATAGAAGTTAGTCCATGTTTTCGGAAAGTGAGGTGTAAATGGAGTCATCACTGTTTGGTGGACGGTCCAGTAGACATAATAACATGAGGGAAGAGTGGAGGGGCAGCCGCAGCCAGAGGTATTCCTGGGGGTGTGGGGGAGTAAAGACAGCACATGGAGAGTGAGGAATGGAGTCTTTGATGAAGAGAGCAACTCCTCCACCAGGACGAGGCTCAGGTCAGTCATACGGGAGGAGGGAGTAACCAGGAAGAGATATTTGGGAGTCAGAGACGTCTGAAAGAAGTAAAGTTTCTGTTAAGCAGATTACGTCTGGTTTGTGAGGAGCATCCTGTGTAGAAAGACAGAATTCAAATTATTGCAGCACCCTCTGAGGTTTGGAGACCGGATGGTGGCGAGATCATGGCGAGTGGTTACACTGACTCTTAGTCTGTCGGACGAAAAACAATTTTGTCTCTCAAGGGACACAGGATACCATGAAACAGAGTCGCAGGGCCAGACTTCATGGCAGAGCTGAGCTGTTCAGGGTGTTGAGGATTAAAACTGCACTTGCACTGAGGGTGGACAAGAAGGCCGATGTGTGAGGAATCTGTGAGGGGGTGGAGCATCACCTGTGGTCATGTGATTCTCGTTTTTCTTCCAGAAGATGGTGTGTATTGTTTTCCTCCGAGTCAATCCCTTGGTGTTCTGCAGTTCGAGCGGAGGGTGGTGGGCTCTTGACAGAGGAGTCCGAAGTGAAGACCCACTGGGGCGGTTACTTTGAATGGCTCAATCAGGGTGATCCACCAGCTGTCGAGTTGGATATCTGGGATGTTACTATCCCTATTGCTGACCCTCGAATCAACTGTGATCGACCTTCGTTTGTGGAAACACAGGCTGCGGTGAACCGGTTGAAATGGGGTTAAGCTCCATGGATCTGTGGCATCCATGCTGAACTTCTCAAGGCTTGTGGAAATGCTGCACTCATGTCATTGCATTCAGTTCTGTGCTCTGCCTCGAACACAAACATCACTCCAACTGACTGGAAGAGGGGCCTTGTTGTCCATCTCTGGAAAGGGAAGGGTGATCGCCAAGACTGCAACAACTTCCGAGGGATGACGCTGCTCGAACTGCTGGGCAAGGTCTTTGCTCAGATAATTCGCTTGGGGTTAGTTGATAATTCTTGATTCCATTTCACTCACACACACACACACACACACACACACACACACACACACACACACACACACACACACACACACACACACGCACACACACAAACACACACACACACACGCACACACGCACACACACACGCACACACACACACACACACACACACACACACACACACACACACACCCCTGCACCCAGCTTCAAAATATTAAATAATTCTAGCTGCCAGACCATGTGTCCAGACAGGCTGAAATTTAAAACTTATATTCCCCTTGACTACTGGATCATAATTGTGAAGTTTCACTTTGATTGATGAAGTGACTCAACAGATATATATTTTTAAGGTTTTTGTTCCATCATGCCTGGTGTTGGCGTCGTGATGGGGGGGGGGGGGGGTTGGGGCTTGGGGTCCGAGGACCCTGAGTTCAAATCACACTTGGCTGTTGAATGTGATGTTCACACAACCATGTGGGGTTGACTCTGTCTGTCGTCCTTCTGAAGTTGGGACAAATGAGTGCCAGCATGGTTGTACACTGTGTAAGAGTGGTGACCCGTCCAGGGTTGTGTCCAATGGCCAAGGAGACTGCTTCGGCAGCACCAATGCTCTGCACATCGTATGGTCCCAATGGATGCCTGGACGGTTCCATCCAATATGGCTGCCAGACGATGTGACATGAATTATTTGTGAAACCCTGGTATGCCCAAGGCTTGGGGAACAGGTGGGTGAAGTTTCCTCTTGATCTGTGAAGCCGTTCTGAAGCAGAAGTTTTTAAATGTTTATTCTTCAAAATAAAATAAAATCAGAGCCACCAAACCACATGACCAATGACGTCGTCAATTTCTTCCCACCATCGAATTTCGCCCGAGATGATCCTCAAATTTTGAGACTGACCGGATAAATCGTTCGACGTCACAATTATGACATCATAAAAAAAACAAATCTGTGATCAGGCAGCCAAATGGGTACTAAGGTCAAATATTGAAACCCCAATCCCTCTGGACCAGTCATCACTCTCCAATGGAATTATGATCAGGTTAGGTCAGATATGGGGGCATATGCCGGAGCAGGACTTCGCTGCGTGAACGGGACACCCAAAGTCCATGACTTCTTGCAAAGTGAAGGAACTTCGTGTTATTCTGGTTCACAGTTCCAGACCCATGAGGACGATCACATGTCTCATAACCATCCCGATCAGTTCCAGTTGATGCGTTGAAATCCCCCAAGACGAGAAGAGTATCTCGCCTGGGACACTGATCAACCACAGTCTCGAGTGTGGCACAGAATGTCCTTCACAGTGAGATCACTCGCCTCAGTCGGAGCATCTACAGAGACCAAGGAAATGACACCAATGGAGTGAGAATCCTTCGTCTCATAATACACTCGTTTACTGGTGTTACCTCAATTATCATTGGAGTCAGCTTATTGAACACAGCCACAACACCTCCTTGGGCATGGTAACCATCAGAGCGACCAAACCAATAGGTGGTGGAACCACCTGCCATGATCTCTCCATCATCTGGTCTCCAAAGATCAGAGAGTGCTGCAATACCGATGTCCAAATGCTTGAGCTCAGATGATAACAGAGACAGTTGATCATCCTCTCTGAGGAATAGGGCATTTGAGGCACCCACCCCAAGGGACCTCCTCAGATTCGCCCAAGGAGGTCATCAGTCTGGTGGACCTCAGCAGCACCCTGACACACACTCCCACAATCTGACCCAGGAAGGTTACCCCGTGGTTTTCTTCCTCTCATCAAAGAAAGAATGGGGGTCCCGAAGGCTTTGCCCCAATCCTGTCATCTGGTGATTTGCCTTGTGAAGGGAACCTGTACAGCAGGTGCTCCCACGGAGTGGGTTTTCAGATTTGTTTTTGTGCTTTTCATGTGTTTTGCGGAATGAAGGGATTTACGTGGACGGAGTGTAAATCCTGCCACCAATCGACTGATAAAAAAGTAACCCAACTGCAGGAGGACGTCCGCAGACATTGTTAGGAACTAGATATGGATGGTCGTTGGTTCACAAGGAGCTCGTCCGCCCTTTGTGAATGTGAATTATGATCAACATGAAAAAAGTAAATGGTCATCTCTGTGGGAGATCTTCACCGAGGGGAGATGGTGATACAGGGTGAACCCTTGGGTCGGATCCTCGACTTTCCCCAAGAGACCAAGGAACCCACAGGATCAGACTCGGACACTGAGGAGAACCAGATCACGTGTTTCACTCTGTGTTCCAGAGTTCGGGATCCCCTGGTCGGGTGAACCGGATACACTTTATCAGTTGATCCAGAATCTCCATCGACTCTGTAAATCGGTCTTAAAATTAATAAAGGAAATGGAGGCGAACAGAATAAACTCCGTGACTTGTTTTATTTTATGTATTTGACTGGAATCGATGAGTTTGGGTTCATGGGGTTAATGGGGCCTCGAGGCTCTGATCGCGTCGTGAAACACAAAAAGAAGAAGAGGAAGAATAAAATCGACATTAACAATCAAAACAAGAAAAATAATACAAGTCGTGAACAACTATAATGGAGATCAGTGATTTAAAGGAAAATAAAAGTGATTACGAGAAAGAGGAAGAGGAAGAGGAAGAAGTAGAAGTAGAAGAAGGAGTTAACCGGAAGCAGGAGGAATAACTTCCGGGTTCATGTTCCTGTGACCTTGTTCTCTCCAACCCGGGTCCTCGTGGTCGGGGAGGAAATGATGTGAAGAGGAGGAGAGAGAGAGGGAAACGGTAATTTAAATATAAAATAATTCTCTGTTCCTTCATGACGGAAACGAAGGGAAGTTAAAGGAGTTTTTATTCAATGTTTGTTGAGGTGTTTGGTTGTTGATTTAATGAGGTGTTTTGCACTCGTTTTGTTTTATTCACCCCGTTGTTTAATATGGAATCGGCAAAGCGGAGAAGCGAACGGAGAATTCTTCTTTCATTTGGTTCTGACTTTACCTGAAACGTGTTCACCACTGTATACTTACCAACTCTCCCGTGGTCCGTGTTTGCGCCGCACAGCTGATGATTTTGACGCAATTTCCGGTTACTTCGGCCTGGATTCGGGATCAGCAAACAAATAATGTAAATCACGATTAAAAAATATTTTTTTGATGATGCGAAAGATATCTTTATTAAAATTAACTTTAGAAAAATATAATTGAATAATTAATCACTTCTGGTCAAGAATAAAAGAAAATATAAGTTCCGGAAAGAGTTTCAAAATCACTCCTGGTCATGATAAATACTAATTAAACACTTCCTGTCATGAAAAAAATCACTTTCGGAAGTTTAAAATTCACTTTGGGAAAAAAAATAAATTGAATAAACACTTCCGGTCATGATCTCCCAGCATGTATCATTCCCCATGACAAAAACCGGAAACAAAAAAAAAAAAAACAGAAGCAAAAAAAAAAAAAACGGAAGCAAAAGGGTCATAGCCAACGACACGGATTCACAATTGCCAGGGTCTTGTGTTGTTGTGCTTGTTGTTTCCTCTTCTCTCATGTGCACGCGTTAAGTAATATTCACAAGATAGAAATAAAACCCAATCGTGTTTATACACCGCACAGCGTTTAAAAACAACGGGAAGCAAAAGGTCATATCCAATGACACAGATTCCAAATAGCCAGGGGGTGTTGTCGTTGTCGTTGTTTCCTATTCTCTCACGTGCATGCGTTAAGTATGAAGCTCACTGCGTTCGCTAATATGGAATAGGCAAAGCTGAGAAGCGAACGTAGAATTCTTCTTACATTCGCTTCTTAAATATATTAAATTAAACCGTCTTTTTTCAATGAAAAAATAAATATTACCTTCACAACAACAACAACACCGCCTGGAACAGGATCTCATCTGCAAAAATAAATATAACCTCAACATTACCTTCACAACAACAATTACACCGCCAAGAACAGGATCTTATCTGCAAAAAAAAAAAATTACCTCAACATTACCTTCACAACAACAACTACACCACCAAGAACAGGATCTCATCTGAAAAAACAAATCCTCAACATTACCTTCACAATGACAACTACACCGCCGAGAACAGGATCTCATCTAAAAAAAATTAATATAACCTCAACAATATACCCCCACATGACCTTCACAACGACAACTACACCACCTAGAACAGGATCTCATCTAAAAAAAAAAATATTACCTCAACATTCCCTTCACAACAACTGCACCACCAAGAACAGGATCTCTTCTAAAAAAAATAATATTACCTTCACAACAACAACTACACCGCCTAGAACAGGATCTCATCTGAAAAAAAAAAATCCCTTCAACGTTACCTTCACAAGGACAATCGACACCGCCGAGAACAGGATCTCACCTAAAAAATAAATACTAAAAGTGAACGTACTATTCTTCTGACATTCGCTTCTGACTTTACCTTCCACTTGTTCACAACTGTATACGCAATTTCCGGTTACTTCGGAATTAGCGATCAAACAACGTAAATCACGATTAAAAATTATTTTTTGATGATGCGGGAGATATCTTTATTAAAATCAGTGGAGGAAATATACACCATGTCTGATATTATTTTTGTCTTTCTTCTCTCCGACGATGCCTTTATGTCCCGGCATGCATCATTCGCCACGACAAAAACTGGAAACCAAAAAAACCAGAAACAAAAAAACCGGAAGCAAAATGGTCATAGCCAACGACACGGATTCACAATTGCCATGGGATTGTGTTGATTTTGTTGTTTCCTATTCTCTCATGTGCACGTGTTCAGTAATGTTCACAAGATAGAAATAAAACCCAATCGTGTTAACACACCGCACAGCGTTTAACAACAACCGGAAGCAAAAGGTCATATCCAACGACACAGAATCCAAATAGCTAGGGGTATTGTGTTGTTGTTGTTTCCTATTCTCTCACGTGCACGCGTTAAGTATGAAGCTCACTGCGTTCACGATTAATCATCATCATGAAACTTCGTACAACGAGGATTAAACCTCATTCTTCCTTTTAACGACAAAACTACCTGAAACCTTTTATTATTAATTTGTAAATCCAATTTTATCTCTAAATGAGGAGGTGTAACGAGGGTACGAGGTACGATTACCGACTTTACCTGTTCTGTGGGATATTTAACCTTCATCACCTGAATGGAGATAAAAACCTAATTCATCATCTAAAAACTCCCAAACATCGTGTGGGTCTAAAATGTAACATTCCTCCTTAATCTTCAGGGGACATTCCGTGTCAGGGATGTTGGACTCCTCAGGGAAATTATTCTGAAATTCCACAACTCATTGGGAACGTCATGAACACAGTCCCCCTCCCCCTCCCCCTCCTCCTCCCCCTCCTTTCATTATCGTCTCAGTTTCCCATCAAAGCACAAATCTTGTTTCTCAGATGATTGGACGAGATGAACCCCACATCCCCACCCCCCCTCCCGACCACGCTGTGTTCCCCTCCCTTAACCACCACGCTGTGTTCCCCTCCCTTCCCCACCACGCTGTGTTCCCCCCTCCCCACCACACTGTGTCCCCCCCTCCCCGTCATGCTGTGTCCCCTTCTCCCTGCCACGCTGTCTTCACATCATGCCACGTTTTTTCTCTCTGCCCCCCCCCCCCGCCACCCTGTCTCCCTCCCCCCTCCTTTCATTATCGTGTACATTTCCCATCAAAGCACAAATCTCGTTTCTCAGATGATTGGACGAGATGAACCTGGAAATTTATCGAAATGTTCCTGTGGAAAGTGGTCATTCATGGTGTGTGTGTGTGTGTGTGTGTGTGTGTGTGTGTGTGTGTGTGTGTGTGTGTGTGTGTGTGTGTGTGTGTGTGTGTGTGTGTGTGTGTGTGTGTGTGTGTGTGTGTGTGTGTGTGTGTGTGTGTGTGTGTATACGCATGTGTTTCATCACTTTAATATGTGTATAATCTCCAATGTACATATATATATATATATATAAACACACACACACACACCCTTTTCTTATTTATTTTGCCGGTGATTTAAAACAATTCGGAGTCACCACACATGATCGAGCTGCTTCCGTAATACTTTATCATTCACTTCACCTCACCACGTCATTCACTCTGCATTGCCGTGTTGGGAAAAGATACGTATGGACACCATAGGGCCACGCCGTATGTCTCTCAAAATGCCACTCTGCACATGGAAATACCACCCGTTACTTCACTGATGATGGAGGAGAGATTTTTCATATATACACCACATGGCCAGACGTAAAAGCGGTGAAGAAAGGAACCTTCAGCTATTCCAGAAAACTTTATGGATTTCCTGCTCTCTTGTAAAAATGTCAGAACCGCCTTGCAGAGTCAGGAATACTTCTGGTTCAAATGTTCGGCAGATCCAACATCCAACCCCCACCCCCCTCCTCCTTTCCCCGTTTCAAGAGGGAATTTAAGAAACAGGTTCTGTTTGAAAAACTGGTTCTGGGTTTGGAGCATTGGCAGGTCTCCTTGGGGGCTCCCTGCTGATGATCTCAAAGTTAAGTTTCCGGTCGTTATCTGTCCCGTTTTAACTGTTTATTTTCTCACCTACATGTTACTGTGTGTTCCGAGTTCGATTTTGTTTCAAAAATCGTGCTATTTTGTGAGATTACGTCGAACTTGCTCGAACTGGATGCTTGAGGCCTGAGGCCAACCCTTTGTTCCCCTCAGTGTACGATCATGTTTATTTGTTTTTTCTACCCATTATCTTCAATTTCTATCTTTCCCACTTTCTTAACATCCCCCATCCCAACTAATCACTCTATTTCTTATGTTAAAAAAAACCTGCTCCCTTTCTCTGATTCTTCTTCTTCTTCTTCTTCTTCTTCTTCTTCTTCAGCTCCTCTTCTTCTTCCTCCTCTTCTTCTTCCTCAATTTTTTTTTCTGCAACACTTCCATGACCTAATCTGTTGAAAACTCTCTCAAACATTAATAATAATAACAAAAACGATCTCTTGTAATGCTTCATCTTCCTCTTTCACACATGTGGTACTCTTTACTGTATGAGAATGCAATACTCTTCTGCTATTTAAAAAGACTGTTCTCAATTAGAAATTTCCTTCATACCTTGCCTAAAAAAATCCAACTGTTACAGTGTTTCTTCTCTCCATTCTCTGAATTCACCTTTATTGCATCCCTCAAGAAATGTGTTTAATCGCATCACTGACCTAAAACTTAAAATAACCCCAGTTTGCAATAAATGTTCGCTTTCCATCAACCATTCTTTTTTTTCCAACTTCAGTGCCAACTCACTCCTCTCACCCCTCACTCTCAAAGCAACCATCCCACTCTTCCCCCTCCAAGCCTCCCTCTCACCTCTCTCAAAAACTACCCCCTCACCTTTCTCACACCATTCATCCCCCTCACTCATCCATCCCAAAGTTTCCACCCCTCCCATCCACAAAACTGCCTCCTTCCATTGCCCTCTCACCTTCATCTCTTCACTTCACCTCCTCAAATCCTCAGCTGCCTTCTTCCCCCTCTCTTGCCCCCCTCTCCCCCAGAAAAACAGAGCCTTTTCACCTCCTCATTCGGCCCCCTCCCATAGCTATTCTGCAATCCCTCACACTCTTTCAACAACACTCCTTTCTCCCCTCCAGTCCCTTGTCCTACCCTCCCCCTCCCCCCACCCCCTGCACCCAAAGCCTCCTCCCCTTCCTCTTCATTAAAAGTATGGACCTCAAATATCCGGGGCCTTCGCTCAAACCTTTCAGATCTTTCCATACAGGTTGCCACTGACAAACCAGACATAATCTGCCCAACAGAAACTTTCCTCCCCCAAGACGTGTCTGACTCCCAAGTATCTCTCCCTGGTTACTCCCTCCTCCGGTTTGACAGACCTGAGCCTCGCCCTGGTAGAGGAGTTGCTCTCTTCATCAAAGACTCTATTCCTCACTCTCCATGCACTGCCCTCACTCCCCCACACCCCCAGGAATACCTCTGGCTACGGCTTCCCCTCAACTCCCACCTCATGTTTATATGTGTACTGCACCGTCCACCTTACAGTGATGACTCCATCTACACCTCACTATCTGAAAACATGGACCAACTTCTATCTTCTCATCCAAACTCTCTCTTCCTCAAATGTGGCGACTTCAATTGTCATCATGCCAGTTGGCTAGGTGTGGGTACCTCTCTCACCTGTCATGGCACCTCAGCAAAAGCTTTCTGCGACTCATTGGGACTGACTCAATCGGTCAACTTTCCTACCCGGATCTCAATCAATGGCACTCCATCTCTTCTGGATCTGATTTTGACAAATTTCCATGACAATGTCTGCTGCTCTTCCTCCGCTCCAATCCGTTCTTCTGACCATGTCCTTGTCAAAGTGGACATTGCTCTGGCTATTATCAGAGAACCACCTCACCGCCGCCGAGTCTGGCATTTCACTCAAGCCGACTGGCAGGGTCTCCACGCAGCCCTCAAACTTATAGACTGGTCTCCTATCTCTACTTTCTCCTACATCAACTCTTCCTAGGAATTCTTTCAAAGAAACTTGCTCTCCCTCATGCACAGATTTATCCCCTCTCGTCTTCAGTTATCCTACCCTTCCTCCAGCCCTTGGTTCACTGAAGCTTGTGGTGAGGCAGTTGTCCTGAAACAACTTGCCTTTGCCTCATGGAAAGTAAACCCAACTGAGGGCAATCTCAGTTCCTTCCATAAAGCTCGGAACAAGTTTGTATCTACCCTCAGGAGAGCAAGAAAACAACATCTTTCTCATCTCAAGTCTGAACTCTCAAACATCTGTCCCTCCTCAAAATACTGGTGGCGTCTAATCAAATCTGTTCCCCCTCCATCCCTCCCTTACCTCAAAAGGCTGCACTGCTGATACCGCACGTGAAAAAGCTGAATGCCTAAACTCGGTGTTTGCAGCTAATCTTGTGTCCAAAACCCATCACTTTATTTACCCACCTTACCCAGTCGCACCCAACTGTCCCTGTACTCTGTGTCCTTTTCTCCTGACAAGGTGGAGAGCTTGCTGTCCAACCTTGACTCAGATTCTGCAACCGGTCCAAACGGCATTAGCCCACGTATCCTCAAAGCCTGCTCTTCTGCTCTTGCTCACCTTCTCTCTGTTCGATTCACCCTCTCATTTGCTCAAGGCCATCTGCCATCTGCTTGGAAATCAGCAAACCTCACTGCCCTGCACAAAAAAGGTGCAAAAACAGATCCCTGCAACTACAGACCATCAGCCTTCTCCCAATCATCAGCAAGGTTATGGAATCCATCATCGCTTCAGACATCAAATCCTTCCTCTTCTCCAATGGCTTGATTTCTGATCATCAATTTGGTTTCAGACCAGGTCACTCGACCCTGGATATGCTGCTTCTGCTCTCCCAACAATGGATGGAGGTCCTCAATGCCAGACAGGAAATCCGAGCCGTATCCCTGGATATATCACGTGCTTTTGACACAGTCTGGCACCCTGCCCTGCTCACCAAACTCTCTTCTGATGGTATCCAAGGCCATCGCCACTCATGGCTCGCAGACTTCCTCTCCTGTCGCAGTCAACGTGTGGCCCTAAATGGAGTTCTTTCATCCCCCCTTCCTGTCCAGGCTGGAGTTCCTCAAGGTAGCGTTCTGGGCCCTGTTCTTTTTCTCGTTTTCATCAATGATCTCTCTGACTCTCTGGAAAATCCTCCATATCACTTTGCTGATTATTCCACCCTCTGCCGTACCATCGGTCATCCCTCAGACTGGCAAGCAGCAGCTTCTTCACTCACTGCGATCTGGATAAAATCACAAACTGGTCCAACAAGTGGAACATGTCTTTCAATCTGGACAAATCTCACACTCTCACTATGTCTCTCCGAAAGGACCATTTAGAAACCCCCCCCATCCACTTTCTCAACAATCCAGAAGAAGAAGTCCTTTCTTTCAAGCTTCTGGGTCTCACTATCTGCCATGACCTTTCCTGGGAAAGCCACATTTCAAACCTCACCTCCAAAGCCAGTCGCCGACTGGGAATCCTCCGTCGTGCAAGGTCCTTCCTCGGCTCACCTGAGCTCCTGACCACTTACAAAGCTTTTGTCCACAGCCTGATGGAGAACTGCTCTCCCCTCTGGGCTGGCGCTCCTGCCTCCCGCCTTTCTCGGCTTCACGCTGTAGAAACCAAGGCATTTCAAATCATTGGCATCTCCCGCAATGAGGCTAAGTCTTTGGGCCTCTTAATCAATCACGGCAGGTTGGTCGGTGGTCTTTCTGTCTTCCACAGACTCCTCTCCAGCCTCGCCCCCCCTGCTCTCTCTGTGATTTGTCCCCACCACATTTCCGCAGGACGCTCAAGGTCCGCCAACAACCCACTTCTGGTAAAACTACCAAAATCACGAATCACTGCTCACCTTCACTCTTTCATTCCTCTTTTTTCCTGCCTTTGGAATAAACTCCCTCACTCTATTCATTCCCATTCTTCCCTCCATGCCTTCAAAACAGCTGTTCACCACCACCTCTAAACATCCCGCATCCAAAATCCTCAATCGTTTCTTCCCCCGATAATCCACCCAAGCCCACCTCCTTCAAATTCCCTGCTTTCCTTCCTGAAAGTCCCTGCAATGTCCATCTTCTATTCCCCATGTTCCCCGTCCCATCCCTCTCCCTTCCATTGATCTTCAAATGTCTTTGTGCCCCACTATTTTGTCCATCCCACTCCCTCCCCTTCTGTCTCATACGAGCGTCGACAAGGTATACAAAAGAACCAAAAAAAACCAGATCCTTCAAATCTCTGGGTTTCCTCCAAGTATTGCACGTCCCACTGGAGCAGTGGTTCCCAACCTGTGGTACGTGATGTCCTTCCAGGTGGTTCGCGAGCACTTTCGGGGTCAAGCTTTAAAAAAAAATGTTTTTTTTTAAATATCCGACAGGCCTACATGTTGGACATTTTTGGGCTCTTCAACCACTTAAACCTGTCGTTCCAAGGCCCCACCTGCACTGTCTCAGACTTCATCTCAAAGCTGGGATCGTTTGTCCGGAAGTTGGACCTCTGGATCAAGAACGTGGAGAGCAAACGCTACGGAATGTTCAAACTCCTGACTTCCCTTGAGAGCGAGCCCAATGATGAATTTTCCCAAGAAATCGCCCGTCACCTCTCACTGCTCAAGACTGAGTTGATACATTACTTCCCAGACATTACATGTTGTGCCGACATCACCAATCCGTTTTCCGTTGAACCAGGCGATCTGCCTGTCGGGACCAGGGAAAAAGAGCGGCTTATAGATATCCAGGCTGACGAGACAGCAAAGACGAAGCACAAGGAATGCTCTCCTGTCAACGTCTGAGTGACCATGGCCTCCTCGTACCCGACACTAGCCCGTCACGCTGTTCCCCAGCCACTGATTTCCCCTTGACGTGGGAGTGCAAGCAGGGGTTCTCAGCCATGATAACCATCAAGTCAAAGAGCCGGAACCGTCTTGCTGTGCCCGGGCATGATTTCCGATGTGCTGTGAGGAAAGTTATGCCCCGCATCGACCAGCTGGTGGAGAAGAAACAGATGCAGCCCTCACATTAAATTTTGTTATTTGTTGACAGTTGGTTCATTTGTGTGTTCTACTTGTGAAAAATTGATATCTTATCGAATCGAGTTTTTCTGGAACCATGTGGTATGCGGCGACGGTATGAGACCTCCAAGTGGTAATCGATCAGAAAAAGGTTGGGAACCACTGCACTCGAGTGACACCCTGTCCAATGCAGATGTGAATTTTGACGACAGAGCAGAAAGAGGGGCGATATCCTTTCTTAAATAAATAAATAATTGTCCTGAGTTTACAAGAATTGCTGATTTCTTAAAATTTTCAGATTTTGACAGTTATTCAGTCCACGAGATCAGATCCTATCCAAAGCCAATCCACAATACGAAAAGGATTTCTCACTCTCATTAAAATCTCAAAACTGCCATGCAGAGCCGGGAATGCTTCTGGTTCAAATGGCTGTAAATGTTCGCCAAATCCAGAACGTCCATCCACACTTCTTTAATACTTCAAAATGGATGCAATCTGGGTTCTTCATACAGAGGGAATTTTAAAAAACATTGTTCAAATCTTAGGGTTTCCGACAAGTATCGCAGGTCCCGGTGGAGTGACACTATATTCTCGAGAGGAATGAATTAAGACGACATGGCAAAAGGAGGGATGACGGCCTTTTCTTAAATAAATAAATACACTGAGTTGAAAGAATCGCTGATTTATTTTACTTTTCAGATTTAACTCCATATTTTGAAAGTTATTTTGTCCACAAGATTGGATCCTCCAATGCGAAGCCAGATTTTGAGTACAGACAGCACTTTAATTAGTCCATGAGAGGTGATCGTAGTTCCAGGTTGAAGTGTTTTTGAGCAGGATGAAGAAAATGCCAGTTTAAACCAGCGATGTGACAGCAGGCTGACCAAGATGGTGTGCCACCATTTCTGCAAGGTTTATTTTGTTTGTTTGTTCTGGAATGAGCACCCCCAAAATTATCTTTAAAAGAAGTGTTTAATTTACCCCAACACCCACTTTTCATTCACACACTCCCGTGGGATTCCCTTGGTGTGCATGCAAAGTTTTGTGCAACTTGGTTTCATGGTTTCAGAGTTATGGAGGAAACACACTCACTGACACACTCACTGATTATTTTCGACATGCCAATACCACCCATGGCTTTGCTGACGGAGAGACAGACACAGACTTGATAATTTTCTTTCATGTCCTTTCATTGCAAAAATATATTCACAAAAAAACATGTTAAAAAGCAGATGTGAGCAAAAAATAAACTATTTTTGTAAACAAAAAATGAACAATTCATGAATACGTCGAATAGAACAATCAAGGGTTTCATTTTTTACAAAACACATTTTTGGACTCCCGATGCAGTGACAAAGCTTGCCAGGTGTTGATAACACTCTGCATGTACGGAGGAAGTGATGACATCAATCTCAGGGAGATTTCGTAAAAACAGCTCCAGACCAGACAGTACCTTCAGAAAGTGTTCACACCCCTTCACATTTTGTTGTGTTGCAGCCTCAATGTAAAATGGATTAAATTTAATTTCTTTATGTAACCGATCTCCACAAAATTCCCTGTAATGACAAAGTGAAAACATGTTTTTGGAAATCTTTACATTTTCATCAGAAATGAAAAGCTTGAAATGTCTTGAGTCAAAAATTATTCAACCCCTTTGATCTGGCACTCCAAATTGAGCTCAGGTTCATCCATTTTGCTTTGGTCATCCTTGAGATGTCTCGAAAACTTAATTTGAGTCCACCTGTGACCAACTCCATTGATTGGACATGATTTTGAAAGAAACACACTTTTCTATATCAGGTCCCACAGTTGACAGTTCATGTCAGAGCGGAAACTCCAAAATGAAGTCCAATGAACTGTCCGTAGAGCTTCGAGATAGAATTGTGAGGAGGTATAGATCTGGGGAAGGGTATAAAACGATTTCTACAGTGTTAAAAGTTCCCAAGAGCACAGTGAGCTCCATCATCAGGAAATGGAACGACCCAGACTCTTCCCAGAACTGGCTGTCCGACCAAGCGAGCGAGCTATCATGTGCAGCCTGTGGCTGATGGTTGCATAATTTTCTGGGGGCATGACTGTGCTGCTAATTTAGTGCCCTCTGTTACCAGTGCATTGTTACTCATTTTTCCATCCACAGAAGGATGACAAGCTGTTAACAATAACACAACTGGTGTTAATTCAATGGCTGGCAGGGGCTTAAACTCAAAACCCTAAGATCTTCAGCCAGCCACCTTCACCGTGAAGCCAACACCAGGCTTTTGAGGACTCTGTTTTTCGTTTATATATCTTTGAGCTCAACAAGTGCTACTCGAGGCCCACGTTTTGGTTATGTCCAATACCCCCCCCCCCCCAGCCTTCTGTCATGATTCATATGTATTCCTTCATCCTGTGTTCCGATCTCTATCAATTCTGCAACAGACTTTCAGTCTGCTTTCTGCCAAACTTTGGAAGTATTTGGAGAAGATTCAGGAATTTTAAAGACAACCAAATTATTTTTTCTTCCATCCCTTTCAGCCATCCCCTCTGTGGCGCGATTTGAACGATCTTCATCCTGCTTCGAGAATGTTTGTGAAAGCTCACCTCCAGTGAGGGATATGTTATGATGTTCAGACTTGGCATGCCGTGCTTGGTTTACCAAGTGTACTTTTGTTACATTCAGCATATATTCACCCCAATCTTTTCTCCCAAGACCCTTTGAAACCCATTACACCTTTTGCAGCACTGAGACCTCCAAGACCCTTTCGATCCACTTCATCACTTTCGAACCCTGAAAACCATGAGACTCCTTTCTACTCTTTCGACCTTCATACCTTTTAATTCCCTGTGGACCCCTTTGACCGAACGAACATTGTCGTCAAATTATATCTTTCATGGATGGAAGGAATGTTACACACAAACGGATGGATGAAGCAGCACATGATGGCGCATGGATGTATCGTGTGAAATTCTAAAATCATATTTAACAGCAAAGATATCGAGACAGCGGTCTGTTGCTTCCTTCACCACCCAGGTGGTTTCGACACCACCCTTTCTACACCACCCAAGTTTCTACACTTCCCAGGTTCAAATTTTTTTTATCTGATTGAAAAAAATTGTAATTTTCCTGCAGGTTTGGATTATTTTGAAGCAACTTATATTTTTAAAATTTCTGTCCAAGGAGTGTTTCTGTGTTTCAGGATTTGCCAGACAGACAGCATTAGCCTATTATTATATAGAGATGGTGGGGCCAGGGCCAGATTTATGGGCAGGTGATCCATGTGACTGCCTCGGGTGATGGGTTTGGGTGAGCCTGCCACGAAGATACAAGGCATGGCCAACAGTACTGTAAGCGGACACCTGCTCGTCCAAAATCTCATTCCAAAATCATGGGCAGTTATTTGGTGTTGGTTCTCCCCCCCTCCCCCTTTGCTGCTATCACAGCCTCCACTCTTCTGGAAAAGCTTTCCACTCGATGTTGGAACATTGCTGCGGTGATTTGCTTCCAATCAGCCGCAAGAGCATTGGTGAGGTCGGGCACTGATGTTGGGTGATTCGGTGTGGCTTGCAGCAGGCATTCCAATTCTCCCAAAGGTGTTTGGGGTTGAGGTCAGGGTTCTGTGCAGACCAGTCAAGTTCTTTCACACCGATCTCGACACACCATTTCTGTATGGACTTCGCTTTGTGCACGGGAACATGGTCATGTTGAAACAGGAAAGGGCCTTCCCCAAACTGTTTTCCACAAAGTTGGAAGCACAGATATCATCTGGAATGTCATTGGATGCTGTCGCGTTAATATTTCACTTCACTGGATCGAAAGGGTCCACCTTGAACCACGAAAAACAGCCCCAGACCATTATTCCTCCTCCACCAAACGTAAGAGTTGGCACTGTGAATTTGTGCAAGTAGCGTTCTCTTGGCATCCGCCAAACTCTGATTTGTCTATCGGACTGCCAGATGGTGAAGCGTGTTTCATCACTCCAGAGAACCCATTTCCACTGGTCCAGACTCCAATGGCGGCTTGTAATTGCACATGGTGATCTTTGGCTTGTGTGCGGCTGCTCGACCATGGAAACCCATTTCATTAAGCTCTCGACGAACAGTGCTTGTGCTGAAGTTGCTTCCAGAGTCGGTTTGAAACTCGGTAGTGAGTGTTGCAACCGCCGACGGACAATTTTTCTGTGCTTCGCACTTCAGGATTCAGTTGTCCCATTCTATGAGATTGTGTGGCTGACCCCTTCACAGCTCAGCTGTTATTGCTCCGAGACGTTTCCACTCCACAATAACAGCACTGAAGTTGATCGGAGAGCTCGAGCAGGGCAGATATTTGACGAACTGACTTGTTGGAAAGGTAGCATCCGATGACGGTGCCACGTTGAAATCGCTGAGCTCTTCAGTATGGCCCATTCTCCTGCCAATGTTTGTCGATGGAGATTGCATAGCTGTGTGCTTGATTTTATACGCTTGTCAGTAATGGGTGTGGCTGAAATAGCCTAAGCCACCAATCGGAAGGGGTGTCCGCATTCTTTTGGCGATGCAGGATACAACAGGTATGAACAAGGAAATTTGGCACAGGAGATGGCAATTCAAATTTGGTCAATCATGTCTGCTCGACCGACACCATGATTCAGATTCAATAAATCCGTCAAGCTCGCGACTCAATTTAACAAGAGGATTGGGGGTGGGGGAGAGTGGGGATGAGAAAAGTGAGGCAGGTGCAGGGATATCACCAAGGGGTTAAAATTAAACAATAATAATAGAAAAATTACACTAATTTTGGTGGAGGAGGAAAGGGGGGTGGAGGCAGTTTAGGGGTCAAGACCAGACGACATCAACCACACACCCATCACCACTGCCTACACTTGCTACCCCCTCATAAGTTTTTAAATGTTGCACAAATAGAGAGGGGTCTGAAGACAACTCTTACGTGTGGTGTCGTGTGTGGTCCAGCCCTATGTGGGGCAGTAGTAGATTGATTACATCAGGCCTCACGCTGTGCGAAGGGAAATTCATTCATTCATTCATTGGAAGCACGTCGCTGTGTCAGCTTTCCACCAGTACTCCAGGTGTCGCTGTCAGACCATACCCCAGGTAGATGCCTGCTTATCCCCATATCTTAGGGATAGGACACTGCAGGCACCCACCCGAAGGAGCAGCCTCAGGTTAACCCGAGGAGACTCTGGTGGATGACACCACAGCACCACCCCAACACGCACAACAGTGTGTTTTGCAGAGTGAAGTGTTTCTTGAAGTGTTTCTTGTAAACCCCACATTGATGGGATAAAATACAGAGTAAAGAAAATAACATGTACAACGTTTCCTTTTTATCCCCTGCCGCATGGCGGAAGGGGGATATTGTTGTCACCCAGGTCGTCCGGCTGTCCGTCCATCCGTGCATCAACATTTATAGCTGTGAGTGAGAAAACTCATAAACTGTTCACCATATCGATTTGAAATTTGGGTCACACATGTACCACTTGAAAAGGAAGAACAGTATTGATTTTGGGCGTGGCCGGATTCAAGATGGCTGACTGGGGCGGCCATCTTGAAAACAAGATGGCCGACGGGCGGCCGTCCTGAAATATTTTTTTGTAATCAATGGAAAACTGCTTATCTGATTTCAATTATTTTTCAATGGCGGGGGATTCCCCATCTCTGATGGTATATTTTAACATTACCATTATGTCTCTGGCAGGTCAAAGGTGAAATGGACAACTTCTTGGAATGGCTCCAATCACAAGGTCTGAGAGCAGAAACCGCCCAAGCAGTGATCAATGTGCTTGGAATTGAGAATCAGAAGGTTTTTCGAGCTTGTGCAGACTCCGATTCATTGCGAACAGAGCTCCTCTCCCTCACCAAAGAGAAATTTAAATTTGCAATGTACGCTGACTTCTGCAAATTTATGAAATCTTTTTTGAAGCCGCAGGTTGTCAAGCTTGCAGGATCTTCTCTGTTGGGAAGTGTGTTCGTCAACTTAGACAATGTTGTTCGAGAACTTTCCAGCTTCTGCCAAGAGTTTGTCAGATTCCAAAACGTGCAGCTTGAAAATGTTCCTGATTTCCATGGAATCGGTTTCAGTGATGTCTGTGAACTCCACTGTCAGGATGATGGATTAACACCTAAGTCTGGTATGTCACTATTTTTTTTACACACGAGTATGTCATATCAAGAAATACCTTGTTATTCAACCATGAATGTGTTTTTTCCCGTAACTTATGGAATCTCTTTTGGAACAATTTTGTGTTGCTGAAGACGTTTCGATTCTTGATATACCAAGTCAATGTTTTTTCCTTGAAATGACATGACATTCCAAAGTGTTCCATGTTTAACATTACATTTAAAGGTCCCATGACACTCAAAACTTTCTGGTAATTTATATATTAACTTGACCTTCCTCGTGAAGAAATCACCCGTTTCTTTTTTTAAATAAAAAATGGGATAATTAGACCAACATTTCGAACATTTCTGGTGCTTTTCACAACTTGCTATGCCCCTCCCCTTAAAAAAGTTGACTTCAGTGAACCGCAGCTTTCACGTCATCTGCAGAAACTCGCACAGAGTGGATTGACTTGAGATGTCCTGCGCCGTATAAAGTACGTACAAATGCATTGTGCACATGTTTGCTATCTCACTGATCGTCTTAATTCCTGTGATTGTTTCGCGGAAAAGAAATTCTGCTTCTGAGCCGTGTATGCACAACAATCACGAGGCAATTATTTATCCCTTTACTACCTTGTCGTAGTCTTGTATAAATCCAATACATGTGTGCACAATAAAGGGCTATACCATGTCCACAAAATATTAAATGTGACTGTTGAACGTTTCCATTAAAAATGAAACTTACAGGGACATCCAAGTAAAATACTAAAGATTAACATTGCATCATTTCAAGGCGCAAGGAGATAATTTTAAAATCAAACAATGTGAAAAACCTGCACCCACATTTTGCAGCTTATTACTAATGAAATCTAAAGATTTCGTATGGATATTGATGACTGCCGTCATCTGTTTGTGTGTTTGTTTGTTAACCTCCGCCATCGAAGATGGACGGAGGTTCCCGTTTTCATCCGTCTGTCTGTTTCTTTGTTTGTTTGTTTATGAACAGTATTACGGAAAAACTCCTCGACGGATTTTGACGAAACTTGGTGGGGGGATTATATATGATCCAAGGATCATGCCATTAGATTTTGGACTTGGTCCAAAGTCCAATATGGCCGCCATAGCGGCCATTTTGAAAAAATATTTGAATTTTTGTTTTTGCATTTCTACATGTTTTCAGTGATTTCCAACCCAAAAAAAAATTGTTGGAGTATAAAAAAAAAAACTAAGAAATGTTGCACCTTTTTTTACAAAAAAATTTCGATTTTATTTTTTTGGCATTTCTACATGCGCGTCGATTTAGTTTATTCAATTGTGGTTCCGTCGAGTCTGATCCATTTTGACCTCCAATGAATAGGATATCAGGTTCACTTAAGTGACCCAGCAGTATTGGCGGTGGAGGTTTTGCACTCTACCGAGTGCTCCCCCTCGAGTTTGTGTGTGTGTGTGTGTGTTTGTTTGTTTGTCGGCACGATAACTCGAGAACGGAAGAAGCAACCAATGTCAAATTACACCACGTGATTCAGGAGGGTGATGGCTCGTGCTGATTAGATTTTGGTCAAAATTGGTCAAAGGTCTTAGTCACAGTGAGGGGAAACATTCGATTTTTTGATGGTTTGGTACAGAATCATCGTAGAAACTTCTGGTTTGCATCGCTACCTTCTCTCGAGACAGCTTTTATTAGACAAGGTCAGAGGTCAAGTTGACGATTTCGTAAGTACCAGTCTATGACTGCTTGTTGAATTGTTCATTAAAACCAGCCTGCCGTGTTCGGTACGATCCAACATACAGTACATGCAAGCCAGGTATGGCTGCACTCGACATACATGGGTTTATTCTAAAGTGAAGGTACTGCTTCCATTGGCTTGCTATTCATTAACAATTAGCCAAAATGCTGTAATAAATTAACAGGGAAAAATATGTTGGCACAACTATGAAAGACAAATTTATCTGTCCTATTACACGGCCTCATAGCCTCGGGACTCTTACGCATTGACATTGACTGACGAGTCTGATAAATCTGACGTGCTGTAGCTTTCTTTTATGATTCTCTTTTCTTCATTGTTTTCTACTGGCGCTACATGATGACAGTAGGAATAAAAGAAATAAAAATGCAACAGAACGTCAGATTTATCGGACGAATCGAGACAATTGTATCGCAAGGTGTGTTCTGCACACAAGTTTTCATCATATCCGGACAGCGATATTGCTTCGTTTTATGCGCGGAGAGATACGGCCGATGACATGCGCCGGACTTGTTTGTGATTAATTTGCCGTGGTGCAACATGTCCGCTGTGCTGGTCACGTCACGTCACTAAAATATTTCTGATATCGAGCAGTATGCAAGTCGAATTTACATTATTGAATTACAAATAGGATTTAGTCGAACCAGTTGTTATCGCCAAGTCTTCCTTCGATGTCCTCCCGATTATAATGAACGCCGAGAATTTCATCGCCATTTTCCTCTGCTTGTCCTGCTTCGGGCTCGAACTGCTAAGGCCGTATTTCATTTCCAGAGGCCTGAACTTCACCTCCCGTGACTACGTTATCCGACTTCTCCATCTGATTCAGACCAAAATCCTTCATTTCTCTCACACTCACTGTCCTTATCAGACAAATCAAAGTACACGTCATCCATTATTCAAAACCAAATGTTTGAATTTTTTAAAGCAGAAATGAACGAAGCGATTAAGTTGATCAATCGAATGTGGAATCTCACAGAAAGCCAATAGAATCATGTGGACCACCAACCCGAGTCATTAACGTGCAGCCTTTGTCATTCTGCAGTTGACGTCATGTGGGTTTCGCCCCTTTCAGAAGAATTTTTAGGGGCGTTCCCAAAGAGGTTTGTTTTTTTTAATTTTACATTTTACAGAACGAGTATTGTGAAAAAAACATTGTAAGATCTGAAATCACGATGGAAAACTCCGAAAGGGCAGATATATATATATATGTATATATATATGTATATATATATATATATATATATATATATATATATATATATATATGTATATATATATATATATGTATATATATATATATATATATATGTATATATATATATATATGTATATATATATATATATATATATATATATATATATATATATATATATATATATGTATATATATATGTGTATGTATATATATATATATATATATATATATGTATTTGTATATGTATATATATATATATATATATATATATATATGTATATGTATGTATATGTATGTATATATATGTATGTATATGTATGTATATGTATGTATATATATGTATGTATATATATGTATGTATATATATATATATATGTATATATATATATATATATATGTATATGTATATATATATATATATGTATATATATATATATATATATATATGTATATATATATATATATATATATATATATATATATATATATATATATATATATATATATATATATATATATATATATGTATGTATATATATATGTATGTATATATATATATATATATATATATATATATATATATATGTATATATATATATATATGTATATGCAATTTCAGTACTTTTGGGTGTCATGGGACCTTGAAGTTATCCACATGAAGGAAGTAGTTTGTTTACTCCTCGTGTAGGCATGGATATTGTGAGGGACATCCTATGGGAGAAATGATTGTGACACTGATAATTTCTGGGCTGTAAGATGCAGCTTGGATTGAGAGATCTGTCCGGATGGAGCGTCGTCCTCAGATGTTTGAGATTCACACAGTGTGGGACACGGAGAAGGTGTTGAGAGGGTGGGAGGCGTGGAGGGTGAGGGACTGGGGAGGGGGGGCGGTGGCTGAGAAGGTGTGGTAGGAAGGGGCATGATGGGTGGAAGGTGGGAGGGGATGAGATGAGGGTAACCTGATTGGGTAGATGAGAGGGTGTGAGTTGGGGGTGTGGGGGGGTGGTAGCTTCCAGAGGATGAGGTGAGGGGGAATGAATAAATAAAGTACTGTGAAAGGTTGGAGTTCGTGGGTGTGGGGGGATGCATTGAGAGGGTCGGGTGAAAAGGGATGCAGAAAGAGGGGACATGAAGTGGAGGGATGCTGATTCCAAATTCTCAAATCGGACATTGAAGATATTCTTCAGAAGAAGAGGAATAGATGATTGTGAAGGTGGGGTACTCTTCATGGAAAAATAAAGAAAGAGAAGCTTTTTTAAATGCTTTTAAAATAACAAGCATTTCTCGTCAATAAAGAGTTTGAAGTGTCTGGTGAGTCGAATCGAGTCACTGAAAAGACACACACACACATACACACACACACACACATACATTCACACACACACACACACACACACACACACACACACACACACACACACACACACACACACACACACACACACACACACACACTCACACATTCTTACACACACGACGTGTGTGCAAAACGCCTCTTTAGCATACATACATCATTTCACAAGGGTTGTGTTCTGATCGGATATGATCCGACCTTACAAAGCAACACATGGACAAAGATGTAACAGAAAAACACAAAGACTCCGGTTTGGAAAAAATTAGCTTTAATTTGGTCGATGCAGCATCTGGGAGTGAGAAGTTCGATCAACAAGTATAAAAAAAAAAAATCCCCCAACCCAGAAGTCAACGTGAGACTTCACAAAATTCTTTTGCAGCTTAACCACATCAATTTATGGTTTTACTGAGTCAAGAATGGGGAAACACCGAACCTCTGAAATGGTTGCTCCACACTCCCGCTCATCTATATATATATATATATATATATATATATATATATATATATATATATATATATATATATATATATATATATATATATATATATATATATATATATATATATATATATATATACATATATATTTGTCATTGTAAACACCTCCTTTCCTCTCCTGTAATTGCGGCAGCATTATAGAGCCTCGTTCTAACAGCGGAAGTGACGTATATTGCATCCCACCGATTGACCGGATTTATATTTGGCAGTGTTTTAAAATTCATGTCCTTCATTGTATTCAGGTGATGTCTCTCCTCTAAATGTGAAATCCAGACGACACGACGGTTCATCTTTCTCAGAAACTCGAAGATATTCTTCTGTAAAGGAAGATTCAGATGTTCATTTGACAAATGGCAGTCCTGTCTGTTCTGAAACAGGTGAGCAGAAATCTAAAAAATGAACATTCAATATTTTTAATTCAGGGTTTATAAAATTTTTGAAATTACGAAAAATTTTGCATTTCGAGTTTGACAAAAAAAACTTAAAATAAGTTGTTCTTTGTTTTTGTAGAACAATCAAGAAGTCCATTTGGGCAGAGAAGATCCAGGAGCAGTGTCACAGTGAAGAAGATATCCACTTTGAAGAAACAATCCCAAGAACAAGACTCACGACCTTCAAAATACAAGTGTATGTCTGGTGAAAACACCACAAAAATTAATATTAAATTAAACAAACCCAAAAAGGTTATTGAAAGGAAAATGCATTACAAGTGTAAGAGATGCAGTGAAGATTTTACTTCACCGAGAAATGTCAAAATACACATGAGGACCCACAAAGGAGAACGTCCACACAAATGTTCCACATGTGATAAAGGTTTCTCTCATAAAGGCAATTTAAATATGCATATGAAGATACACACAGGAGAGCGTCCTCACAAATGTTCCACATGTGAAAAAAGTTTCTCTCAAAAAGGCCATTTAAATATGCATATGATGATCCACACAGGAGAGCGTCCTTACAAATGCTCCACATGTGATAAAGGTTTCCCTCATAAAGGCAATTTAAATCTGCATATGAGGATCCATACAGGAGAGCGTCCTTACAAATGTTCCACATGTGATAAAGGTTTCTCAGACAAAGGTAGTTTGAAGAAACACATGAACAGCCATACAGGAGAGCGACCTTACAAATGTTCCACATGTGATAAAGGTTTCTCTCATAAAGGCCATTTAAATGTGCATATGAGGATCCATACAGGAGAGCGACCTTACAAATGTTCCACATGTGATAAAGGTTTCTCAGACAAAAGCAGTTTGAAGAAACACATGAACAGCCATACAGGAGAGCGACCTTACAAATGTTCCACATGTGATAAAGGTTTCTCAGACAAAAGCAGTTTGAAGAAACACATGAACAGCCATACAGGAGAGCGTCCTCACAAATGTTCCACATGTGATAAAGGTTTCTCTCGAAAAAGCTATTTGAATCGCCACGTGAGGTTCCACGCAGGAGAGCATGCAATACATCCATAAAAAAGACCAGATAACACAGCAACTCGAAATTAAGCATCCCACAAACACCTCGGAATACAAGAAGACCCCCAGGTACAACACAAAAAATGCGTAAAATGATCAGCAAAGAGGACTTACTCAGAACAAGACTAATTTTGAAGTCATCCCTCTCTCCAATGAACAATCACCTTCACTCTTTCATTCCCCTTTTTTTCTCACCTTTGGAATAAACTCCCACACTCTCTTCAATCCCACTCTTCCCTCGAGATCTTCAAAACAGCTGTTCACCAAGACCTCTTATCTTCACTGATCCAAAACCATGATCATTTCTATCCCGTTGATCCACCCCAAACCCACCTCCTTCAAATTCCCTGCTTTCCTTCCCGAAAGATTCCTGTCATATGAGGACCTGAAAGTCCCTGAGGTGTCCACCTTGTTTACCTCGTGTTCCTCACTCCATTCCTCTCCCTTCCACAGATCTCCTCATGTCTCTGTTTCCCACTGTTTTGTCCTTCCCTCTCTCGCCCTTCTTGTCTCTTGCCCCCCTTGTTGTGTGTTGTATGTTCTCTCTCATATGAGCCTCGACAATGTACACAAAAAAGAAAATAAAACATTCCACATCAGTTGTCGCTCCGATGATGAAAATTTCTTCTTAATCCGACAAGCAGTTGCGGAGAAAAACATTTACGTTCTGTGCAGAGAAACAAACAAACAAACGGACCCCAATACAATTCCCTCTCCTTTGGTGAGGGGAACAAGAATAGCACTCGGTAAAGCAGATACATCACCTCCGCAAGGCTGAATCGTTACCTCTTCCACCGAAGGTGAAGGAGGTTATATTTTCAGCCCTCTCTGCCTATTTGTTTGTTTCTCTTTGTTACTTGCAAAATCGAAGATTTTTAAAGTATATTGGTCAGTCGATTTTGTTATTCTGTCTGAATGTCTGACTATTAACGTACAGATCACAATTTCAAATGGATCTTCACGAAAGTTCATCACATGGAAGAGTTTGTCATCAGGAGGAAGCCTGTTGTTTTTGAAGTCAAAAGGTCAACAGAGGCCAAAGGTCAACATCTCAGGTGAGACTTCTAAAATCCTCAATTTTCATCTGATTGACTTGGAATTTCAAGAGGAGATGCATATTTGGTCATTCAATTCAACCACCAATTATTTTTGAGGTCAAATTTGTTTAATTTATTTTTCAAGTGTCGTGATCTGCACAACGTCTTCTTCTTGATTGTTTGATATCTCAAAAAGTTGGGGACGGACACGGATGGAATTTGCTGGGCCGGTTATGTGTGTGACACGGACAAACTCATTCGATTTTGGTGAAGATCCGGATCCAGATCGGCCAACAGCCAGCCAGTTCAACAAATTCTGCAATTCACAGAGATGTGGTCCACAGATAACCTTTTTCAAATGTTTGCGAAAACTGCATTAGACGTCAATGTATTTTGGGATGAAATGGACTCTGTTCGGGATGACATCCACAAGAAATAACTGCCTGAGGTCGTATATTAACAAGTGAGCAATCCAGCATACCCATTCACGCACATAAGTTTCACACCGCTGCACTTGCATTCTTATGTATCATCAGCGGAGAGTCAACTCATAAATGCACTTTTAAATTTTGCGATCCACTTGCAGTGCATATTTTGCCAAACGCACAGAAAGAGAGTGAGTTTTTCATTTAATTGTTCATTGTTCTTTTACATTCTCCAGCCACAGGAAATAAATACGGTATAAACAGAGTAAAATGCTTACTACCCTTTGTGGCTTCCGCAGAATTTGCCAATCTTCATGACTTTCCGAAAGGTTCACCCTGATTGATAAAAATGATTTCTCCACCAACATCCAGAGGCGCCTGCTTTGAAATATAAAAGGATGTGCAACACAGTTCTTAAAACAAGGGAATTATTGCCTTGCTGACAATATACTGTTACGAATTTGGAATTCAATTGCACACAACATACAGGTTCCCTTCGTCAGCCATGTCGATAAGTGCATGTTCCCTGGATGGCTCACCTTTCATTGTTTAAATGTTCAGAGATCGATTGGATGCGCTGCGGATCAATTTAATCGTTAGGGAACGAAACAATGGAGACGTCCCTCCCCCTCTTCTGCAAAGAGGAAGAAGAACCCTGCTATCCCGTGACGTCAACAACTCCCTCCCACCTGTGGTTGAGCGGGGGAGGATCACGAGGGCATGAGTCACGCCAGGTGCGGGGGAGGGGTGCAAAGGATAAGGAGGAGATCTTTTCTTTGTTCGTGTGGGAGTCCCGTGGCAGAGTTCGTGAAGAGTCCCGTTCTGAGTCCCGTGTGCAGAGTTCGTGTGCCAAGTCCCGTGGGAGGAGTCAGCTTTTTGCTTCGGAGAGAGCAGTCGTTCAGCAGGCCATCGGGTCCTGCTTGGCTTGCTTGGCTTGAGGCCTTCGGAAGCTTTTTGCTTCGGCTGGCTCAGTGAGCTTCGGCTGCTGCTTTGTTTTGGAAGGAACTTGAGCCGGTTGTTCGGCTCGAGCTGCGAGTGGAGGCTTCTTCCTCTTCTTCCTCTCCTTCCTCTTCTTCTTGGTTCGTGGAGCTTTTTGTTCTCCATTTTATTTCCTGGTTTGGTGCGACGCATCGGCCTCTTCTTGGGTTGGATCCTCGGGGACGCGACGATCGACAGAAAGGATCGGCGCCTCGTCTCACCGGCACGTGTTGAGAAGTGCGGGAAGATTCGCGGGAGCTCGGGAAGGATCACGGCGATTGGATCCAGCTCGCTCTCGCTAGAGCCCGGTCCGGACAAGTTGAAGACCACACGAGGTGGAAAGGTTTGAGTCTAGCTCTGAGTTTCAGCTCACCTGTCCTCCGAGCTGGAGCTGTGATTAAAGGCCTCAGCCACCATTTCGTGTGTGTGTGTGTGTGTGTGTGTGTGTGTGTGTGTGTGTGTGTGTGTGTGTGTGTGTGTGTACGTGTGTCCGTGGGTCCATCTAATAAATTGGAACTGCTGTTAAGTGTAAATGACTGCATAATAAGTAGACGGTTGTAGTTCTTTTGTTGCTTGTATAATTGCATACGTGTTTTGCCTTATTTAATTGCATACGTGTTTCATTATAATAAATGTCCTTGTGTGAATGTAAACCTGCTCGTTGCGTCCATTCCCTCATTGACTGAAGATTTCGTGTGTTGGCAGTTTGAAAGCCGTTGGTTTGCCGTAATAGGGGACATTTGGACCAACGGTTCTCGGCGATTTCGCCGCTCGGAATCGCGCACGGACAAGCTCGCCTCAGCGGTTTGTTCCGTACAAGTTCCGTCGAGGGTGGAATACCCTGGTAGTTGGATCACGTGGGTATTTAGGTAAATTGAAGATTGCCAATCGACCCTACCCCATGTGATCTGCTGATTGGCGTATTTCGGTTCTTGTACAAGGACCCGTCACTCGGAGTTATCCGGGCGGCGATCTCTATTCCGGGTGATTGGTCGGGCTAACTCGACTTGCGGCTCCGTTCAGAGCGGTCGGTTGGCGGCCGACCCCCCCGGCCAGTAACAATACCATTGTGAAGGGGATATTGTGTTCAGCCTCATGCAGGCACTCTGAAACACCACCATGGCAACAACGATGATTCAGACCCATCATATTGGCTTTCATAATAATAATAATACTAATGAGATGGGCCACTTTATAACTGCGAGCAGATACGACTTGGTTCCAAGTTGCCCTGCTTTGATGCAACCAACTTTGTCTTCAGGGTATGTTCGGTCTTCTACCAACGTATAAACGAAAAATCTCTTCTCTTGCCCGCCCTCTTCTCTTGACCGCTCTCTTCTCTGGCCCGCCTGCTCTTCTCTTTTCTTTTCTTCTCTTCTCTTCTCATCTGAGTCACTCTTTGGTCTTGGAGATGAGCGGTGGAACGGATCGGAAGAGAGTCCACGACCGAGTGGAAGAGCCCAACGCCAGACGTAGTCCAATTTGACAGTATAAACATTTGCACGAACAGATTTCTTTCCGCTCTTGGTGGTCTATCCTCTCGCACATTATTTTCTCTTTCCAAAACCTCCTGACCTACATCTTTACACCTTCCTCTTTGCCTTACACCTCATCTACCAATCATCACACTTCCTCTGACCACACACAGTTGACACCTCAGTTTTCCTCCCTCCTCCCCCTCCTCATTGACTGGGAAGTGTGGGGCCGTTGGCCACGCCAGCAACAAAAAGAGGTCCTCAACACCTCAAGCTTTTCCTTCTCTCTCTTTGCTTTCTAATTTCCTAGAGTAGGTGTTTGATGATGGCTGTTAGGTTCGCATAATTAAGATTGTAGAAGTTTCGATTGATTTAGATCTGCGCGATGTCTTCTCTTTTGTTATACGCCCAATATATATATATATATATATATATATATATATATATATATATATATATATATATATATATATATATATATATATATATATATATGGGCGTATTATTTATAATTGCATTTATTTTTCCGCACCTGATCAATCCTTGCTTTCCGCTGCTGTACAGACTGCTTTTATTATTCCACATGCCTTTCCTCACCCTTGCTTTACAAATAAATTGCTTATATTGTGATTGTACCCATTTCATCCTGTCTTTTCATCCACTGGTCCAGTTGGTCCATGTAGCTTTACCCCACAAAATTTGCTCTTGTTCGCTGGTGCGCACTCGCAGCTCCACTCGGTTCCACCTGATACGTTGCGTAAACCAGAGTCCGCATCCCAGACATGAGACCCCCCCACCCCCCACTCTTGGTGCGGCCGTCCACACGTAAGGTACCACGCAAAGTTGTGTAACACTGCGGATTGGCAGCACCAATCGGCACTCATGGTTGCTCAGCAACCCACTGGAGTGCCGAGTTACCTGTGTTCGGTGGCCTCGGGACCTGGTGTTTGGGAGGTACTCGAGCGCTTCCCCTCGTGGAGAAACTCGAACCCTAGATCCATAACAATGTCGTTGCACAGACAATCCTAAATAATTTTCTTCATGTTTGGATAAAGCGTTGTACTTGTCGAATTTTAACATCATAATGAAGGGACTGATGATGTCATGGTTAACAGCCCTTATTCCTCATGCGGTGGACTTGATAATGAGTTGCTTCAATTTTTTCCATCGAACAGTTTTGGAGATATCGAGAGCCAAAAATTTTTTTGTTTTTCCAAAATGCAAACCGCATCAAGTTCCCAGTGACGTCATAATTATTCATAAAAAATTCAACATGAGTAGAATATGGCGAAGATTTCGTAACATTCGGAGCAACGGTTGCCGAGCAAACGAACATAAAAGCGAATAAACCTGCGAAAAGATTCTGGGAAAACAGATAACAATGGGATAACGCTGAGTTCGATGAGAGCACCCCTCTTCCTCTCTTTCTCATTATCATGCAACTTCAAGATTCATCCGAACAGTTAATGACTGGTGTCTTGCTCCGTCGTACAGGCAAATTCACAGCACGACACGAGAATGGCGAAGCCATTTTGTCATCCCGAGAGTAGAGCAAAACCGAGATCCTCCGTCTCAGCCACGTTCCTCTCACAACTGTCCTCTTCGACAACTGTCCTCACCGTTCTCCTGCTCCAAACCTCACTGTCCTTCGACTGGCTCTCTGACGTCACATCCATTAATCATCCCCTCCAGGGATGTGGTTTCGCCTGCCGTACAGTGATGTACCCCCTGGAGGTGGGGCTTTCTGCCTGCTTCGATGTGTGCATCGATTGTTGTTTCAAGGACGTGATCTCTCCTGTTTCACCGATCTTGAAATCGAAAAACATCGGAAAAGGTCAGAGGGGGCAATTTTTCCTGGGAGAAATTATCCTCAATCCCGACTTAATCAACACAGCACCACCTCTCGTTTGGTGACATGTAACACTTCAACTCACAGTTTCCACACTTAATTGACATCGAAATGTCTCCAATACAAACACGGACCAAGCAACTCCATACAATCCTTATTTTGCCATGAAATTCCTCCATTTACCTCCACAACCATAACATAATTCTCACGTGTGACAAGATGATCCGGTCAAGTGTGAACATTGCAAACAGATCATTGTATCCGGACATGGTACTCAAAGACAAAAATGAAAAACGTCATTGTTGATCGAGGTCTCGGTTCCCAATAACTTCGGATGAAATTCTTTCGAAAATGGGAAAATTACGAAATACCAGGATCTAAAAAAAGAGGTCAAGAGGATAATGGAAATTGAAGAAAGCTGAAATTGTGCAGGTGATAGTTGGAGCCACAGGAATGACGAAGAAAACCCTGAGTGAGCATTTAAAAATCATTCCTTGGAGTTGGGGAATTTTAGCAAATTGTATTGACCAGCTGTGAAAAAATTGCTTTCCAAAAAATTTCTTCACTGACTTATTCATCTCGGTGTCTACTGACATCTATCAATTAGTGCAAACTCAAATCCTTATGGAAAATTCTGGGGAAGCAATCAAAGTTCGGGTGCTCAGAGGGCCTGCGTGAAAAAATCGGAAAAATTAACTTTTTCCAATATTGACTTGTGGGATGTCTAACTAGTGTTTTTTTGGGTGCTGAATTGATTCCAACCATTATTTTTGAGAAAAAAACACTTCTTGATCATATAAAATGTATTTTATTGACATTTTTAACAGAACTGTGATCAATGGAAATGTTGCTTCATCAGCTTTTACAACTTCATTCATCAAACTCCCCAGTATCTTCCTCACTCCTCTTGTCATCGAGCTGGTTTATGTTCAGGCAAGAGTTACCATGACAGATGCCGCAAGCAGAAATACACTTGACTCCTTGCTTTTTACAGCAATACCTGGGTGAGCTGAAGTCCCCCGTCCAGTTGCAGCTGGCAAACGTCAGGAGGAAGTCTGGTGCAATGGGGTCTGTAGAAGGGACTGCTGCATATCCTTGCTCAGTGAGTTGCCATCCATAGTCCCGGGCATCCAACGATGGACTTTGCAGCATCAGCCAGTCTCTAGTCTGGAGGTAATCTCGGAGAGAGTGCTGTGCTGCAGCTCCTGTTGTCGGAGGGGGGGGGGGGGTGTTTCTCAAGTTTTAGGCTCCCAGTCGCAGCTTGCTGAAGATGTCGAATCTCAAGTCTTCCAAGTCTTTGGAGGATTTCCCATGGAACATGAGCATGAAAAGTTCACAGCCTGCTTTAATGATATTACCTTTCTCAGCTCGGATGTCCATAAACACGTCCATTGCCCTCTTTGCTTCATCAGTCTTGCAGAGCTTGCTTAGCAAAGTTGGTTTGTTTAACCCAAAAATTGCAGACACTGTATCGCAGCCAGAGAAGCTGTGCAAGAAGATGCGATACCTCCGGTAAATCTCTGGGAGGGCCTCCCGGATCGTTCTGACATCATAAGATGTTTCTTTGGCTGTCGAGAGGAAGACTGGATGGTCTGCAACATGATGAATCGGCATAACCAGGACATCTGTGTCCACAGCCCTCACCTCCGCAGGGGACTCTCTTCCCTCATCTTGAGCTGCACGGACGATGGAGGTGTCGGCATCATCGGAGCATTGCTGTACACTGATTCCATTGCTAGTAAATGTCTCAGCAAGGAGCAGAACGAGCTGGGCTTTGTTGTTCTTGTTATTGAAGAACTTTTCTCTTGCAATGATGATTTTGAGATCCAGACGAATCTGAATGTCACAGCATGCATTCTTTGTTCGTCTCAAGTGGTCATGGTCCTTTGTGGAGCTGCCATATCTGTCAAAGACCACCATTATCCGGAGGCAATGGCTCCCCATGGACTTCACAAACCGGAGGTAGCTCTCGGCAACATCCTTCCAAGTGAGGTTAGCTTCCCACTTGAGATTGTTCAGGAGCCAACCATCATCAACCACAAGGCTTGTGCAGGGGGGTTGTTCGACAGGTGCCAAACATGCCTTCAGGGACCTTGCTTGGGCAGCCTTGTCTGGCTTTCGCAACTTTTGATTTTTGTCAAACAGAGACATCGGTTTTGGCGTCAACTCAAAGCGCAGAGCTTCTTCGGTCTTGACTTCACGCTCACTGATGACAATAAGGCGGTTGGATAGCTTCAGTGAGTCAATGACCAGCTTCTCGCCATTGACTTTGGGTCCAGATCTGAGGCTTGCAAGTGATTTGACCTTGTGTTTGGTTACCATTGCATCCACAACAGTTTTCCCATCCATCTTAGCCTGAATGGCTCTGCCAACTTCTTCTGCTTGATCAGCATTGACCTGGGCTTCGGGAGTGCTGCTGGACCCAGTTGAGAAGGACACCAGAGTCTTCTTGTCCCGTGTGGCATCGAAAAGGTTGACTTCCTCCAACCACCCAACTATTGTGTTGACAGCATCGTTATCTCTCTTCATTTGGGCTCTTTTAACGTCGGTGTGGACAGGTACCCCACATTTGACCATACTTCTTTCGAGCTCTTGGTGAATGAAAGAGAAGTGGTTCAGAGTCTGAACCCAAGACTTATCAGAAGACTCATTCCAAAAGCGGCCTCTGTTTAGACCACCGGAGGATTTTGCCTCACGCATGAGTGTGGTTTCTATCGTGATGTCGGTCCATGTGCCGGACATAAATAAGACCTTTTTTTTGTAAACAACAGACAGGACATGAAATTTTGACACAAAGCAGACAGAACACACATACAGTGATGTTTTTAACATTAATAGGTCCACTCTACGTTGAATATATTCAACTTCTATTGAGTCCGGTACACAATAATTTTAGAGCTAAAAGCTCTGAGCTAACGTCAGCGAACACAGAGAATTCTACTGAGCATGAGCGCAAGTATAACCAACAATATAGCAGTAGTTTCAAAATGTATGCTGGTTTCAGCACAATTTGAACAATCTGAATAAATTGAGCCAAATTACCACAAAACACAGTCTGGGATATCTAAAAATGTATCATATCAATATTTTACGGCCAGGGATTCATTTTTCCTCAAATCTAATGGTTGGAATCAATTCAGCACCCCAAAAAACCCCAAGTTAGACATCCCACAAGTCAATATTGGCAAACGTTACTTTTTCCGATTTTTTCCGCGCAGGCCCTCTGAGCACCCGACTTTGATTGGCTCTCCAGAATTTTCCACAAGGATTTGGGTTTTCACTAATTGATAGGTGTTTGTAGACACTGAGATGAATACGTTGGTGAAGAAATTTTTTGGTAAGCAATTTTTTCACAGATGGTCAATACAATTTGCTAAAATTCCCTAACTACATAGAGCTCTCCAGCATATCTCTGGAAAAACTCAAGATTCCAATAGTGAGTAAAGACGCTGATATTCTCGATCCTGGGGGTCCTTGTCAGCGTTGTCAGAAACGTCAGAGTCGGATGAAGATGTTGAGGTGCCTGAGTTGTCTGAGTCTCCGATGAGTCAGTCAATGATAGCTCCTCAACTTATACTTTCTTTTCTAAATGAAACCTATAGACAGCGAAAAGTGCTTATCAAAGATACATTTCCTGATTTAGTTGCATTCCTCCAAACTGCGAAAAAATAATAACAAAGCCCATTGATTTCCCATTAAAAAAGTCAGTTTCACCGTCTTCGGAAATTCATCACGAAAGCAGGTCTTGGAATTTCGCAACAGTCGATAAAGCCTTTTGATAAAGAATGAAGAAAATCACTTTTGGCACTTTAAACATAAATGGTGGAGGTGCAAGTCACAATCGCCAAGGTCAAGTGCAAAGCTTATTTAAATGCAAAAAAATAGACATACTTTTATTGCAAGAGACACATATCACTCAGAATGTGGAGTATTCATGATTGGTGTCGCCTTTTTGGGGGGGAGTGTTATTTTAGTAACCTGTCTTCTCTTTCGGCAGGTCTTGCTTTTATACTTAGACCAGGGCTAACACCCGAGTCATGTGTCTTCCTGGGGATTGTAAAAGGCCGATTCATTTCTCTTGAACTCGTCATTAACAATTTTCATTTTACAGCATTTAATGTGTATGCACCTTGTGAGAGTGCAGAACGAAGAGCTTTCTTTGCTTCTGTGATCTACTACTTCCAGAAAGTTGATCCAAATCACTGTGTCTGCATTGGGGGTGATTTTAACTGCACATTTGATCCCAAGATAGACAGGAACACAGCAGAACCCCATCTGGAATCTTGTATTGATTTATCGCTTTCCTTCTCTTACGTTGGATTACTAGATATATGGAGGGAATTTTACCCTCATGAACTTCAGTTAACATGGAGCTGTATTACTGGAGGAAGAGTTTCCTTTGCGAGACTTGACCGATGGTATATAAATTCTCGTTTTCGAAATATTGTGGTCTCTCCAGATTTTTTTCCATCAATATTCTCAGACCATCATTGAGTAACCATGGGGTTTTCTTTTCCTCAGTCAACACGTAAAAGTGCACATTGGAAATTTAATACGAGTCCTCGAGAAGATGGGCTATTCGAAGAAGCCTTCAAAGTGTTCTGGGTGAATCAAATCCAAAGGAAACCCTCATAATCTACAGTAAATTTATGGTGGGACAATACAAAAACCCATATTCACGTATTTTGTCAGCAATTTAGAGCAAATGTCACAAACGTTAAGAATGTAACAATGAATTGCTTTGAAGCTGACATTTTACAACTCGAAGGGAAACTGGTTGAATATAATAATGCAAGTCACTATCAGATATTACGAGAAAAGAAGATTCAACTACGGGAGTTAATCCAAGAGAAAGCAGCAGGATTGCTACTCAGACTAAGGGTCAGGAACTTAAAGGATTTTGATACCCCCAGTAATGCTTTCTTTCGTTTGGACTCTATTAGTAAATCGCCCAAGAATATTTCTTTTGTTTTTGACTCCAACGGAACTGTTATAGCAAATCCCAAGGATGTAAAGTTGTGTGTGAAAGATTTTTTCTCCAAATTGTTTCCAAAACGAATTGTTTTTGATAAAATGATGAGACAGTTAACCTCTCGCCTTCCCTCCATAACTGAGCCTCATTACCTGGAGTTGGACGCACCGATTAAGGCCCTGTCACACCTTGACGATTTCGCCAGCATATGCCTGACGTATGAAAAATTTGGCTAAAACGCTGGCACACGTCGAATTAGTTATGGATAAGTTTGTATCCGTTAAGAGTACGCTGGCCTTCGTCGTAGTACGCCGAGCTGTTAGACAAATTTTCCATGCTTGGAATTTTTCGACGTATGCCAGTGTATGACTCGCACGTTCCGCATAACGCTGGCCATAAGTTGTAGGCACGTTACACGATCGTTGACACACGTCAACACACGATACTTTTAAGTTCCTCTTAAGTCGAAACATGTCGAGGTAATGTTTAGCGTCAGTGTTCCAGACTCCATGGTTTTTTTTTTCTTTTCTTCGGTATGACGGTGATGTTGACACTTCGATTTCTAGTGGGGTTATAATATAATATTATTAATAGGCTGCCGCTCAACGATTTAAATCATAACCGCACTAGAAATCGAAGTGTCAACATCACCGTCATACCGAAGAAAAGAAAAAAAAAAACCATGGAGTCTGGAACACTGATGCTAAACATTACCTCGACGTGTTTCGACTTATGAGTAATGTACAAGTAACGTGTGTCATTGATCGCGTAACGTGCCTACAACTTATGGCTGGCATATGCGGAACGGGTGTCATACGCCGAGTACGTCGAGAAATTTTCAACATGCTGAAAATTTCTCGACGTACTCGGCGTATGACGACGTATCCCAGCGTACTATGACGTATGCCAGCATGCTCTTAACGTATACAAAACTTACCCAAAACGTATTCGACGTGTGCCAGCTTGGTTCGGCAAATTTTTCATACGTCGGCATACCCTGACTAAAACGTCAAGGTGTGACAGCGGCTTCACACTTCGATGTCAAGTGCGGCTATGATTTGAATCGTCGAGCCGCAGCCGAAGAATAGCCTACGCCACGTGATCGTCGGCGATACGCTGCCGCGCTATGCATAAGTTAGACTATCGTTGGGCATAGGTTGTGAACGCCGACAACACGCTGAGCATTCGTTGCTATAAGTTATCTATATGTGATTGAAACGGTCTGTGTACATTACTAATACGTTATGCATACGTCCAACACGTTATTATACGCCCAAAACTAAAAAAAAACATCAATAGTTCAGCGTACGCCAGTGTTTTACATACATTTTGAGACCTTGCCATACGCAGGCTAAAACGTCAAGGTGTGACAGCCCCTTTACGCTTGAGGAATTAACCCAAGCTCGAAATGGAATGGACTCTGGAAGGGCCCCTGGAATTGATGGCCTGCCAGGTGAATTTTACATCAAATTTTGGGGCCTGTTCGGCCCAGAACTGATGCATGTCCTGGAATCATCTGTCACATGGAGAGCTACCTCTATGCTTGAGAAGAGTGGTGATGTCTCTCCTTCGAAAGTCTGGTGACTTAAGACAGGTGAAGAATTGGAGGCCTGTTTCTTTGCTGTGTACCAACTACAAAATATTTTCAAAAGTTTTGTCAAATCGATTCAAAAAAGTAATCAGCAATCTGGTTCACCCTGATCAAAGTTATTGCATCCCTGGCAGATCAATATACGATAATATATTTTTTATTCGAGATTTGAGAGATGGTAATTGTGTACAGAATGATTTTGGTATATTTTTCATTGATTTAGAAAAGGCTTTTGACAGCATCGATCATGGTTTCTTGCATCAAGTGTTGGAAGTGTGTGGATTGTTGGTTAATTTCAGGAAATATATTGTTTTATAAAAAATAACATTTTCAGCCGAGTTAAGATGAACAATGAGCTTTGTTCTCCCATACATAACAGGTTCAAAGGGGGGTTTGGCAAGGTTGCCCAGTCTCTGGTTGACTTTTTACCCTTGTGATGGAATCACTTCTAATGTTACTGAGGAAGCATCTTTCTGGAGTAGTAATATCCCCTGAGTACACTTCAATTGTCTTCTCAGCGTATGCTGATGATGTCTCAGTTATTGTTAAGGATGACGAGAATACTGCTGCTCTTATCAAGTGCTTAGATTCTTTTCGTTTTGCTTCTTCTTTGAAGTGCAACTGCGAAAAAAGCAAAGCATTATGGGTTCCCTTCATGAACAACAATCTATCTGGAATGGCACCAGCCCCGCTAGTACACCTTCCTGCAAAACTATAGTGGGTGGATGACGGCGTTCAGTATCTTGGGGTGTTTCTTGGGTCTACACATTATGGAAAAAAAAAACTGGGACGGTGTTGTTGAACGTGTCAAGAGAAGACTGAGCAGGTGGAGAAGAGCTCTGCCCCTTCTTTCAGAAGGCCGAGTTCTGGTAATTAATAATTTGGTTGCCTCCTCATTATGGCACAGGTTTGTCTGCCTGCAGCCACTGGAAGACTTGTTGAAGGAAGTGCAAAGGCAACTCTTGGACTTCTTCTGGGGCGGCCATCACTGGTTATGACCAAATGTTGTATGCCAACCATTGGCCGAGGGTGGCCAGGGTATGGTCAACATCAAGAGCCGTATACTGTAATGGCCTTTCGGTTGTGCTCAGTACAAAGACTGATGTCGGACGAACAACTACCAAGTCATCTCTTGGCTGCTCAGATTTTGCGGCATGCAGGTGGGCTTGGATATGGCCGTGAATGCTTCCTGATCCTGCTTCAACACGTTGACTTTTCTCCGCTCCCAGTTTTCTATCAGAGTATGTTGAATGCCTGGCAAAGCATCTCAGT
>NC_140964.1:137326605-137416605 GCF_056783735.1 Eptatretus burgeri
CGCAGCGACAGGTTGTATTTGCTGGTATTAAATAAAACCCAATGGACATACATGAAGCAAAAAACGTGTCTGCCTTTTGTACATATAGACTACATCGTGGTTATATACCTGGGATCATTCCAATTGCACTGGGTCATGGACACTCACCCAGGCCGAGGCCCTGCCGATCTGTGCTGTTTCATGCAATAGTGGTGTGTGATTTTATTGGGGTGGAGTCAGACCAGCCATCCAACCAATGGGTGTAAATCAGTGGGTGGAGTCAGGGCAGCTAAACACTGACAACTGGATATAATGTGATATTTTATAAGTTTTATAATAGCATAACTTTGTGAAAAATTGACGAAATGACCTGAAAGTTGAACTTTTTTTGTAACTTATCTTCATAAAGTCATGTACCAAGTTTCAGTTGAATATGTTAAAGGGTATGGGAAAAAGTCTGAAAAACCACAGGGGAGACAGACAGATGGACAGCAATCCTACAGATTAGGAGGTGAAACTGTTAGGGGACGAATAACAGCACGAATGAAAATAACATAATATTGTTACAGCTGTGGAAATTCACAGGACACCATATAGGTCCTGAGTTCAGTTATGCCGAAAAGTCCGTGTTCAGTTAGATTTCCTCACTGTTGTCTAATGGGAATTATTCGTGTCGCCCGGGCTGTGATCTTTGAGTTAGCCGTTTTTCTTTTGCTATCGTTATTATGGACCAACCACCACGTCAACCACCAACCACCTTCTCCACCATGCCGACCACCGACCACCTTCTCCACCATGCCAACCAGCAGCCACCTTCTCCACCACGCCAACCACCAACTGCCTTCGAAACCACGCCAACCACTAACTGCCTTCTCCACTATGCCAACCACCAACCACCCTCTCCAAAACCGCCTTCACAACAACGACATCTCCTCACCATCTCCCAAACCGCATCTCCCCCAATACTCAACACGAACAACATCGCCTCACCTTCGTCTCCGAAACGACGCCATCTTGGCGCCAGCCACGGTGAGTCCGCATCGAACGGCATGGCTGCAAACAAACGTGGTGGTTTCCTTCTCCCTTCAGCGTTGGTGATCTCGCGCACGTCCGCTCGCCGTGTGAGTCGGTGATCTCGCGCACGCCCGCTCGCTCCAAGCTTCGCCTCGGAATTTGTATCAAAAGATCGAAAGGGGCGGAGACAGTGGAGGTCAGAGGTGAGGGATCGAAGGTCAGATCTCGCCTCATGGACCCGATATAAGGGCGAGCGGAGCGCCAGTTCGCAGTTGTCAGTCGGTCAGTCAGTCGGTGGAGACAGTCAGTGGAGTGTCTGTCTGGAGAGGTCGAGAAGCCGCGTGGAAGTCGGGAGCCTGAAGCCTGCAGTCGGTGTAGAAACTGAGGAGAGTGGAGGAGTTGCGAGCACGACTGAGCCTGCTGTGCCGCACAGCTGCGTGTTCGTGTGCGAGCCGGAGAGAGCTCGCCACCGAGCTCCGAACGGTCTGAGGTGATCGGGCTTCGGAACGGTCCGAGCATCGGTGAGGGACGAACGGGTTCTTAAAGATACGATCAACTCCAAAAGAGCGAAGGCCCGTTTGTTCCTCTCAGGCGTTGCCGGCCGAGGCCCGTACCACCAGGCCGTGGCCGAGCCGTGGTTACGCGAGCTGCCATGGGGAGGGAGCGTCGTGGATCGCCCAGCGAGGAAGGTAAGCTGCGCGGCCTCGCAGAGCCTCTGCGGTCGACACGGCTCCGTGCAATAAAGACCCAAAGAGGTCCAGCTTACCCCTCGTCTGTCTGGGGCTTTTCTTTGCTTTCGAATGAATGTTGTGGCGCCATGTCTGCAAGTTGAACTGTATAATGACTGTACATAATAAATAGATGCTTGTAGCACTTTGTCTTGCTCGCGTCTTGTCCCTTCCTGCCAATTCATTGCTTGATTGTATACATGTAAAAAATAAATGTGCTTGTTTAAATGTCACCCGTTCGTTGTGTCCTCTTTCCCCAATTGAACTGCTTTCTTACCTTTGGAATAAGAGAGGGGTTTTTGATAGCCGATAAAAGAATCGGGTCCAGCGAGGTCTCGTGATAATTCCCCGCTCGGTTATCCCAGAATGGAACGAACCGCTGAAGCGGTTCGTGTCCAAGCAGACCTCGCTGAGGTACGGTCTCTCGGTAGGCTGCCCGCGCGAATAATTAGGTATATCAACAATTCGGCGATTGACCCTGTCGCGCGTGGGTAGAATAGTGACTAGGCCGTGGTGTGCTCTTAGCACACCCGTGACTGGTTTTCGGCGTTGCTCCGGAAAGTCGCGACTGAATTGTCCGTCCCGTGGGCGTACGGCTGCGATTCGGCTAAAAAGCGGCTGTCCGCACGCCGGCGAGCGCGAATTCATAACAATATTAATGTGATTACAAAACAACATGAAAACGAATAATAAACCCCTCTCTCCAAGGGATTTTCCTTCATTGGACAAACATCATGTTCACGTGGATAAATAACTCATGGTGGAGTTTCATGGGGCACCCCAACTGGAAGTGAAAAAACTAAATAAATCATAAACTACAAACACATTTGTTTACATTTTTAAACAGTTGATGTTGCTGTTTCACACGAAACTGAAAGGGAGGAAACTTGACGTTCTTGAGGCCTGAACCTACATCTAGTGTAATCTATATACCCCAGAGAGGATAAAAACATAACCCTTCCTGCCACTCACGTTGGGAGTGGGTTTATGAGTCAACTTAAATTCACTGGACGAGAAGTTGTGAGGGATAGAGGAGTGGGAGTGAGAGCAGTGAGACAAACACAGACATCACCAAGGTGTGTTATCCACATACGAGTGGGATTTGCTTGCAGACTACAAGCAGATACTGGGGTGCATCCTATATGCAAACATATTAAATATGAGTTTTATATCGGACTGGTAGGATGAGCTCGAGGTAGGCACACAGTTATAAACTGTCATCCCATTGTTTCATGGACAGGGTGACGTGTCAATGTTTGTGCTGTCCCTCGGATGGACGTTAAACGAGTGACCTGTCTGTCAGCATTCATTGTTCCTCTTTCCTGGAAACATGCATTCGTCCAACCTGTTAAGAAGGAGGGTGATCATTCAAATCCTTCCAACTCCCGTCCTTTTGCTCAGCCTTCCACCATTTTCAACGTTTTCTCAAGTATCTTGAACCCCACAGTCTTCTGCCTGATCATCAGTGTGGTTTTCGCAAGGCGAGATCTACCTGTGATATCCTTTCCGATATTACGAATGAAACGTCTGTTCTTATTCTCTGAGAGTTTGAGGAATCCTTTGTTGCAGCTGTCGGGGCCGAGGCCTACTACTTCAAGGAAAGAAATCAAGTGAGTTCATGCACCAGCTGTTTATTTAAATAAAACAGAAAGACACCCCCGTGCACGGAAGGAAGACCCCAACCTGATACATGGTTACAAGCTGAAGACTTCAGGTTACAGAGCTTTTCTGAGTGTTTTATACAGTTGTTACCAAGATATCAGATGGAACTGTGTTGACTTCAAATAAGCTACATGCAATGGTATTGGTCTGTCACATATGTCACAAACAATGGTTTTGATTTGTTCAAAGATGCCTCATACAATGGTTTACAATGGTTGGAGTTTGTTTTCTGAACCAAGGAAAGGAGTGTGGGGAGGGGTAAGAGAGTCATTGTTTCATTCTGCTGACTACATGATGACAGGTCAAGAGTTTATTTAACAGATCTGACTTAACAATAGGTTATTTGGACTAAAGTAAAGATCATGTGTGTGTTTTCTTACAATCACACTCTGCACGTACACCAAGCTCACTCTGCACGTACACCAAGCTCACTCTGCACGTACACCAAGCTCACTCTGCACGTACACCAAGCTCACTCTGCACGTACACCAAGCTCACTCTGCACGTACACCAAGCTCACTCTGCACGTACACCAAGCTCACTCTGCACGTACACCAAGCTCACTCTGCACGTACACCAAGCTCACTCTGCACGTACACCAAGCTCACTCGGCATGTATATTTTAGTTTTTTTTCGCATGCCTGTCGATTCGCTCGACCAGTAAATCATTTCTAAACTAAGGTAATTAAAAACATTTTTTAAGAACTAAGTAAATTTTGCTTTTTACGTGATTATTATATTACATTTAATAATCCATCTCCCACAGATCCTTCGATGTCTCAAAAGCTTTTGACAGATTGTGGTTTCATGGTCTGATCTCCAAACTCCCCTCTTCCTGATTTCCTCCTTCACTTTGCTTTCTCATTCAGAGTTTTCTGTTCATCTGTTCAATCTCCGTAATTGTTGAAGTTTCAACCTCCCCCTCCTTCCCTTCCAACAACGATATCCCTCAGGGTTCTGTCCTGTCTCCACTCTAATTAATTTTTTTTTATCAGTGATCTTGTTTCTTCCACAAATATCCAAATGCATTTGTACACTGATGACTCAACATTACATTCCTCTACCTTTTTGTCCTCCACCCCTCCGACAACATCGCCAGATATGCCTCCGTCCCCATTATTACATCATTATAATACTTGCACCAAGTTTAATTTATATCCCTGAACCCAGATTTGTAATATTAAATAATTCTGGCTGCCAGACCATCAGGTTCAAATTTAAAACATTTTCCCAATGACTATTGTATCATAATTGTGACGTTTCATGTCGATTGAATAAGCTGAACAAGAGAAATAATTTTTTAAGGTTTTTGTTCGATCCAATATGGCTACCAGACCATGTGACCCTTTAATCATCTGTGAAACCCCTGATATGTCCAAGTCTTGGGAACATGTGGTGAAGTTTCTGTTTGATCTGTCAAGCCGGTCTGGAGAGAGTTTTTAAGTTTATTTTTCAAAAAAATCAGAGCTGCCAAACCATGTGACCTCTGACATCAGAGGTGGAGAACTTTTTGATCCTCATGGATCGGCAATTATAGCTGAAATGTTTTGCCCTGATCTGTTAAGCGTTTCAGAAGATTTTTGAAGGTTTTTATGTTTAAAAAAAAATTAAAAAGTGGCTGTGGAACCACATGGCCGATGATGTCATCAAGTTTTTGGGGTTTTTTTGCATGTTGTGTCGAGGCTCGAGTGAGCGAACACGGAACATAAACAAGGGAAGCAGGAGACAAGAGGGGTGGGAGAGGGAAGGACAAAACAGTGGGGAACAGAGACATGAGGAGATCTGTGGAAGGTGGAGGGATGGGGTAGGGTGCAAAGGGGAAAGAAGATGGACACGGCACGGACTTTCAGGAAGGAAAGCAGGGAATTTGAAGGAGGTGGGTTTGGGTTGGATGAACGGGGGTTGAAAAGATCATGGTTTTGAATGAGGGAAGACAAGAGATGGTGGTGAACAGCTGTTTTGAAGACCTTGAGGGAAGAGTGGGATTGAAGAGAGTGTGGGAGTTTGTTCCAGAGGTGGGGAAAAAGAGGAATGAAAGAGTGAAGGTGAGCAGTGATTCTTGATTTTAGTAGTTTTATCAGAAGGCGGATCCTGGCGGACCTTGAGCACCCTGAGGAAATATGGGGGAGACATATAGCAGACAGTGCAAGTGGGGTGAGGCTGGAGAGGAGACAACAGAAGACAAAGACCACTGACGTGCCTGCAGTGAGAGAGTGAGAGACCCAAACACTCAGCCTCATCGTGGGAGATACCAATGATCCGAAATGCCTTGGTTTCCACAGTGTAAAGCTGAGAAAGGTGAGAGGCAGGAGCACCAGCCCAGAGGGGAGAGGAGTACTCCTTCAGGCTGTGGACAAAAGCTTTGTACGTGGTCAGGAGTTCAGGTGTGCCAAGGAAAGACTTTGCTCGATGGAGGATGCCCAGTCGTCGACTGGCTTTGCAGGCCAGCTTGTAAATGTGGCTTTCCCAGGAAAGATCATGGCAGATAGTGAGACACAGAAGCTTGAATGAAAGGACTTCTTCCATAGGATTGTTGAGAAAGTAGATGGGGGGGAGGGGTGGTGGGGTTCCAAACGGTCCTTCCAAAGAGACCTTGTTGGAGTGTGAGATTTGTCAGGATTGAAAGACATGTTCCACGGGTTGGAACAGTTTGTGATTTTATCCAAATCTGCACTGAGCAAAGAAGCTGTGGCTTGCCAGTCTGAGGGATGACAGAAGGTACGACAGAGGGTGGAGTCATCAGCACAGAGATAAAGAGGATTTTCCAGAGAGTTGCAGAGATCATTGATGAAAACCAGAAAAAGAACAGGGCCCAGAACGCTGCCTTGAGGAACTCCAGCCTGGGTTGGAAGAGGTGATGAGAGAACTCCATTTTGGGCCACACGTTGGCTGCGACAGGAGAGAAAGTATGCATGCTATGAGTGGCGATGACCTTGGATACCATAGGAAGAGAGTATGATGAGCAGTGCAGGGTGCCAGATCAACCGTGTCAAAAGCACACGATATGTCTGGGGATATGGCTCTGAATTTATGTCTGGCATTGAGGACTTCCATCCATTGTTGGGAGAGCAGTAGCAGCATATCCAGGGTAGATAGAGTGACCTGGTCTGAAACCAAATTGATGAACGGAAATCAGGCCCTTGGAGAAGAGGAAGGATTTAATGTCTGAATCGATGATCGATTCCATGACCTTGCTGATGATTGGTCTAAGGCTGGTTGGTCTGTAGTTGCAGGGATCTGTTTTTGCACCTTTTTATGATGCCAGCAAGACCGGTTGCAGAATCTGAGTCGAGGTTTGACAGTAAGCTCTCCACCTTGTCAGGAGAAAAGGACACAGAGTCCAGGGACAGTTGGGTGCGGCTGGGTCAGGTGGGTTCAGAAAGTGATGGGTTTCGTACACAAGATTTAGATGCAAACACCGAGTTTCGGCATTCATCCTTTTCACGTCCGGTATCAGCAGTGGGGCCATTTGATGTGAGGGAGGGGATGGAGCGGGAACATACACAGAAACACATTTTATTAGACACCACTAGGATTTGGAGGAGGGAGAGAGATTTGAGAGTTCAGACGCTTGGAAAGATGTTGTTTTCTGGCTCTTCTGAGGGTAGACACATACTTGTTCCGAGCTTTATGGAAGGAATTGAGATTACCCTCATTTTGGGTTTGCTTCCCTTGAGGTGAAGGCAAGTTGTTTCAGTGCAACTGCCTCGCCGCAAGCTTCAGTGAACCATGGGTGGGAGGAAGGGAAGGACAACTGAAGACGAGAGGGGATAAATCTGTGCATGAGAGAGAGAGAGAGAGAGCAAGTTTCTTTGAAAGAATTCCCAGGACGAGGTGATATTGGAGAAAGTCGTGATCGGAGACCAATATGTAATTTTGATGGCTGCTTGGAGACCCTGCCAGTCAGCCTGAGTGAAATGCCAGACTTGACGGCACTGAGGTGGATTTCTGATAACAGCCAAAGAGATGGTTATTTTAACAAGCACGTGGTCAGAAGAACCGATTGGAGTGGATGAAGAACAGTAGATATTTTCAGGGAAATTTCTCAAAATCAGATCCAGAAGAGATAGAGTACCATTGCTTGAGATCTGGGTCGGGAAGTTGACTGAAGTGGCATGGCAGGTGAGAGAAGTACCCACACCAAGCCAACTGGCATGATGACAATTGAAGTCACCACATTTAAGGAGGAGGGAGTTCGGATGAGAGGATAGAATTTAGTCCATGTTTTCGGAAAGTGAGGTGTAAATGGAGTCATCACTGTTTGGTGGACGGTACAGTAGACAGAATAACATGAGGTAAGAGTGGAGGGAAAGCCGTAGCCAGAGGTATTCCGGGGGGTGTGGGGGAGTAAGGACACGACATGGAGAGTGAGGAATGGAGTCTTTGATGAAGAGAGCAACTCCTCCACCAGGACGAGGCTCAGTTCTGTCATACGGGAGGAGGGAGTAACCAGGGAGAGATATTTGGGAGTCAGAGACGTCTTGAGGAAGTAAAGTTTCTGTTAGGCTGATTATGTCTGGTTTGTCAGTTGCAACCTGTGTGGAAAGACAGTATTCAAATTATTGCAGCACCCTCTGAGGTTTGGAGAACGGATGGTGGCGAGATCAGGGCGAGTGGTTACACTGACTCTTGGTCTGTCAGGCGAAAAACAATTTTGTCTCTCAAGGGACACAGGATACCATGAACCAGAGTCGCAGGGCCAGACTTCATGGCAGAGCTGAGCTGTTCAGGGTGTTGAGGATTAAAACTGCACTTGCACTGAGGGTGGACAAGAAGGCCTGTGTGCGAGGAATCTGTGAGGGGGTGGAGCATCACCTGTGGTCATGTGATTCTCGTCTTTCTTCCAGAAGATGGTGTGCATTGTTTTCCTCCGAGTCAATCCCTTGGTGTTCTGCAGTTCGAGCTGAGGGTGGTGGGCTCTTGACAGAGGAGTCCGAAGTGAAGACCCACTGGGGCGGTTACTTTGAATGGCTGAATCAGGGAGATCCACCAGCTGTCGAGTTGGATATCTGGGATGTTGCTATCCCTATTGCTGACCCTCCAATCAACTGTGATCGACCTTCGTTTGTGGAAACACAGGCTGCGGTGAACCGGGTGAAATGCGGTTAAGCTCCATCGATCTGTGGCATCCATGCTGAACTTCTCAAGGCTGGTGGAAATGCTGCACTCATGTCATTGCATTCAGTTCTGTGCTCTCTGCCTCGAACACAAACATCACTCCAACTGACTGGAAGAGGGGCCTTGTTGTCCATCTCTGGAAAGGGAAGGGTGATCGCCAAGACTGCAACAACTTCCGAGGGATGACGCTGCTCGAACTGCTGGGCAAGGTCTTTGCTCAGATAATTAGCATGGAGTGAGTTGATAATTCTTGATTCCATCTCACACACACACACACACACACACACACACACACACACACACACACACACACACACACACACACACACACACACACACACACACACACACACACCCACCCTGCACCCAGCTTCAAAATATTAAATAATTCTGGCTGCCAGACCATGCGTCCAAACAGGCTGAAATTTAAAACTTGTATTCCCCATGACCTTTGGGTCATAATTGTGAAGTTTCACGTTGATTGATGAAGTGATTCAACAGATATTTTTTTAAGGTTTTTGTTCCATCATGCCTGGTGTTGGCTTCATGGTTCGGGTGGTGGGCTTGGGGTCCGAGGACCCTGAGTTCAAATCCCACTTGGCTGTTGAATGTGATGTGCACACAACCATGTGGGGTTGACTCTGTCTGTCATCCTTCTGAAGTTGGGAAAAATGAGTGCCAACATGGTTGTACACAGTGTAAGAGTGGTGACCCATCCAGGGTTGTGTCCAATGGCCAAGGAGACTGCTTCGGCAGCGCCAATGCTCTGCACATCGTATGGTCCCAATGGATGCCTGGACGGTTCCATCCAATATGGCTGCCAGACGATGTAACATGAATTATTTGTGAAACCCTGGTATGCCCAAGGCTTGGGGAACAGGTGGGTGAAGTTTCCTCTTGATCTGTGAAGCCGTTCTGAAGCAGAAGTTTTCAAATGTTTTTTCTTCAAAATAAAATAAAATCAGAGCCACCCAACCACATGACCAATGACGTCGTCAATTTCTTCCCACCATCGAATTTCGCCCGAGATGATCCTCAAATTTTGAGACTGACCGGCAAAATCGTTCGACGTCACAATTATGACATCATAAAAAACAAATCTGCGATCAGGCAGCCAAATGGGTACGAAGGTCAATTTTTGAAACCCCAATCCTTCTGGACCTGTCATCACACTCTAATCGAATTATGATCAGGTTAGGTCAGATATGGGGGCATATGCCGGAGCAGCACGTCGCTGCGTCAACGAGACACCCAAAGTCCATGACTTCTTGCAAAGTGAAGGAACTTCGTGTTATTCTGGTTCACAGTTCCAGACCCATGAAGATGATCACATGTCTCATAACCATCCCGATCAGTTCCAATTGATGCGTTGAAATCCCCCAAGACGAGAAGAGTATCTCGCCTGGGACACTGATCAACCACAGTCTCGAATGTGGCACAGAATGTCCTTCACAGTGAGATCACTCACCTCAGTCGGAGCATCCACAGAGACCAAGGAAATGACACCCATGGAGTGACGAATCCTTAATCCCATAATACACTCGTTTGCCAGTGTTACCTCAATTATCATTGGAGTCAGGTTATTGAACACAGCGACAACAACTCCTTGGGCATGGTAACCATCAGAGCGACCAAACCAAAATGTGGTGTAACCACCCGCCATGATCTCTCCGTAATCCGGTCTCCTAAGCTCAGAGAGTGCTGCAATACCGATGTCCAAATGCTTGAGCTCAGATGATAACAGAGACAGGTGATCATCCTCTCTGAGGAATAGGGCATTTGAGGCACCCACCCCAAGGGACCTCAGATTCGCCCAAGGAGGTCATCAGTCTGGTGGACCTCAGCAGCACCCTGACACACACTCCCACAATCTGACCCGGGAAGGTTACCCCGTCGTTTTCTTCCTCTCATCAAAGAAAGAATGGGGGTCCTGAAGGCTTTGCCCCAATCCTGTCATCTGGTGATTTGCCCTGTGAAGGGAACCTGTACAGCAGGTACTCCCATGGAGTGGGTTTTCAGATTTGTTTTTGTGCTTTTCATGTGTTTTGCGGAATGAAGGGATTTACGGTGGACGGAGTGTAAATCCTGCCACCAATCGACTGATAAAAAGTAACCCAACTGCAGGAGGACGTCCGCAGCCATTGTTCGGAACTAGATATGGATGGTCGTTGGTTCACAAGGAGCTCGTCCGCCCTTTGTGAATGTGAATTATGATCATCATGAAAAAAGTAAATGGTCATCTCTGTGGGAGATCTTCACCGAGGGGAGATGGTGATACAGGGTGAACCCTTGGGTCGGATCCTCGGTCTCGTCTCCTCGACTTTCCCCAAGAGACCAAGGAATCCTCCACAGGATCAGACTCGGACACTGAGGAGAACCAGATCACGTGTTTCACTCTGTGTTCCAGAGTTCGGGATCCCCTGGTCGGGTGAACCGGACACACTTTATCAGTTGATCCAGAATCTCCATCGACTCTGGAAATCGGTCTTAAAATTAATAAAGGAAATGGAGGCGAACAGAATAAACTCCGTGACTTGTTTTATTTTATATATTTGGCTGGAATCGATGAGTTTGGGTTCATGAGGTTTATGGGGCCTCGAGGTTCTGATCGCGTCGTGAATCACAAACAGAAGAAGGAGAAGAAGGTCGAGATTAAAAATCAAAAAAATAATAATGAGTCATCAACAACTACAATGGAGATCAGTGATTGAAAGGACAATAAAAGTGATTATTGAAAAAGGAAGAAGAAGTTGATGTGAGTAAACCGGAAGTAGGAGGAAGAACTTCCGGGTTCATGTTCCTGTGACCTTGTTCTCTCCAACCCGGGTCCTCGTGGTCGGGGAGGAAATGATGTGAAGAGGAGGAGAGAGAGGGGGAAACGGTAATTTAAATATAAAATAATTCTCTGTTCCTTCATGACGGAAACGAAGGGAAGTTAAAGGAGTTTTTATTCAATGTTTGTTGAGGTGTTTGGTTGTTGATTTAATGAGGTGTTTTTCACTCGTTTTGTTTTATTCTCCACGTTGTTTATTAATCATCATCACGAAACTTCGTACAACGAGGATTAAACCTCATTCTTCCTTTTAACTTCAAAACTACCAGAAACCTTTTATTATTAACTTGTAAATCCAATTTTATCTCTAAATGAGGAGGTGAAACGAGGGTACGAGGTACGATTACCCACTTTACCTGTTCCGTGGGATATTTAACCTTCATCACCTGAATGGAGATAAAAACCTGATTCATCATCTAAAAACTCCCAAACATCGTGTGGGTCGAAAATGTAACATTCCTCGTTAATCTTCGGGGGACATTCCGTGTCAGGGATGTTGGACTCGTCAGGGAAATTATTCTGGAATTCTACAACTCACTGGGAACGTCATGAACACAGTCCCCACTCCCCCTCCCCCATCCCCACCACGCTGTCCCCCCCTTCCCGCCACGCTGTCTCTCCGCCCCCCTGACCCACTCCACCCTCCTTTCATTGTCGTGTACGTTTCCCATCAAAGCACAAATCTCGTTTTTCAGTTGATTGAACGAGATGAACCTGGAAATTTATCTTCCAGGAAAGTTGTAATTCATGGTGTATCTGGGTGAGAGAATTACAGTGAAAGTGAATTTCGATGTGTGTTGGTTGTTCTCTCCATGTGTGGGTTTCAGAAGGTGGAACGGACCTCTCCAGGTGTGTGTGTGTGTGTGTGTGTGTGTGTGTGTGTGTGTGTGTGTGTGTGTGTGTGTGTGTGTGTGTGTGTGTGTGTGTGTGTGTGTGTGTGTGTGTGTGTGTGTGTGTGTGTGTGTGTGTGTACGTACATGTACATGTGTATCATCACTTTATGTGTGTATAATCTCCAATATAATCATAACATATATTTTTATATATGTATACACACACACACACACACACACCCTTTTATTATTTATTTTGCCTGTGAATTAAAACAATTTGTTGTCACAACACATGATCGAGCTACTTCCGTAATTCTTCATCATTCCCTTCACCTCACCTCGTCATTCACTCTACATTGCCGTGTTGGAAAAAGATACGTATGGACACCGTGGGGCCACGCCATATGTCTCTGAAAATACCACTCGGCACATGAAAATACCACCCGTGGCTTCACTGATACTGGAGGAGAGATCTTTTTCTTTTTAAATTTTATGGCATTTTCAGACCCACGTGGCTCCATATGTACACCACACGGCCAGACATAACAGCGGTGAAGAAAGGAACCTTCAGCTATTCCATAATACTTTATGGATTTCCTGCTCTCTCTTAAAAATCTCAGAACCGCCCTGCAGAGTCGGGAATACTTCTGGTTCAAATGTTCGGCAGATCCAACATCCAATCCCCCCCCCCTTCCCCGTTTCAAGAGGGAATTTCAGAAACAGATCCTTTAAATCTTTTGGTTTCCTCCTAGTATTGCAGGTCCCACTGGAGTGACATCCTGTCCGATGGAGATGTGAATTTTGCCGACGGACCAGAAAGCGGGGCAATATCCTTTCTTAAATCAATCAATAAATAATTATACTGAGTAACAAGAATTGCTAATTTCTTAAAATTTTCAGATTTCACTTCAGATTTAGTCCATGAGATCAGATCCTCGTATCCAAAGCTCATCCATAACACAACAAGGATTTCTCACTCTCTTTTTTTAAAATCTCAGAACTGCCATACAGAGTCAGGAATGCTTCTGGTTCAAATGGCTGAAAATGTTCGCCAGATCCAGAACGCCCATCCACACTTCTTTAATACTTCAAAATGGATGCAATCTGGGATCTTCATCCAGAGGGAATTTTTCAAACATTGTTCAAATCTTTGGGTTTCTCACAAGTGTCGCAGGTCCCGTTGGAGTGACACTGTATTCTCGAGAGATGAATTAAGACGACACGGCAAAAGGAGGGATGACGGCCTTTATTAAATAAATAAATACACTGAGTTGAAAGAATCGCTGATTTCTTTTACTTTTCTGATTTCACTTCATATTTTTGAAAGTTATTTAGTCCACAAGATTGGATCCTCAAATGCGAAGCCAGATTTTTATTACTTACAGCACTTTAATTAGTCCTTGAGAGGTGATCGTTGTTCCAAGTTGAAGTGTTTTTGAGCAGGATGAAGAAAATGCAGCTTTAAGCCAGCGATATGACAGAAGGCTGACCAAGATGGTGTGCCACCCTTTCTGTGAGGTATATTACTTACGAAATCTAAAGATTTCGGAAGTATATTGATCACTTCCGTTTCTGTTTGTTTGTTTGTTTGTTTGTTTGTTTGTAGGCACGATAACTCGAGCACGGAAGAAGCAACCAATGTCAAATTACACCACGTGATTCAGGAGGGTGATGGCTAGCGCTGATTATATTTTGGTCAAAATCGGTCAAAGGTCAAGGTCACAGTGAGGTCAAACATAATTCCCTAAATTCACGTGGAGAAATGGAGTATTTTTGCTTCGCTCGACGTTACGATTTCGTTTTAACTTTGATTTTAATTTTGTCTTCGGTTTTTGCGATCGCTTAGGACGCTTAAAACTCGGTTGTCGAAATTCTGGTAAAAATCGGATGTTTTGGAGACGTTTAAGATTGTTTAAAAAATATTTCACTCGACGCATCATGGATCGTCCCATGATGCACTGCGCTCAAGCAGACGTGTCGTTGAGTTACGTTAAGGTATAATTGCGTGGAGAAATGCAGATTTTTGCTTCGGTCGACGTTACGATTTTTGATGGTTTCAGACAGAATCGTCGTAGAAACTTCTTGTTTGCGTCGCTACCTTCTCGAGAGACAGCTTTTGTTCGACAAGGTCAGAGGTCAAGTTGACGATTTCGTTAGTACCAGTCTGTGACTGCTTGTATGTTACTGACGAAATCTAAAGATTTCGTAAGTATATTGATGACTTCCGTTTCAGTTTGTTTGTTTGTAGGCACGATAACTCGAGAACGGAAGAAGCTATCAATGTCAAATTACACCACGTGATTTAGGAGGGTGATGGCTCGTGCTGATTAGATTTTGGTCAAAATTGGTCAAAGGTCAAGGTCACAGTGAGGTCAAATATTCGATTTTTGATGGTTTTGTACAGATAACTCGAGAACGGAAGAAGCTACCAATGTCAAATTACACCACGTGAGTCAGGAGGGTGATGGCTTGTGCTGATTAGAAATTGGTCAAAGGTCAAGTTCACAGTGAGGTCAAACATCCAAAAAATGATAACTCGAGAATGGGAGAAGCCACCAATGTCAAATTACACCAAGTGATTCAGGATGGTGGTGGCTTGCACTGATTAGATTTTGGTCAAAATCGGTCAAAGGTCAAGATCACAGTGAGGTCAAACATCCAAAACATTCAATTTTTGATGGTTTGGTACAGAATCATCGGAGAAACTTCTGGTTTGCGTCGCTACCTTCTCTCGAGATAGCTTTTATTTGACAAGGTCAGAGGTCGAGTTGACGATTTCGTAAGTACCAGTCTAGGACTGCTTGTTTGTGTGTTTGTTTGTGTGTTTGGTTGTTTGTTTGTAGGCACGATAACTCGAGAACGGAAGAAGCTACCAATGTGAAATTACACCACATCATTCAGGAGCATGATGGCTAGCGCTGTTTAGATTTTGGTCAAAATCGGCCAAAGGTCAAGGTCACAGTGAAGTCAAACATGATTCCATAAATTAATGTGGAGAAATGGAGTATTTTTGCTTCGCTCGACGTTACGAGTTCGTTTTAACTTCGATTTTAATTTTGTCTTCAGTTTTTGCGATCGCTTGGGACGCTTAAAACTCGGTTGTCGAAATTCTGGTAAAAAAATCGGATGTTTTGGAGATGTTTTAAGATTGTATAAAAAATATTTCACTCGACGCGTCACGGGTCGTCCCATGATGCAGTGCTCTCGAGCAGACGCGTTGTTGAGTCACGTATGGTTTTGCGTGTGCGCGCTGATGGTGTTTTCGATAAAGATGGTGTTTAAAAGTCATTTTTTTATCCCAATAAAGGTTATCGTCGCATGCCTGATGCACTGAGCCGTTGGATTATGGAAAGATTGTTGGTGGATGGCCGAATATTACGGTTTTGTGACTTTGATAATATAATATTGAATAATTGCGTGGAGAAATGGAGATTGTTGCTTCGCTCGACGTTACGAGTTAGTTTTAACTTCGATTTTAATTTTGTCTTCGGTTTTTGTGATCGCTTAGGACGCTTAAAACTCGGTTGTCGAAATTCTGGTAAAAATCGGGTGTTTTGGAGACGTTTTAAGATTGTATAAAAAAATATTTCACTCGTGCGTCACGGGTCGTCACGTGGTGCAGTGCACTTGAGCAGAGGCGGCGTTGATCACGTAAAGGTTTTGCGTGTGCGCGCTGACGGTGTTTTCAATAAATATGGTGTTTAAAAGTCATTTTTTATCCCAATAAAGGTTATCGTCGCATGCCTGACGCGCTGAGCCGTCGGATTATGGAAAGATTGTTGGTGGATGGCCGAATATTACTATTTTGTGAATTTGATAAAATAATATTGAATAATTGCGTGGAGAAATGGAGATTTTTGCTTCGCTCGACGTTACGATTTCGTTTTAACTTCGATTTTAATTTGTCTTCGGTTTTTGCGATCGCTTAGGACGCTTAAAACTCGGTTGTCGAAATTCTGGCAAAAATCGGATGTTTTGGAGACGTTTTAAGATTGTGTAAAAAATATTTCACTTGACGCATCACGGGTCGTCCCATGATGCAGTGCGCTCGAGCAAACGCGTTGTTAAGTTACGTTAAGGTATAATTGCGTGGGGAAATGGAGATTTTTGCTTCAGTCGACGTTACGATTTTTGATGGTTTGATACAGAATCATCATAGAAACTTCTGGTTTGCGTCGCTACCTTCTCGAGAGACAGCTTTTATTAGACAAGGTCAGAGGTCAAGTTGATGATTTCGTAAGTACCAGTCTATGACTGCTTGTTTGTTTGTTTGTTTGTTTGTTTGTAGGCACGATAACTCGAGCACGGAAGAAGCTACCAATGTCAAATTACACCACGTGATTCAGGAAGGTGATGGCTCGCGCTGATTATATTTTGGTCAAAATCGGTCAAAGGTCACAGTGAGGTCAAATATAATTCCATAAATTCACGTGGAGAAATGGAGTATTTTTGCTTCGCTCGACGTTACAATTTCGTTTTAACTTTGATTTTAATTTTGTCTTCGGTTTTTGCGATCGCTTAGGACGCTTAATACTCGTTTGTCGAAATTCTGGGAAAAATCGGATGTTTTGGAGACGTTTTAAGATTGTTTAAAAAATATTTCACTCGACGCGTCATGGATCGTCCCATGATGCACTGCGCTCAAGCAGACGTGTCGTTGAGTTACGTTTTGGTATAATTGCGTGGAGAAATGCAGATTTTTGCTTCGATCGACGTTACGATTTTTGATGGTTTGATACAGAATCATCGTAGAAACTTCTGGTTTGCGTCGCTACCTTCTCGAGAGACAGCTTTTATTCGACAAGGTCAGACGTCAAGTTGACGATTTCGTTAGTACCAGTCTGTGACTGCTTGTTTGTTACTGACGAATTCTAAAGATTTCGTAAGTAAATTGATGACTTCCGTTTCTGTTTGTTTGTTTGTTTGTTTGTAGGCACGATAACTCGAGAACAGAAGAAGCTACCAATGTCGAATTACACCACATGATTTAGGAGGGTGGTGGCTTGCACTGATTAGATTTTGGTCAAAATCGGTCAAAGGTCAAGTTCACAGTGAGGTCAAATATTCGATTTTTGATGGTTTTGTTCAGATAACTCGAGAACGGAAGAAGCTACCAATGTCAAATTACACCAAGTGATTCAGGATAGTGGTGGCTTGCACTGCTTAGATTTTGGTCAAAATCGGTCAAAGGTCAAGATCACAGTGAGGTCAAACATCCAAAACATTCAATTTTTGATGGTTTGGTACAGAATCATCGGAGAAACTTCTGGTTTGCGTCGCTACCTTCTCTCGAGATAGCTTTTATTTGACAAGGTCAGAGGTCGAGTTGACGATTTCGTAAGTACCAGTCTACGACTGCTTGTTTGTGTGTTTGGTTGTTTGTTTGTAGGCACGATAACTCGAGAATGGAAGAAGCTACCAATGTCAAATTACACCACATGATTCAGGAGCATGATGGCTAGCGCTGATTAGATTTTGGTCAAAATCGGTCAAAGGTCAAGGTCACAGTGAAGTCAAACATAATTCCGTAAATTAATGTGGAGAAATGGAGTATTTTTGCTTCGCTCGACGTTACGAGTTCGTTTTAACTTCGATTTTAATTTTGTCTTCAGTTTTTGCGATCGCTTGGGACGCTTAAAACTCGGTTGTCGAAATTCTGGTAAAAAAAAATCGGATGTTTTGGAGACGTTTTAAGATTGTATAAAAAATATTTCACTCGACGCGTCACGGGTCGTCCCATGATGCAGTCCTCTCGAGCAGACGCGTCGTTGAGTCACGTATGGTTTTGCGTGTGCACGCTGATGGTGTTTTCGATAAAGATGGTGTTTAAAAGTCATTTTTTATCCCAATAAAGGTTATCGTCGCATGCCTGACGCGCTGAGCCGTCGGATTATGGAAAGATTGTTGGTGGATGGCCGAATATTACGGTTTTGTGACTTTGATAATATAATATTGAATAATTGCGTGGAGAAATGGAGATTTTTGCTTCGCTCGACGTTACGAGTTAGTTTTAACTTCGATTTTAATTTTGTCTTCGGTTTTTGCGATCGCTTAGGACGCTTAAAACTCGGTTGTCGAAATTCTGGCAAAAATCGGATGTTTTGGAGACGTTTTAAGATTGTGTAAAAAATATTTCACTCGTGCGTCACGGGTCGTCACGTGGTGCAGTGTACTTGAGCAGAGGCGGCGTTGATCACGTAAAGGTTTTGCGTGTGCGCGCTGACGGTGTTTTCGATAAAGATGGTGTTAAAAAGTCATTTTTTATCCCAATAAAGGTTATCGTCGCATGCCTGACGCGCTGAGCCGTCGGATTATGGAAATATTGTTGGTGGATGGCTGAATATTACGGTTTTGTGAATTTGATAAAATAATATTGAATAATTGCGTGGAGAAATGGAGATTTTTGCTTCGCTCGACGTTACGAGTTAGTTTTAACTTCGATTTTAATTTGTCTTCGGTTTTTGCGATCGCTTAGGACACTTAAAACTCGGTTGTCGAAATTCTGGCAAAAATCGGATGTTTTGGAGACGTTTTAAGATTGTGTAAAAAAAATATTTCACTCGACGCGTCATGGGTCGTCCCATGATGCAGTGCGCTCGAGCAGACGCGTCGTTAACTTACGTTAAGGTTTAATTGCATGGAGAAATGGAGATTTTTGCTTCAGTCGACGTTACGATTTTTGATGGTTTGATACAGAATCATCGTAGAAACTTCTGGTTTGCATCGCTACCTTCTCGAGAGACAGCTTTTATTAGACAAGATCAGAGGTCAAGTTGATGATTTCGTAAGTACCAGTCTATGACTGCTTGTTTGTTTGTTTGTTTGTTTGTTTGTTGGCACGATAACTCGAGAACTGAAGAAGCTACCAATGTCAAATTACACCACGTGATTCAGGAGGGTGATGGCTCGTGCTCATTAGATTTTGGTCAAAATCGGTCAAAGGTCAAGGTCACAGTGAGGTCAAACATATTTCCGTAAATTCATGTGGAGAAATGGAGATTTTTGCTTCGCTCGACGTTAAGAGTTTGTTTTAACTTCGATTTTAATTTTGTCTTCGGTTTTTGCGATCGCATCGGACGCTTAAAACTCGGTTGTCGAAATTCTGGTAAAAATCGGGTGTTTTGGAGACGTTTTAAGATTGTATAAAAATATTTCACTCGTGCGTCATGGGTCGTCACGTGGTGCAGTGCACTTGAGCAGAGGCGGCGTTGATCACGTAAAGATTTTGCGTGTGCGCGCTGACGGTGTTTTCGATAAAGATGGTGTTTAAAAGTCATTTTTTATCCCAATAAAGGTTGTCGTCGCATGCCTGACTCGCTAAGCCGTCGGATTATGTAAAGATTGTTGGTGGATGGCCGAATATTACGGTTTTGTGACTTTGATAAAATAATAGAAAATAATTGCGTGGAGAAATGGAGATTTTTGCTTCGGTCGACATTACGATTTTTGATGGTTTTGAACAGAATCATCGAAGAAACTTCTGGTTTTTGTTGCTGCCTTCTCTCGAAACAGCTTTTATTAGACAAGGTCAGAGGTCAAGTTGACGATTTCGTCAGTACCAGTCTATGACTGCTTGTTTTGTTTGTTTGTTTTGGAATGAGCACCCCCTAAATTATCTTTAAAAGGAGTGTTTAAATTTACCCCAACACCCAGTTTTCATTCACACACTCCCTTGTGGTTCCCTTGGTGTACATGAAAAGTTTTGCGCCACTTGGTTTCATGGTTTTGGAGGTCTGGATGAGACACTCACTGACACACTCGCTCATTATTTTCGACATGCAAATACTTTGCTGACAGGGAGACAGAGACAGACTTGACACTTTGCTTTTATGTCCTTTCATTGCAAAACTATATTAACAAATTTTTTTTTTTACAAAACAGATGTGAGCAGAAAAGAAACCATTTTTTGTTTACAAAAATTAACAATTCATGAATACATAAAAAAGAACAATCAACTGTTTCATTATTTGCAAAACACATTTTTGGTCTCACGATGCAGTGACAAAGCTTGCCAGGTGTTGATAACACTCTACATGTACAGAGGAAGTGATGACGACATTCTCAGGGAGATTTAGTAAAAACTGCTCGAGACCAGACAATGCCTTCAGAAAGTGTTCACACCCCTTCACATTTTGCTGTGTTGCAGCCTCAATGTAAAATGGATTAAATTTAATTTTTTTATGTCACCGATCTCCACAAAATTCGCCATAATGACGAAATGAAAACACGTTTTTGGAAATCTTTGCAATTTCATAAAAAATGAAAAGCTTCAAATGTCTTGAGTCAAAAAGTATTCAACCCCTTTGATCAGGCACTCCAAATTGAGCTCAGGTTCATCCATTTTGCTTTGATCATCTTTGAGACGTCTCTAAAACTTGAATGGAGTCCACCCGTGATCAACTCAATTGATTGGACATGATTTTGAAAGAAACACACTTTTCTATATCAGGTCCCACAGTTGACAGTTCATGTCAGAGCGAAACTCCAAAATGAAGTCCAAGGAACTGTCTGTTGGGCTCAGAGATAAAATTGTGAGGAGGTATAGATCTGGGGAAGGGTATAAAACAATTTCTAGAGTGTTCAAAATTCCCAAGAGCAGAGTGGGATCCATCATCAGGAAATGGAACGACCCAGACTCTTCCCAGAACTGGCTGTCCGACCAAGCGAACGAGCTATCGTGTGCAGCCTGTGGCTGCTGGTTGCATCATTTTCTGGGGGCATGACTGTGCTGCTAATTTAGTGCCCTCTATTACCAGTGCATTGTCACTCATTTTGCCAACCTCAGAAGGATGACAAGCTGTTAACCCCACCTGGTGTTAATTCAATGCCTGACAGGGGCTCAAACTCAAGACCCGAAGATCTTCAGCCAGCCACCTTAACCGTGAAGCCAACACCGGGCTTTGGAGAACTCTGTTTTTCGTTTATATATCTTTTAGCTCAACAAGTGCTGCTTTCGGCCCACATTCTGTTTATATCCAATACCCCCCCCCAGCCTTATCTTATGACATGATTCATATGTATTCCTTCTTCCTGTGTTCCTATCTCTATCAATACTACAACAGGCTTTCAGTCTGCTTTCTGGCAACCTTTTGAAGTATTTAGAGAAGATTCAGGAAGGTTAAAGAAAACCAAGTTATTTTTTCTTCCATCCCTTTCAGCCATCCCCTCTGTGGCACGATTTGAACGATCTTCATCCTGCTTGGAGAATGTTCCTGAAAGCTCACCTCCAGTGAGGGATATGTTATGATGTTCAGACTTGGCATGCTGTGCTTGGTTTACCAAGTGTGCTTTTGTTACATTCAGCATATATTCACCCCAATCTTTTCTCTCAAGACCCTCTAAGACCCTGTGGACCCCTTTGACCCCAAAGATCTATACACCTTTTGGAACACAGACTTCCAAGACCATTTCATCCCTTTCGAACCCTGAAGACCCTGAGACCCCTTTCTACTCTTTTGACCTTCATACCTTTTAATACCCTGTCGATCCCTTTGACCTGACCAATATTGTAGTCGAATGATATCTTTCACGGGTGGAATTAAAGTCACACACAAACGGATTGACGAACCAGCATATGATTGTACACACAGATCTATCATGTGCAATTCCCAAATCATCATATTGTTGCGGGCGAGAACGACCACTCGGTGGGGGAGGTTACGTCATCACCCACCAGACTCCCCAGAATTGTAGGCCGTCGCTCCGGATAATTCCGTGAGGTGGCGAGTCGCTTAACCGACCGTGGACGCCAATATCTCAACCACATAGTGTAGGGTCTTTTTGTCTCGAACCAGTTTTCCTAATTATCTACGTGATTTTGACGACCGGGGAACCACGCTCTTGGCATGTCTTGCTCGAACCGGGTCACTCTACCGACTGCGGAACAGTTCTAACTACCGACTACCAACTCCGGTTCAGTTGCAGTCAAGCAGAACTGCCAAAGCGGTGCTGGCTGGGATGAGCAGATTAACGGGAACAAAGACCCGGCCAACACTCAGATCCGAACCATGCTGGACCAATGAAAGAAAGGACGGAAACAAACTGGAAACATTTCTACAGTAATTTATTTGCAATAAAGAAGACACAGAGCAAGACTTATCGCAGAATATACAAGCAAGAATTTACAATGTTCAAAAACACACTTGTACAGTTTCGACTTTCAAGACGGGCCCACACTCTCAGACGCACACTCAGATGGTTTATTAAAAGACACCCGCAGCCAGAGAGGGAGATACGAGCTGGGGGTCGCACTTCGCTTGGGTTCCTGCACGTTGAAGGGAGGGGGTGCTCCGTGGTGTGGCCAGCTAATGGGCTAGCACCAGCTTATGCACCAGCTAATTAGCACCAGCTAATGGGCGTGCGGCTCGACCCACAGTCACACGCGTGGGGCTCGTGTCCGTGGAGGAACCCGAGAGGAGCAGTCAGAGTCCCAGGGCGGGGATCAGGGTCGCGGACGGGACCCAGGAAAACTCCAACGAACGTCAGACAAATGCAGAACTCCACTCGAACGCCCCAGACTCCAGCTCAAACCACACAACGCACACCACCCAACTCAACTCCTCCAAAAAACTTGCACTCTGAGGATCGCGTCGTATTTTTATGGACCTCCCCAAACTTGGCGGGGGCTCGGTGCAACAGACGTCACCGTCAGCCCCGATTGGACAGGGCCTCCACAGATCCACCCCTTTATGGGCAGAGTCTCGCCCAGACCGGTAAAACCCCGCCCCTTCAGGCGTGTCTGGATCCGCCAAGAACAATCCACTGCAAGAGTTGGAGCGTTTGGAGAAGCCGAATAGGAACTACGGACTGGACGTTTTTTTCCCCGTATGCTGTGGCCAGCGAGGCGAGGGTTGCAAACGCTGGAAGGTTCCGTGGTTGGTTGTTGGTTTGTTTGTTGGATGATCGTTGGATGGTTTGTTGGATGGTCGTAAGATGTAATAACCGACCGAAAAGGACATCGCACCGCACACCTTTGATTCTCCCATGAGACAAAAGGAAGGGACCTGTCTCACATGTACTTAACGGAATAACTGACTCTTGGGACATCTATGTGTTTGAATGCATATGGTTTCCAGATCCGTAACAATAATTTAACAGCAAAGATATTGAGGCAGCGGTCTGTTGCTTCCTTCACTACCCAGGTGGTTTCGACACCACCCTTTCTCCACAACCTGGCTTTCGACACAACCCAGGTTCAATTTATTTTTTTTCTGATTGAAAAAAATTGTAATTTCCCTGCAGCTTTGGATTCTTTTGAAGCAACTTTTCTTTAAAATTTCTCTCTCCAAGGAGTGTTTCTATGTTTAAGGAATTGCCAGACAGACAGCATTGGCCTATTATTATATAGAGATGGTGAGGCAATGGCCAGATTTAGGGGTAGTTGACCCAGGAGACGGGTTTGGGTGAGCCTGCCAGGAAGATACACGACAAGGCCAAAAGTACTGTATGTGTACACCAGATTGTGCAACATCTCATTCCAAAATCATGGGCAGGAATATGGAGTTGGTCCCCCCCCCCTTGCTGTCATTTCAGCCACCACTCTTCTGGGAAAGCTTTCCACTCGATGTTGGAACATTGCTGCGGGGATTTGCTTCCATTCAGCCGCAAGAGCATTGGTGAGGTCGGGCACTGATGTTGGGTGATTTGGTCTGGCTTGCAGTGGGCATTCAAATTCATCCCAAAGGTGTTTGGGGTTGAGGTCAGGGCTCTGTGCAGACCAGTCAAGTTCTTCCACACCGATCTCGACAAACCATTTCTGTATGGACCTCCCTTTGTGCACGGGGGCATGGTCATGCTGAAACAGGAAAGGGCCTTCCCCAAACTGTTGCCACGAAGTTGGAAGCACAGATATCATCTGGAATGTCATTGTATGCTGTAGCGTTAATATTTCACTTCACTGGATCGAAAGGGTCCAGCTTTAACCATGAAAAACAGCCCCAGACCCTTATTCCTCCTCCACCAAACATGACAGTTGCCACGATGCATTCGCGCGAGTAGCGTTCTCTTGGCATACGCCAAACTCTGATTTGTCCGTCTGACTGCCAGGTGGTGAATCGTGTTTCATCACTCCAGAGAACCCATTTCCACTGGTCCAGAGTCCAATGGTGATGAGCTTTACACTCCAGTCAACGCTTGTCATTGCGCATGGTGTTCTGAGGCTGGTGTGCTGCTGCTCGGCCATGGAAACCCATTTCATGAAGCTCTCGACGAACAGTGCTTGTGCTGACGTTGCTTGCAGAGTCAGTTTGGAACTCGGTAGTGAGTGTTGCAACCGAAGACAGACGATTTTTCTGTGCTTCGCACTTCAGGATTCGGGGTCAAGAACAGACGACATCGACCACACACTCACCCTTGAAGACCCTTGCTACCTTCTCACCACTACCTGCTCTCACTGTCCCCTCACCACTGCCTGCACTCAATGCCTCTTCATAAGTTTTTCAAATGTTGAACAAAGGGAGAGGGGGTTCTGAAGACAAATGTTGCGTGTGGCATCGTTTCCTCTAAGGCCGGCCCTGTGTGGGGCAGTTGCAGATTGATCACATTCGGCCTCACGCTGTGTGAAGGGAAATTCATTCATTCATTCATTCATTCATTCATTGGAAGCATGTGCACAGCATGTCGCTGTGTCAGCTTTCCACCAGTACTCTCAGGGTCGCTGTCTGGCCATCCCCCAGGCAGATGCCTGGCTCATCCCCATCTCTTTGGGATTGGATACTGCAGGCACCCACCCGAAGGAACAGCCTCGGGTTAACCCGAGGAGACTCTGGCGGATGACACCTCATCACCACCCCAACACACACAACAGTGTGTTTTGCAGAGCGAAGGGTTTTGTGGTGGCCAGAGTGAAAATCCTGCCACCAACCTGCTCGGGAAGGCAACCAACTGCAGAAGGACGTCCGCAGACACAGTTACCACCAGATATGGATGGGTGTTGACTCACGAGCTCTCTTCCCTTTGTCAGGTTTTGTATTCAATCCTGCTGGGTGTCCATGAAAGGGAAATGAGGAAGAAGAAAAGGAATAAGATGTTAGTAGGGCAAGAATACTGATTCTGGCTCACTTTTCCCCATGTAAATGAATGGGGGATTTTCAGCGATTCCCTTTTTTTTTCCCTAAAAATAAACCCCCTTTTTATCCCAAGGTATATTTATTTGTCTCCCCTTTTAACTTGGAGGTTGAACCTCATTGAATTGAACACCTGGGGGTTGAACAGCTCACTCATTGAACCTATAAAGATTTGTTCATTCTCAAATTCCTTCAATAGTTTAATTTTCTTTGCACAATAATCCCCATCTAAAATATTGACAAACAAAACATTTGAATCTTTATATTTTTGAAGATACCCCTTTTGTGCCATTACGAAATGATAAACTTCTCTTAATGCTCTCATCTGGCCACCTCCTGAGCCACATATCATTTTGAGATTATAGTAAATTGTTTTTTCATTGTTCAATTGATAACCATCAAAGTTTTCAGTCCATTCAAGGATATTCATTTTTTTTCTTTACATCCTCTAACTTACTAGTTTTTAAATTAATTCGCTTATTTGTTTTATTTACCTTTGTTTTAGTTATTTTTTCAATAAGACTTATTTGATATTTTTCACATTCATTATGTTTTCCATTTATATACCAAGACTGAGATTTTCTCCACTCTTTAGTTTGATTAATACTTGGTTTAACCATTTATATATTGTGAAAAAACGCGGCGGTAGCCCTTAAAAAACCCTAACCCATCTTCCCATCGTTAAAACACAATCTATTCTATTCACTCTATCATACAATATCCATATGGAACACAATCTATTCCATTATCTAAAATAAATCTCTTATCATCAAAGGCTCCTAATGCCTTTTTATTTACTTCTTCACTATATATGTTATGTTTATAACTTCTTATTGTATTCATTTTCCTATATTCTTCTTTCTTATTCATCAAACAATTATAATAATTTCTAAAAGTTATTGATTTCTTTATTACATATTTCTTTATTCCCTTTAACCTCTTATCAATCTGTTCACCATACTTATAAGCATATGCCTTTGCTCTCAATCCAATAAACTCACTCATTACTTTTCCACCCAACTCATCCTTAAACTTACCAATAACCTTTTCATTCTTTTTGGAAAATAACTCACTCTTCTTGCTGAAATTACTTGTATCATATACTCCAATATTTTTCTTCATATCTTCATAAACATCATCAGTTTTTATATCTAGGATAAAACTATCAGTGTCCATATACAACAATGAAACATTTTCACCATACTCTTTCTTTAAGTCATTATACAAATAATCATACATCAATATCTTTGATAAATCAAGAACTGCTGTTCCAATATAAATTGGTTTATCCATTACAATACTTTCCTTTTTCATATGAATTGCAGAAAAGTTCTCTGAAAAAACCTCTTCTCTCTCAAAACTTGGTTTATTTATCAATCTCGAAGCTTCTTTCCAAGATGTTGCGAATCTAATGTTTTGCCTGTTTCTAACATTTTCCATAGTCTTTCCAAATACAGCATTATTCATTAATTTATAAAAGTCCCCTTCAAATTTTACTTTTGTATTTGCTCTCATATCTCTATTGAATTTAATATACTTTTTCACCCAAGGACTTTGTTTAAATTTTAAAACTCTGAATTTTAGCTACTCTCAATCCTTCTCTCAAAAACTGTTTTAAGCTTCTCTGATGTAAAACATATCCCTCTTTATCATAGAATGTTGTTAATAACTTTTCTGTTGATTTGCCTTTAATATTAAAACTTTTATGATAATCACTGAACCATTCTTTCTTTGGGGTTTCTTTCTCACATGCAAAAGGAAGGTCTTTATGCTTATTATGAAGAACACTCGGGTACCTCAAATCAACTTCAAAATAATAACCTTCTTCTTCATCATTCAATTCCTCTTGAGAAGAAATAACAATATTCATCAAAGCCTTTTCATAATCCTTTTCTTCCACCCACTCTAATTTACCATAAGGCAGAGATTGAGACATTGCCCATCCATACAAATTATTAGCATCAAAATACATCAAATAATTACTATCTTTTTCACTATCATAATTTGGGAGATATTTATTATTTGCTTTCGCATATCTTTTTGAACATACTTGTGATATTCCACCTCTTGGACTTCTCAATCATCAAAAGCATATCAACATCACTGATTAAATCTATATCTTGTTTTGTCATTTTCAACATTGCACTCCAAGCTAAACCAGGAGCTGTGAAATAGTGGGGAGGATCTAATCCATAACAATTTTTATTATGACAGAGTGTTCTAAAAGCCTCAAACACATCAGCTAACAATAAAACATCTGTTTTTAGATATAAATCATGATATTCTCCAAGGTTCTTTATCTTAAATATTTTCCATATTTCTTGTGCGTGTTTATATTCCTTATCACTTATCTCTTCTTCATCAAGGTTATTATAGAAACTTTCTTTTGAAGGAAGTTGTGTTTCTTTAAATCTCATAAATGAATCCATATAATCATAAGGATAAATTCCCTTACTTGTAAGAATTTTCTCTTTACTTTGAATTTCATTCCTTGTTTGAATTTCCTCTCTCGTAAGAATTCCTTCTTTAATCAGAATTTCATCTTTAATCTGAATTTCCTCTTTAGTTAGAATTTCATTCATTGTTCGAATTTTCTTTATAATTAGAATTTCATCTTCAGTTAGAATTTCTTCATTAATTAGAGTTTCCTCTTTACTTTGAATTCTCTCTTTAATCTGAATTTCCTCTTTAGTGAGAATTTCCTCTTTTGGAAAGAATGAATTAAGATTTGGAAAAGAGTCCGTGGAGCTTAGATTTGATGCGAGGTAGGCTAGTGGTGTTCCCATAAACTTGGAAGAATCTAGAAACCTACTACGAGTTAAAGGTTTTGTGAATATCATTTTTGAAAATGAAATATACTTTTGACTTGTGTTTGTTATGGCAGAAATATTCCCTGGTGTTTTTGAAAGTTCATTTATAAATAGATGTGTATCATAGTTGGCGCTGTTGTGAAGAAAGACTGGAATAAAAGAAGGTAATTTATAATTAAGATTACAACAGGAATGAGCGGGACCTCGATATTTACCAGTAAGATGACAATGGTCTCTAACTTTAGACTCCTTAATTTCCCCCTCACAAATATGACAGATATTGTTCATTCTAAATTCTAATTTTTCTTCTTTGGTTAATTTCATCGGTTCATTTGTTTCTTTCATTAATTTAGTGAGTCTTATACAATCCTTTTCTAATCGTTTTACAAACTCTTGTGAAGCATTTTTTCCACGATAATGTTCAAGTTTGTTATACTTTTCTCCAACAGATGATTTGATATAATAACAGAAACCACAAGGAATATGTTTTTGATATTTATTTGTATATGGTTCTTTTGGATTAGGAGAAGCAGTATTTATCTTTTTAAGGATACATTCAAAATCAGCGTATATCACAAATGGGTGCATGATAGATTTATTATAATCTTCAAAAGAAATCTTTTCACCAGGTTTAGGCATTGTAATTACAGCTGATTTATGATTACTACAATATTTTGAATGTTGTTCTAATCGTTCTTTTGTATGAAATGAATTAAGACATCGCTTACAAGGATATATTTTGTTTGCTGTTCTGAATACCTGAGAAGAGATTAATCTTGATAAATTATTGATGTATGTGTAATGTGAATTCTTTCCAACACTAAAATATAAAAGGTCAATGTGTGTTTCTTCATTTTTATAGTTGTTTGAAATTTTTAATATTTGAACTTTGTTTGTATCCGTTAATCCATATACATTAATAGAAAGATTATTCTTTTTCTCAAATTTAGGAATATCTGTTAGTGGCATTGGGAATTTAAAATCTTTAATGTCCAAGGTATTCTCATATTTCATATATTGTTTTACTCTTTCTGAATTACATTTTGGTGGATGAAAGTGAGCAAGAACAGACCAGAGAAAACATTTATTATCATTGTTCTTAATATTAACAACTGCCTGCTTTAGTTTTATTTCTTTTGGTAATTCAATATAAGAAGAAGCTTTAAGAGGGTTTGATTTTAGAATGTGTATATCTAAAAAGATGATTTTTTTAATATTGAATCCACTTCCTACCACTGTATTATCAACATCCTCCTCTTGTCTTGATAGTTCTTCATAAACCCCACTATTCAAAAAATCTTGAAATGATGTTATAAAATGAAGACCTGTTCTCATATAAGGAGTATGTTCTTCATCTTGTCTTTTCATATTCATTTTCACTCCCATATAAAACTTGAAAGTTTTCATTTCTTTTAATGTCTTTTTAATAAATTTTTCAACATCGGGTTTCACTATTTCAATTGATTCAGCAATTGATGATGGACCGGGTTCTCCAAATTGAAAAATCCTTATTTTTATATGCCCTTTAAATGCCCCATCAGTGTTTTTAATATAATAGTTTCCCTTTACTTTAAACTCATTTTTCTTGTGTTTTTGTGATTGAAGATGTTTATTATAACTACTCTTCAAAACATCCTTTGAACAGATATCACAATGTTTTCTTTCCAACTCAAGAGGAGATATTTGATGAAATAGATTAAATGTGTGTTTGTTGGTTCGGAGGTGTTTTCTATAATGTTTATATTCGTGATTACAAACATCGCAGTACGTTGTATTCACCATATTTATAGAATAAAACTTTGCTTAAACTAAAATTTTCTTGATGAAAATTTCGTTTAATTTATAGGTGAATCTGTGCTTAAAAACATTTTATCCTCCAACTTTTTCACTTAATAAATACAATGTTTCAAGACACAAAAGACAAGTTTCAATCAATCTCTTCATCTGTTAAAGATACTGAGAAATATGTCAAGGATGTAAAATTGAACAAAGATAAATATAACAACTATTGGATAAAAACTATTATGGTAAATAATGAGTTCTTCAATTTCCTTCAGTGGAAGGGCTTTTAGTATACCTGGTAGAACATCAATTAAAGTATCTCTAACAAAAGTTTCTCCTCTCCTTCTAGTAATATATTCAAAACTAGAAAAAGCAATGAAACAAGAAAAAGTATCAAAGAACAAAAACCTTATGGATGAAGCTTTAGAAAGAAAAGATAAGACCATCTGTAATATGCAAGGAGAAATTTGTATTTTTTTCAACAACCCTAAAGATGTAAATCCTGATGAAATAAAGGATGTTAATATATCAGGTGAAATGACATTTCGTTCAATAGTAGTTAACGATAATTTTAAAATTACCTTTAATATAAAAAATGTTGTGTTGAATCTGATAATGAAAAAAAGTATATCGATATCGATGGTAATATACAACTGAAAGTATGGATGAATTTCAGTTTAAGTAAAGTTTTACTTTATAAATATGCTAGACTTTCCTGATTCTTCATATGACAAATTTGAGAATTGTCCTGCGTGTGAAAGAGGGGGATTAAACACAGAGTCAAAAGCCTATAAACAATGTATATTCTGTGATTATCTTCTAATTAATGATAATAAAAAATATAAAAAGGAAAATAATTCTTTTAGATTTACACCAAAAATGAATTACTTTCCAAGATTGATTAGAGAAATGAATGTAAAGTATGAGGGTGATAACACACCTTTCCTTACAAGGGAAGAAACTGAACGTATAAGAGAAATGTTCAAAGGATTGTTGTTATATATTATTCATGGATGTAATTTTCAGGGAAATATCAACACAAGATATTGTATAAATAAAATAATGGATTATCTTGAAATTAAACCTGAACTTAGGATAAAATATAGTTTCTTAAAAAGCCAATAATAAATTAAATAACTTGTTTTCTAAATATATAAATGAATGATTTTTTACCTATTTGGGAAAATAAGATAAAATTTAACAACCATAAAAATCTCCCAAATTCATTAAGATGTCTCATAGTTGGTTCAAGTGGATGTGGAAAAACCTGCTTACTTTTAAAAATGCTCCTCACTCCCAACTTTTTAGATTATGATAATTTAATAATTTTCACAAAGTCGAGTTTTCAACCAGAGTATCAACTACTCTCACAAGGTTTTAATGCTGGTCTTCAAAAAGAAGATATAATCGGTTTATTTAAACGTCAAAAAAACCTAAATGATTATAACATTGAAGATATAATTCAACTATTTTGTGATACACAGAGATGTAAAAAGAAATCAAATCCTATAACTTGTATTCTTAGTGATAATACGGATGATATACCGTCTCCCCAAGATTTGGATAAATCAAAAAAGAACCTCGTTATCTTTGATGATTGTGTTAATGAGAGAAACCAAACGGTAATGGACAGCTACTACACAAGAGGGAGACATTCTTCTTGTAATTGTATTTATCTTAGTCAATCGTACTTTCAACTTCCTCGTCGTTCCATCAGAAACAATGCTAATACTTTTATTTTATTCAAGTTAAATTCAATAGATATCAATAATTTTTGGAGAGATAATTGTTCTACATTATGTAGTAAAAAGAAATTTGAGGATTACATGAAGCACACGACTGAAAAATATAAATATATTGTTGTGAAACAAGATGAGATATTAAGGGATATATTTTTTGTTTTATAAACAATTACATATATAAATGACAACTATTATTATAAATCTTGTGGGTAAATCTGCTTCTGGAAAAAACTTTCATAAATCAAGGTTCTTGTGTAGTACAAATGAGAATATTGTAAATTTACTTAAAAAACACCCCGTGATACGTATTGTATCAACAACAACTAGAGCAATAAGACCTGGAGAAATAAAAGGTGAAGATTATCACTATATTTCAGTGGAGGAACATATGCGATTGAGGAATGAAGGACAAATATTTGAGGAGGTTTCTCTTGGTACAACAAAATATTCACATTGTAAGAGTGAGTTAAGGAAACTAAAATCTGGTGGTGTTGGGATATTAGAAACTAATCCAGAAGGAACGAGACAAATTATTAAATATCTGAGCGGGGTGAAGATTTTATCATTCGGTTTTGATTTTGATGAAGAAACTCAACGCAAACGTATGAAAAGCAGAGATGCAAGGATTAGTGAAGAAGAAATTACAACTCGCATTAATGTTAATAAAGAATTTGATGAAATATTTAAAGAAAAGGATTTATTTGAACACATCTACTTGAAAGATGAAGAAAAGGAAAATTTCCCTGTTGATCTTTACAATTCATTAAATGATATTTTACAATAAATAAATGGATACAAAAGAAAGAGCAAGAAGATTTAAGGAACATCAAGAGTTGGTTTCAAAAGTTGTAAAACAGCAGGAAGACATAAAGAAGAAACGCAGACAGAAACTAACGGGCGAAGAAGTATTTGAAAGAAAACAAGAGAAATTTTTTAAACCACTTTTAAAAACTTCCCAAGAAAAAATGAAAGATGTTTCCACAGTTCCCACAGTAGAATATACTCCCAGAAAGCTCCAAATGTTAAAAGATTTCAGTCAAATGACGGAGGAAGAATTAGAGCATATTGGAGAATTAGAATATGATGAAGGTTTATTTCAACAACTGGAAGAGATTAATCAACCCCCTGATTATATTGTGAATGCTGTTCAAAACAATGAATATTCAGCGGATTCAAAAACCAAAGCAGGACTCATTCCAACAGAACAACCAGCAATATTTCATCTTGTTCAAGAAAAGGTATTGATATTTAATGATGAATTAAGGTTCTTAAGTTCTGCTCAACCCCCTGTTAAACTAACTCCGAGATTAATGTTTCTTCTCACAAAAGATGGAAGACAAGGTTCAACTGTGAGGGATGAATCAAAGTATATTGATAAACCATTGGATATGGAAAATAATGATGATAGAGTATATATTGATTTGCTGAACACTCTAAATTATAAGATTATTCTTTCTGGTAAAAGTAGGAAGAATGAGAAGGAGAAACACATTATTCAGGCTTTAAGTATCCTTGGTTCAGGTGTTAGTTTTCTTCCAAATGACCCATCGCAATTAGTTAATAGACTGTTATTGTTGTTAGGCAGTAAGAAGGCTGGAAATAACAATTGTTTTAATGAAGCATCAGCCATTTTAGACCAGTTGATGAACATGAAAATAATTAATAAATCTCAATATAAAGACATTTTATCTCATATTAAATAAGATGAGAAGCACAATCCTGAGTTTTAATTTCACAACAAGCGTCCACACATCTTCATTCCCATACCCACTACAACTTGACACAACAAAAGAATATGAGGCATCTTTATTGTCCATGGAAACTTATAATACCTTATTTAATATAACCGAGAAAAATGACAAGTTTAGTTATAATCCGGGAAGTGGATACAAAACAATAACAGTCTCACCCGGAGCATACGAGATTTCTCAAATATCTTCCGAAATTGCTCGTCTTATGAAAGAACAGGGTGATGAACCAAAAAATATTGTTATAAACATTCAAAAATATACTTCAAAATCAACGATTAAAGTTAAAAATAACTACAAGGTTGATTTCACAATTGATAATTCATTTAGAGAGTTATTGGGTTTCTCCTCAAAAAAGATTGAAACTAATGGGACGTTTTACAGTGATAATGTCATTCAAATATCCTCAGGAATAAATTCGGTGTTAATTCACTGTGATTTGATTGATGGTGCTTATAATGATGGAAAAAAAACAAATACAATATTTTCATTCAGCGCATACTCAACCCCAATTGGTTATAAATTCAATATGGAACCTAAATATTTGGTTTATCTACCTGTGTCAGGAAAAACCATACACAGAGTAAATTTTAGGATAACCGACCAAGATAATCGTGTGATTTCTTTTAATGGAGAAGTTATATCCATCAGAATTCACCTACGTGAAGTTTTCCAATAAATAAATACGATGGTTATTGTGAGGAAACACGAGTTGGGAAAATATAAAATAATTACAGGGGATGGGATGTTCCTTTCCCCATACTACAAGGGTGAAGGTATGTATCTTGGTAGAGGATACTATAAACCTAAGAGACAAAGGGGTGTCGGACATCAATTTAGAGGAGATGGGATAATTGATACTCTCATGGGTATTGGTTCAACTATTCTTAAACATAAAGACCTAATTGGTTCAACTGCTTCTGCTGTGGGAAATGTAGCAGGTGCTGTAAAGAGTATAAAAGATGCTCAGAAGGAATCTCATAAATTACAAGCAATAAAAGAAATTAAGAAAGGTAAAACTCAGTTGTCCGTCCAAGAACGACAGAAAATAATTCAAATACTTGGATCAGGGTTTCAAAAGTTTTAACATCTTTTTTCCTAAATAAATACAAGTATGGAAGCAATTGATAGTATCTATGATTTGGATGATACTATTATTATCTCAAACTCCACTAAAAAAGAAGATTACTTCAAGGTAAATGCAATAACTGGAACAGACTGGAATACAAATGGTACAAAAAGTTTTGAAATAAATAATCAACAAACCTATTTGAATCTCTCCGAAAGTTTCTTGTTGTGTAAATTTAAATTCACTAAGGCTGGGAATAACACAAACGCTACACTTGTAAATGATTTCTTCTGGAAAATGTTTGATAGTGTGCGTTTGTATATTGGAACACAAGAAGTTGAAGCGGTTGATTATGTCTCTGCTGTATCTGAAATGATGAAATTTACACTCTATACATTCAGTGATAGAATGGGAAAGGGGTCTGTCGAAGGTTTTATTCCTGATATGTCAACGGGAACAAACACAGACCCTGGATATATTCAAAGGAAAGGAATGTATAATGATGATACAAAAGCAGAAAATAGTTTTACTGTGGCAGTTCCTCTTAAAGGTATATTTGGATTTTGTGATTATGATAAAGTTCTGTATGGTCTTAAAATTAGATTTCAACTACAAAGGAATGATAATGAAAATAGATTGCTTTTTGGTGTTGGTAGTGCTTTTGGTGAACAGAATAAATTTGTAATTGAGGAGATGAGTTGGTATATCAGTGAATATACTCCTAATCTTAAAACAGAAGAGATGTTGAATCGAAGACTTAACTCAAAGAAACCACTCAGTGTATCATACCTCAAAAGAAGATGTCAACACGTTAAACTCAATCAAACTACTTACACGTGGAATTTGGGTGTTCTGGAAGGAAAGCCACGATATCTGTGGATGATTTTTAAAAAGCCAGATGGTGATACTGCGACTGATAAGAATAATGCATTGAGTGATAATGCAAAGGTGAAACAACTTCGCGTTTCTCTAGATGGAACATTTTATCCACGAGATAGATTGAAAATTAATTGGGAAAAAAATGATTTTGCTGAAGCATACAAGTCTTACCAAAAGGTGTGTGAAAGTAATGGAAATAAAGAACCTATTTTGGATATGACAGCATTTAAAAGTTTGTATACAATCTATGCGTTTGACCTGAGCGCTCAAAAGGAAACTATAAAGTATAATCGAGTGGATACTTCCCTATACATTGAAAGAGGAGAGAGTGAAGAAGTTGATACATATTGTTTGCTTTTGGAAGAAACAGAATTGCAGATTAATACAGATAATGGTGTGATGATTAGTCTCACATAATTTTTTGTTAAATAAATGAGTGGCAAAGTACCAACTGGGGTATATGTTAATCAAATCAATCTTCATAAACTATCATCTTGTGTTCAAAATCAAAAGCCTTGTACGATTAACGTTAATACAATTCAGAGAAAAGGAGCAGTAAGAATTGCTGTTTTGCTCACAAGAGAACAGGTTAAAATCTTGAATGACACTGGCTCACTTAAAATTAAAATGACAAAACCAATGTTGAAAAAATATTCAATAAGAGAGACGAGTGGAGGATTTCTCCCATTTCTAATTCCTTTATTTGCTGGTTTAAGTGCGGTTGGAGCATTGACGGGTGGTATTTCAACAGCGGTGAAAACTGCCAACGAAAGGAAGGCTCAACTCCAGGCTCAAAAAGAATTGGAAAGACATAACAAAGAGTTGGAGAAACAAATTAGTGGAAGTGGTGTAATTGTAGATTTTGCTGAAAAACTTGAAGGTCTGCCTGATAAAGCGAGATTGTTAGTTGGAGATATGCTTTCTTCTATAGCACAAGCAGGTGTAAAATTAACGAAAAGAGGTAATGGAATATATCTTTCGAATAAATAAATGAGCATTGATGAGTGGTTGAAAGAATTTGGAAAGAATACAACATCAAATTTACAACTTGCCAAATATTGTAAGAAATTAAAAATTCATAATGTGGTTATTTGTATGAGAGATGAATTAACAAATGTGCCGAAACATACAAAGAATATTATTATGAACTTAGAAGATAATGATGGGAACGGTTCTCATTGGGTTTGTATTTTTAATAGTCAAGACAAATATTATTTTGATAGTTTTGGTCTTCCACCACCTGTTGAAGTCATAAAATTCTTACAGAATGGTGTTTATCAAACATTTCAAGTCCAAGAATTAAATTCCAAGTGTTGTGGTCAATTATGTCTATATGTGTTATTTCAACTCAACAAAAATAAAAAATTTTATGATATTATTTTTAATCTAATATAAATGACTTATGTTGGTAAAGATGGTTCTATCTTTGGTGTATCTCAAGAACTGGATATTGATTTATCAAATTATTATACAAAGGCACAGGCTGAACGACATAATATAATATAAACAAAAATATTAACATGAAAAATGCTTATAAATTAAAAAATTATCCAAGCCCGACTGACGCGAATGACTTGGTGAGATTAAGCGATTTATCACAATATATATACTTAAATGAAACGGCTGTGTATTCCAAAGATACAGAAGTGTTGATATTATCTCCAGGTCATACAGAATTCACAGTTCGAATTAAAATATATTTTTATAAAGAAGGGCGTATCGTTTGTATGAGAATAGAACAATGGGGGTATGATATGAATGATTTAGGGTATAATTGGTCATTTAAAATTAACCTCGAAGACCTGGAACAATTAAATCAGTCTCGTAAGGAAGAATATTATCCACTTGGTATCGAGAATGAGTTTTGTGGAGCCACGATTAGTAAACAACAAATAAAAGAATTTAATAAGGGTAAATATAATAATGGTTTTGCCCTTGTTTATCTCATGAAAACAGAAAAAACAGGATTATATATAATAAGTAAGGAAATACAAAATGATTTAACTATGGGAAGATGGGGAGGTGTTTCGTGCCATAATATTATTCTAACATATATTTCTAATACATAAATGACAGCAAGAAGGCTTCAAGAAAATTATCATTTCTGTGTCCAAGCATACCTTCAAGAAAAGGGTATTCGTTATTTTAATAAATATGTTCTATAACATAAGAATGAGGTATTTTCAATAAAAGATTGGCATTATGCTGATGTTGATAAACCGACAACTTTAGATTTAATTAGAATGTTAAATAATGAAAAAATTATAAGGTTAAGAAAAGGTAAGGCTCTTTTAGAAATTCAAAAGAAATTTTATTGGTTTCCTGTTGTAAAAAAAATTATTTTGGATACAGGAATAACAAGAAATCCTGATGAATATATGTATAATATTCTATGGGGTGTAAACGATTCAAGGACAGTAAGGGATGAGGAAGGAGTTGAAGAAGAGAGGGAAGAGGAGGAAAAGGAGGAGAGGGAGAAGAAAGAGAAGGAGGAAAAGGAGAAGAGAGAGAAGGAGGAAAGAGAGAATAGAGAGAGGGAGGAAAGAGAGAAGAGAGAGAGGGAGAAGAAAGAGAAGGAGGAAAAGGAGAAGAGAGAGAAGGAGGAAAGAGAGAATAGAGAGAGGGAGGAAAGAGAGAAGAGAGAGAGGGAGAAGAAAGAGAAGGAGGAAAAGGAGAAGAGAGAGAAGGAGGAAAGAGAGAAGAGAGAGAGGGAGGAAAGAGAGAGAATGAATAAATATCAAAATATGGAAACCAGTGAGATTCAAAAAGATTGGTGGTATTACAGAAAATAACTCAACCCACCGAGGAGGAAAACAAAGAATTGACAAGTCTATTTGCAATACTTTCGACAAGACTATTAGCATCGACAAGATATGGATTTTAATTCAAGTTTTTCATTTTTTTTTTTCTTAAATAAATGGAGGAGAGAGTGAAGGCATTTCTAAGGATTCTTTATGTTTTAAAAATTAAGATTCAAATGTGCATGTTGGAAACTAAAAAGGTTTTTGCACTCTGCAGGAATTTTTCTCATAAATAAATGAGTTATTGTCTCAAATGTAAAAAGAAAACTAATACTAAAAATATTTCATATATTAAAAGTAAAAATAACAGGGTTATACAAAAAGGTATATGTTCGGTGTGTGGTTCAAAAAAAAATCAATTTATCTCCAAACACAAACTCGGAGGAGATATACAAAAGTTTTTATCAGGAAGTAAATTTACAACTACTGGAATACCAGGGGAATTGCATCTTCCAGGGTATTCTTTCTGTGGTCCAGGCACAAACTTGGATAAAAGATTAGATGAGGCAGACAATCCTAAATCCTGGAGTAAACCAATCAATAGAGTTGATGAAGTGTGCATGAGACACGATATTGATAATGGGAATACCACAACGTTGGAAGAAAAGCATGAAGCCGATAGAGAAATGTTGTATAATTTGTCTCTGATACAAAATCCAACCTTGAGAGAAAAAGTTGATAGGTTCATCGTGAAGAAGATGATTAGTGCTAAATTGAAACTTGGACTTGGAAATTCAAAAAACTTATAGGCTCTAATGATGCCATTAAGACTGAAGAGCAATTAGCTGATGAATTACATAAACCAATATTCACAAAGTTTCAGAGAAGGAAAGTTTATTCCAAGGAAGTTGATTATATCTGGTCTGCTGATTTGATTGAACTCAATAATGATAAGGGGTACAAGTATGCTTTAACCATTATTGATTTGAGGAGTAGATATGCATGGGTTGTCCCTTTAAAAAACAAAACAGGTAATACTCTTATGTTAGCTTTTCAACAGATATTTAATAAAAGTAAGAGAAAACCTAAAAAATTGTGGACTGATGAGGGTAGAGAGTTTTATAACAAGACATTTATGAATTTTCTAAAAAATAACAGTATTACATTATACAGTACCTTTAATGAAGGGAAGGCAGTTGTTGTTGAACGTTTTAATCGTACCTAAAAAGAGAGACTATATAAAAAATTCACACAACTCGGTTCACAACAATGGTCATCTTTTATTCAGGATATTGTGGATAAGTATAATGACACGATTCACACGTCAACAAATATGAAACCATCAGAAACATTTACAAAATTAAAATATGAAAAAGAGATTAATGTCAGAAAACCTAAGTTCAAAGTTGGTGTTATCGTAAGAATATATAGGTGGAAATCTCATTTTGAAAAGGGTTTTACTGAACGATGGACGAAAGAACTTTTTAAAATTGTTGATGTAATAGATACGGTTCCTTGGACTTATAAAATATATGATTTGGAAGGGGAAGAGATTTTAGGTTAATTTTATTCACAGGAATTACAAAAGACAAAACTAAGCAGATAATACACCTTTGTGGACACTGGAGGGACAAGTCCGAGGTGTATTACAGTATATAATGTGTGTCAAGGGGGACGTTCTTAGATCTGTGAACCCCAAACACAGAATCCTCAACTGAATAGTCAAGGTTTAACTTTTGTGTGTGTGTGTGTGTGTGTGCAATGGGAGCAATAGGTTGGCGCTTCACTCCCTCCTACTATACACCGTTGTGGACACTCGAGGGCCAAGTCCGAGGTGTATAACAGTATATAATGTGTGTCAAGGGGTGGACGTTCTTAGATCTGTGAACCCCAAACACAGAATCCTCAACTGAATAGTCAAGGCTTAACTTTTGTTTGTTGATGTGTATGTGTGTGTGTGTGTGTGTGTGTGTGTGTCCCAACCCTCACATTCAAAATCTCAACCCCAACTCAATCCTCACCCAACACAATGTCTTTTTCAAAATGAGATTTCCACCTATATATATATATATATATTTTACGTTTTTTTTTTTTTCTCTTCTTCCAATTCTGTCTTTTAAGGCTTTCAGGTTTGATAACATAGAAAGAGGGAGTAAGAACTTTCTTTATAGGTTTAAATCCCAAAGAGTGGTAGCATTTCAAGTCTTCAAAATAAACCCAACTTTCCAAGTCTCCAAGGTAGTTATTTAAACCATCAAGGCAGAACTCATTTACTGATTTTTTCAAAATTTGTGAGTCTCCAAGGTAGTTCCCATATTTAGAACCATCTTGGCAGAACCCTTTTCCTGAGTCTCCAAGGTAGTTATTTAAACCATCAAGGCAGAACTCATTTACTGATTTTTTCAAAATTTGTGAGTCTCCAAGGTAAAACTTGTATTCTGGCTCATCAACGTATAACTTGTTCAGTGGGTATTGTCTTGATAACTCACAATGAGTACTATTGCTGTAAAACTCTTTTTCAGGATTTTGCTGGTCTCCAAGGTATAACTCTTTGGTTGGGTCATCAAGGACGAACTCGTTCTGTGGGTCTTGGTCGCTCATAAGGTCTTCAACCAAGCCAACAATTTCGCCCCAAGTTGTAGCAAAAGCAGTATTTTCATTTCGTATTTCAGACACAATTTCCTGTGAGAGAAAATAATAATGTATTAATTCAGTTATTTAATTATTAAATGAGTATGCTTCAATCAAAGTTTGAAAATAGGAAAATAAAAATCTTACCTCAACAGATAAGAGGTTTGAATCCAGTTCATCAACTTGAAGGTTTAGTTCCATACAAGACAGAGAGTTCCAAGGAACACCAAAGTCATCCCACTCAAGGTCTTGCTCGTTCTGTAGGTCTTGGTCGCTCACAAGGTCTTCAACCAAGTCAACAATTTCGCTCCAAGTTGTAGCAAAAGCAGTATTTTCATTTTGTATTTCAGATACAATTTCCTGTGAGAGAAAATAATAATGTATTAATTAAGTTATTTAATTATTAAATGAGTATGCTTCAATCAAAGTTTGAAAATAGGAAAATAAAAATCTTACCTCAACAGATAAGAGGTTTGAATCCAGTTCATCAACTTGAAGGTTTAGTTCCATACAAGACAGAGAGTTCCAGGCAAGCACACAGCACACCATTGCCAGCAAAAACAAATGTTTAAAATGGAGCCTGGGCTTGAAGCTTTTATAGAGAAAGACTGGTGGGTGTGGTTTCCTTTGGAAATTCCCTGGGCAAGCCTAGGCAAGCCTTCATTGGGAAATTTTTCAAAACCATAACATCCTGTAATTTTCTCGTGATTTCTTTGTGAGTCAGAGATGAACTGGAAATGATGTAAGAGTGGGCGGGGCTTAGCAAAAGTAGGCGGGGCTTAAGAAAAGTGGGCGTGGCTTAGAAAAAATACCTTATGAAAAGTGGGCGGAGCTTAGCAAAGTGGGCGGGGCTTAGAAAAAGTGGGCGTGGCTTAAAAAATACCTCACTAAAAGTGGGTGGAGCTTAGCAAAAATGGGCGGGGCTTAGGAAAAGTGGGCGTGGCTTAGGAAAAATACCTCATGAAAAGTGGGCGGAGCTTAGCAAAGTGGGTGGGGCTTAGAAAAGTGGGCGTGGCTTAGAAAAAATACCTCATGAAAAGTGGGCGGAGCTTAGCAAAGTGGGCGGGGCTTAGAAAAGTGGGCGTGGCTTCGAAAAAAACCTCACAAAAAGTGGGTGGAGCTTAGCAAAAGTGGGCGGGGCTTAAAGAAAAGTGGGCGGGGCTTATTGAATACCTTGTGGAAAGTGGGCGGGGCTTAGCAAACGTGGGCGGGGCTTAAAGAAAAGTGGGCGGGGCTTAACAAAAAAATAACCTGTGGCTCAGGAGGTGGTTAAACAAGAGCATTAAGAGAAGTTTATCATTTCGTAATGGCACAAAAGGGGTATCTTAAAAAATATAAAGATTCAAATGTTTTGTTTGTCAATATTTTAGATGGGGATTATTGTGCAAAGAAAATTAAACTATTGAAGGAATTTGAGAATGAACAAATCTTTATAGGTTCAATGAGTGAGCTGTTCAACCCCCAGGTGTTCAATTCAATGAGGTTCAACCTCCAAGTTAAAAGGGGAGACAAATAAATATACCTTGGGATAAAAAGGGGGTTTATTTTTAGGGAAAAAAAAAGGGAATCGCTGAAAATCCCCCATTCATTTACATGGGGAAAAGTGAGCCAGAATCAGTATTCTTACCCTACTGATGTTATTCCCAACCATGGCTTTTCTGTTTGTTTTGTCCTTGATGCATTGCCTTTTTGATTACGGACATTCATTAAATGAATATTAATGAAACAATAATTGGAGAGCAATGGGGATGAGTGGAGGTAAGGTGGTGATGGGGCTCTTTCATTTATCATTCTTTCCATTTGTTTGCAGTGGCGACTGGTTGCATCATTGCGTTGAGTACGGCTGTGCCACTGATGTGGTGCCCCGTGTAAATGAGAGAAGAAATTTGGAAATTGGCCAGTGTGCCAGTGATAGCACGCCTACTCTTCAAGAAAGATGCCGTGGGGTCTTTAATGTCCACCAACTAATGCTGTGAGAGGGGATACCCAGTTGAACGTTCATCTGAAGGACGGCACACACATTGATCCCTTTCACTGTCTGTGAAATTCCATGGTGACAGTTTATAGCCATGTTGGGATTCAAACCCAAGCTGGACAACTCAGAGGCAAGTGTGCCCACCTCAAGGTGATCCTGCCAGCCCACATGGGGCGGACAAACTGGCTGAAAAACCACACATTGATTGGATAAAATACAGAGTAAATAGAATAACATGTACAACCTTTCGTTTATTAACATTAACATAAGCATTGTGTTCCTGGCAGGTCATCGGTGAAATGGACAACTTCTTGGAATGGCTCCAATCACAAGGTCTGAGAGCAGAAACAGCCCAAGCAGTGATCAATGTACTTGGAATTGAGAATCGGAAGGTTCTTCGAGCTTGTACAGACTCTGACTCATTGCGAACAGAGCTCCTCTCTCTCACCAAAGAGAAATTTAAATTTGCAATGTATGCTGACTTCTGTAAATTTGTGAAATCTTTCCTGAAGCCGCAGGTTGTCCAGCTTGCAGGATCTTCTCTGTTGGGAAGTGTGTTCGTCAACTTAGAGGATGTTATTCGAGAACTTTCCAGTTTCTGCCAGAAGTTTGTTGGATTCCAAAATGTGCAGCTGGAAAATGTTTCTGGTTTCCACGGAATCGGTTTCAGTGATGTCTGCAACTTCCACTGTCAGGATAATGGATTAACACCCAAGTCTGGTAAGTCACCATTTTATACACATGAACATGTCAAAAAATACCTTGTTATTCAACCATGAATGTGTTTTTTCTTGTAACTTATGGAGTCTCTTTTGGAACAATTTTGTGTTGCTGAAGACGTTCATATTCTTGAAATGCAAAGTCAATGTTTTTTCTTCTAAATTACATTAATTTCCAAAGTGTTCCATGTTCAGCAGCATGTTTAAGTTATCCACATGAAGGAAGTTGTTTGTTTACCCCTTGTATAGGCATGGATATTGTGATGGACATCCTATGGGAGAAATGATTGTTGCATTCATAATGTCTGGGCTGCAAGCTGAGGCTTGGATTGAGAGATCTGTCGGGATGGAGCGGAGGCCTCAGATGTTTGAGGTACACACAGTGAGGGACAGGGAGAAGGTGTTGAGAGACGGGAGGATGAGGGAAGGGGGAGGGCCGTAGGCGGAGAAGGGGCAGTTGGTGGAATGTGGGAGGGGGTGAGATGAGGGGTAACATGAGAGGGTGTGAGTTTGATGTGTGAGGGTGGAGGGAGCTTCCAGAGGATGGGGTGAGGAGGATGAATAAATAAAGTAATGTGCAAGGTTGGAGTTGGTCAGGTGCAGGGGAAGCATTGAGTTGGTGGGTGTGGGAGGATGCATTGAGAGGGTCGGGTGAGGAGGGATGCAGAAAGAGGGGGGATGAGCTGGAGGGATGCTGATTCCAAATTCTCAAATTGGACAATGAAGATATTCTTCTTCAGAAGAGGAATAGATGATGGTGAAGGTGGGGTTGTCTTCATGGACAAAGAAGGAAAGTGAAGCATTTTTAAATGCTTTTAAAAGAACAAGCATTTCTAGTCAATGAAGAGTTTGAAGTGTCTGGTGAGTCGAACCGAGTCACTGAAAACGCGCGCACACGCACACGCACACACATGCACACACACACACACACACACACACACACACACACACACACACGCACACGCACACACACACACACACACACAGTGTGCAAAAACGCTTCTTTTATTTAGCATTCGTACATCATTTCACAAGGGTTGTGTTTATGATTGGATATGACCCAACACGTGGACGAAGATAGAACAGAAAAACACAAAGACTCCGGTTTGGAAAAATTCGCTTTAATCTGGAAGATGCAGCATATGGGAGTGACGAGTTCAATCAACAAGTGTTAAAAAAAAAAGACATCCTCGAACCGGAAGTCAAAGAGAGAGTTTGCTAAATTATTTTGCAGCTCAAACACATCAATTTATGATAACACTGAGTCAAGAATGGGGAAATTCTTACCCTCTGAAATGGTGACTCCACAATCCAGCTCGTATCTACATATATTTATCGTTGTAAACACGTCGTTTCTTCTCCTATTATTGCGGCAGCATTATGGAGCCTCGTTCTAACAGTGGAAGTGACGTTCTTTGCATCCCACCGATTGACCGGATTTATATTTGGCAGTGTTTTAAAATTCATGTACTTCATTGTATTCAGGTGATGTCTCTTCTGGAAATATGGAATCCAGACGACACAACGGTTCATCCATCTCAGAAACTTTAAGATATTCTTCTGTGAAGGAAGATTCAGATGTTCATTTGACAAATGGCAGTCCTGTCTGTTCTACAACAGGTGAGCAGAAACTGACAAAATGAACATTCAATATTTTGAATTCAGGGTTTATAAAAAATGTAAATGGTGAAATATTTTGTATTTCGAGTTTGACAAAAAAAAACGTCAAATAACTTGTTCTTTGTTTTTGTAGAACAATCAAGAAGTCCAATTGGGCAGATAAGATCCAGGTGTAGTGGAACATTGAAGAACATATCCATTTTGAAGAAGCAATCCCAAGAACAAGACTCACGACCTTCAGAATATAAGTGTACGTCTGGTGAAAACAGCACAAAGATCAATATTGAATTAAACAACCCGATAAAGGTTATTGAAAGGCAAATGCATCATAAGTGTAAGAGATGCAGTGAACATTTTACTTCACCGAGAAATGTCAAAATGCACATGAGGACCCACAGAGGAGAACGTCCACACAAATGCTCTGTCTGTGATAAAGGTTTCTCTCGAAAAGACCATTTAAATTTGCACATGATGATCCATACAGGAGAGCATCCTTACAAATGTTCTACATGTGATAAAAGTTTCTCTCGAAAAGAAACTTGGAATCGGCATTTGATGCTCCACACAGGAGAGCGTCCTCACAAATGTTCCACATGTGATAAAGGTTTCTCTCAAAAAGGCGCTTTGAATGTGCACATGATGATCCACACAGGAGAGCGTCCTTACAAATGTTCCACATGTGATAAAGGTTTTTCTCGAAAAGAAACTTTGAAGATGCATTTGATGCTCCACACAGGAGAGCGTCCTCACAAATGTTCCACATGTGATAAAGGTTTCTCTCAAAAAGGTGCTTTGAATGTGCACATGATGATCCACACAGGAGAGCGTCCTTACAAATGTTCCACATGTGATAAAGGTTTTTCTCGAAAAGAAACTTTGAATATGCATTTGATGCTCCACACAGGAGAGCATGCTTTCAAATGTTCCACATGTGATAAAGGTTTCTCTCAAAAAGGCGCTTTGAATGTGCATATGATGATCCACACAGGAGAGCGTCCTTACAAATGTTCTAGATGTGATAAAGGTTTCTCTCAAAAAGGCGCTTTGAATGTGCATATGATGATCCACACAGGAGAGCGTCCTTACAAATGTTCCACATGTGATAAAGGTTTCTCTCAAAAAGGCGTTTTGAATAAGCACATGATGATCCACACAGGAGAGCGTCCTTACAAATGTTCTACATGTGATAAAAGTTTCTCTCGAAAAGAAACTTGGAATCGGCATTTGATGCTCCACACAGGAGAGCGTGCTTACAAATGTTCCACATGTGATAAAGGTTTCTCTCAAAAAGGCGCTTTGAATGTGCACCTGATGATCCACACAGGAGAGCGTCCTTACAAATGTTCCACATGTGATAAAGGTTTCTCTCAAAAAGAAACTTTGAATCGGCATTTGATGCTCCACACAGGAGAGCGTCCTCACAAATGTTCCACATGTGATAAAGGTTTCTCTCAAAAAATCAATTTGATTAAGCACATGAAGAGCCATGCAGGAGATCGACCTTACCAATGCTCCAAATGTCATAAAGGTTTCTCCCAAAAAGAAGATTTGAATCTGCATATGATGCTCCACACAGGAGAGCGTCCTTACCAATGTTCCACATGTGATAAAGGTTTCTCTCATAAAAGCAGTTTGAATGTACATATGAGGATTCACACAGGAGATCGACCTTACAAATGCTCCTTGCGTGATAAAGGCTTCTCCCGAAAATAACATTTGAATCTGCATGTTAGGATCCACACAGGAGAGTGTCCTGAACAATTGCTCCAAATGTGAAAAAGGTTTCTCTCAAAAACGCGATTGGAATCACCACTTGAGGTTCTACACATGTGAGAATGCAACAAATCCATAAAAAAAGACCAGATAACAGAGCAACTAGAAAACGAAGCATCCTACAAACACCTCAGAATAAAAGAAGACCCCCAGGTACAACACAAAAAAATGCATAAAATGATCAGCAAAGAGGACTTGCGCAGAACAAGACGAATGTTGAAGTCATCCCTCTCTCCAATACGCCGGATGTTGGCTTAATGGTTGGGGTGATGTACTTTGGATCCTTGGGTCCTGAGTTCAAATCTCGCTCAGCTGTTGAATAAATACCAGTTGGGGTTAACTCGACCTGTCATCCTTCCGAGGTCAGCAAATTGAGTGCCAGTTGTCGGCATGCTGGTATACTGTGTGGGAGTGGTGACCCTTCCAGGATTGTGCCCAATAGCTCAGGAGACTGCTTAAGCAGAACCAACGCTCTTCACAGAGTGTGGTCCCAATCTCCTCCTCCTCTTCTCTCCAATGAACAATTCTCACCTTTGGAATAAACTCCCACACTCTCTTCAATCCCACTCTTCCCTCGAGTTCTTCAAAACAGATTTTCACCAACACCTCTTCTCTTCACCCATCCAAAACCATGATCATTTCTATCCCGTTGATCCACCCCAAACCCACCTCCTTCAAATTCCCTACTTTCCTTCCCGAAAGATTCCTGTCATGTGAGGACCTGAAAGTCCCTGTGGTGTCCATCTTGTTTACCCCGTGTTCCTCGCTCCATTCCTCTCCCTTCCACAGATCTCCTAATGTCTCTGTTCCCCACTGTTTTGTCCTTCCCTCTCTCACCCCTCTTGTCTCCTGCCCCATTTGTTGTGCGTTGTGTGTTTGCTCTCATATGACTTCAACAATGGATACAAAAAAAAATGAAGCATTCTACATCAGTCGTCGCTCCGATGATGAAACTTTCGTCTTAATCTGATAAGCAGTTGCGGAGAAAAACATTCAAGTTCTTTGCGGACAAACAAACAAACGGACCCCAATGCAATACCCCCTGTTTCGGTAAGGGTAACAAGAATGACATTCGGTAAAGCATGCACACCACCTCCGCCAGGCTGAATAGTTACCGAAGGTGAAGGAGGTTATGTTTTCACTCTTTTCCGTCTGTTTGTTCGTTTGTCGTTATTTGTTACTTGCAAAATCTAAGATTTTTCAAGTATATTGGTCAGTCGATTTTGTTATTCTGTCTGCCTCTGTCTGTCTGTCTGTCTATCACGTACAGATCACAATTTCAAACCGATCTTCACGAAAGTTCACCACATGGTCAAGTTTGTCATAATGAAGAAGCCTGTTGTTTTTGAAGTCAAAAGGCCAACAACTTCGGTGAGATTTCTAAAATGCTCAGTTTTCATCTGATTGACTTGGAATTTGAAGAGGAGATGCATATTTGGTCATTTAATTCAATCACCAATTATTTTTGAGGTCAAATATGTTTTATTGATTTTACAAGTATCGTGCTCTGCACGACGTCTTCTTCTTGTTTGTTTGATATCGCAAAAAGTTGAGGACGGACACTGATGAAATTTGGTGGCAGGTTGTGTGTGTGACACGGACAAACTGATTAGATGTTGGTGAAGATCCTGATCCAGATTGGCCAACAACCAGCCAGTTTGACAAATTCTGCAATTCACAGAGATGTGGTCCATTGATAACCTTTTTCAAATGTTTGCTAAAACTGCATTGAACGTCATTGTATTTAGGGATGAAAAAGACTCTGTTTGGGATGACAGCCACAAGGAATAACTGCCTTCGATCGAGTATGTTAGCAAGTGAGCAGTCCACCATACCGAGCATACCCATTTACGCACATACAGTAAGTTACACACCGCTGCACTTGCATGCGAACGTATCATCGGTGGAGATTCAACTCGTAAATGCATTTTCCCGATCCACTTGCAGTACACATTTTGCCAAAGGCACAGGAAGAGAGTGAGTTTTTCATTTCATTTTTTTTGTTCTTTGACAGTCTCCAGCCACAGAAAATGTATACAGTGTAAACAAAGAAATGCTTACCATCCTTTGTGGCTTCCCCAGAATTTGCCGAGTCTGCATGGCTTTCCGAAAGGTTTACCCTGGTTAATGAAATCATTTCTGCACCAACAACCAGAGGCGTCTGCTTTTAAATATAAAAGGATAAGTGCAACACAGTTCTCAAACACAATGGATTATTGCCTTGCTGACAATATACCATTGTGAAGGTGATGTTGTGTTTAACCTCATGCAGGCATGGGTTAACACCACGATGGAAACAACGATGATTCAGACCCAAGCATATTGGCTTTCATAATAATAATAATTACTAGACGAGCCACTTTATAACTGCGAGTAGATATGAGCAGGTTCCAAGTTGCCCTGCTTTGATGAACCGCTGCTTTGATGCAACCCAATTTGTCTTCAGGGTATGTTCGGTCTTCTACCAAAGTATACAAGAAAAATCTCTGATCTGGCCCGCCCTCTGATCTGGCTGCTCTCTTCTCTGGCCCGCCTGCCCTTCTCTTCTCTTCTCTTCTCTTCTCTTGTGATCTGAGTCACTCTTTGGTCTTGGGGATGAGGAGCGGTAGAACGGATCGGATGAGAGTCCACGACCGAGTGGAAGAGACCGACGCCAGACGGAGTCCAATGAGACAGCATAAACATTCACACGAACAGATTTCTTTCCGCTCTTGGTGGTCTATCCCCTCACACATTCTTTTCTCTTTCCAAAACCCTCTGACCTGCATATTTTCACCTTCCTCTTTGCATTACACCTCATCTGCCAATCATCACATGTCCTCTGACCACACACAGTTGACACCTCAGTTTTCCTTCCTCCTCCCCCTCCTCATTGACTGTGAAGCGTGGGGCCGTCGGCCACGCCAGCAACAAAAAGGTCGTCAACACCTCAAGCTTTTCCTCATCTCTCTTTGCTTTCTAATTTCCTTGAGTAGGTGTTTGATGATGGCTGTTAGGTTAGCATAATTTAGATTGCAGAAGTTTTTATTGGTTTAGCTCTGCCCGGTGGCTTCTCTTTTGTATTTTATTGCATTTCTTTTGCCGCATCTCATCAATCCTTGCTTTCCCCTGCTGTACATAATGCTTTTTTTAAAAAAGCTTTTATTATTCCACATGCCTTTCCTCACCCTTGCTTTGCAAATAAATTGCTTATATTGTGATTGTACCCATTTTGTCCTGTCTTTTCATCCATTGGTCCAGTATGGTCCTTGCGTCATTAGCTGGGTAGCTTTACGCCACAAAATTTGCTCTCGTGAGCTGGTGTGTACTCGCAGCTCCACTCAGTTCCACCTAATTCTGTGAGTAAACCAAAGTACGCATCGAGGTCATGAGACACCCCCCACCCCCACCCTTGGTGCGGCCATCCACACGTAAGGTACCATGCAAAGTTGTGTAACACTGCGGATTGGCAGTACCAATCGGCACTCATGGTTGCTCAGAAACCCACTGGAGTGCCAAGTTATCTGTGTTCAGTGGCCTCGGGACCTGGTGTTTGGGAAGAACCCGAGCGTTTCCCCTCGTGGTGAAACTCGAACCCCAGATCCATAACAATGTCGTTGCACAGGTAACCCTAAATAATTTTCTTCATGTTTGGAGAAAGCGTTGTACGTGTTGAATTTTGACATCATCATGAAGGGACTGATGATGTCATGGTTAACAGCCCTTATTCCCCATGTGGTGTACTTGATAATGAGCTGTTTCAATTTTTTCCCATCGAGCAGTTTTGGAAAAGGGTTGGCGTCAGGAAGGGCATCCGGCCATAAAAACATCGCCTCAAAAGGAAACCATGATGAGTACAACTAATGGGCAGGGTACAGCCTGAAGTACCCCGTGGGGGTCCTCATCCCCTCTCGTTAAAACTCAAGGTGGGGAACCCAATCGAAGCAAGGAAGGAAATTTTTCCATTTATGATGACCAATCGTCTGATGCCCCACGTGGATATCGGTTTCTGAGGTTTGGTACATGGAATGTAGGGACAATGACAGGGAGATCTGGAGAAGTGGTTGAAACATTGGTCAGAAGAAGAGTGGACATATGTTGTGTGCAGGAGACATGGTGGAAGGGGAGTGGTGTGAGAATGGTGTAGGGTAGGCAGGGGCAGAAGTACAAGTTTATGTGGCCAAGGGTGCCCGGAAGGTGTGCATGGTGTTGGTGTCATGTTTTCTGAGGAGCTTGTAGACAGTGTAGTGAGTGTGACTAGAGTGAGTGAAAGGTTGATGATGGTGAGAATCGTGATCGGAAAGCTCTTGGTGAACGTTATCTCGGGATATGCCCCGCAGGTTGGTCGAAGCGATGAAGAGAAGAACATGTTCTGGTGTGCGATAGAGAAGTTGATGGAGAATGTGAAAGATGAGTAAGTTGTGGTTGGAGGAGACTTGAATGGACATGTGGGAAGGAGTCCAGACAGTTTTGAGGGAGTCCATGGGGGTTATGGATATGGTGTGAGAAATGGAGAAGGTGAAAGGATCTTGGAGTTTGCTGATGGAGCCGATTTGTTGATTTGTAATACTCAATTCCAGAAAGTGGATAATAAGCTTATTACCTACACGTCAGGTGGGTCAACGACAACCATTGACTACCTGATGGTGCGTCGGCGAAATAGGGGAAACCTCCGGGACACAAAGGTGATCCCAGGGGAGGAGACTGTTTCGCAGCACCACCTGGTTCTCTGCGATATTAGGGTGAAAGGTGCACGGAGAATTCAGCAGGTGAAGTATCAACCGAGGATGAAGGTGTGGAGGTTGAAAGAGGTGACAGTGAAGGAAGCATTAAGAGAGAGGCTGAGTATGGTTGAAGATGATGTGGTTGGATGTCAATGAAAGATAGTCTATTGTGAGCCGTTGGTGACGTCTGTGGATGGACAAAGGTCCACCGAGGCACTCGGAAACATGGTGGTGGGGTGATTAAGTTGGAAAGACGATTGAAGAGAAGAGAAAGAAGTTCAAGGAATGGCAAAAGGCAAATGATACGGTGGAAGAAGAGGCAGCACATGAAAGTTATAAGGTAGCCAAGAAGGCTGCAAAGAAAGAGGTAGCAAAGGCGCAGGAGGCCCATAGGAAAATGTTCGGAGAATGCTTGGATTCGGAGGAGGGTAAGAGAGCGGTATTCAGGATTGCAAAGCAGATAGCGAGAGAGAGATTTGATGTGACGGGGGTGAGTTGCTTGAAGGATGAAGTGGGACAAATCGTTGTGGACTCAGATGGAATTAAAGGAAGATGGAAGAGATATATGGAAAGGCTGTTGAATGTAGAAAATGAATGGGATAGCAACATCGAGAGTAACCCAGTTTTCGGACCAGCAGAGAAGGAAGTTGAGAAAGCTATAAGAGCAATGAAGAGTAGAAAAGCAGGAGGGCCGACGGGAGTTGTGGGAGATACTGTATGTTGATCGCAGCGGGAAGTTGGGGAGTGAAGAGAATGACAGAGATCTGTAATCTGGTGGTGAAAGAAGGCCGCATTCCAGTGGATTGGGAACTGAGTTCCCTCGTCCCTCTGTACAAGGGGAAAGGTGACCCTCTGGACTGTGGCTCCTATAGAGCAATAAAGTTATTGGAGCATGGAATGAAGGTATTGGAAAGGGTGTTGGAGAAGAGGATAAGGAAGAAGGTAAAGATTGACGAAATGCAGTTTGGATTTATGCCAGGAAGAGGAACGACAGATGCAATTTTTATTGTAAGGCAGTTGCAGGAGAAGTACATGGAGAAGAGGAAGAAGTTGTTTTTTGGGTTTGTTGATCTGGCGAAAGCATTTGATCGGGTTCCACGTGAAGTTACGACATGGGCATTGAGGAAGTTAGGAGTGGAGGAATGGTTGATCAGAGTAGTGATGTCCATGTACGAGAGAGCACGCACAGCTGTAATGACGAAGGACGGGAACAGTGGTGAGTTTGAAGTGAAGGTGGGAGTGCACCAGGGGTCGGTACTAAGTCCACTTCTATTTGTAGTTGTGATGGAGGTGCTGGCTCGGAGGGTAAAGGAGGGTTTACCGTGGGAGCTGCTGTATGCAGATTATCTGGTGTTGATTACAGAGAGTATGGATGGACTGAAGGAGAAGATGAACAAGTGGAAGGAATGTATGGAGGCAAAAGGTTTGAAGGTGAATATCTGAAAGACGATGGTGATTGCAAGTGGTGAGGTGGAAAGGACTGGGAAGTGGCCGTGTGCTGTGTGCAGGAAGGGTGTCGGGGTGAACTCCATTCAGTGTACAATGTGTGCTGAATGGGTTCATCGAAAATGTAATGGGGTGAGATTGTCATTAACCAGTGTGGCAGCTACATTCAAGTGTAAGGTGTGCATAGAGAGGAGCTGCAGATGAAGGAATTGCAAACAAATCATTGCATCCAGACATGGTGTTCAAAGACAAAAATTAAAAAAGTCATTGTTGATCAACGTCTCGGTTCCCAATAACTTCGGATTAAATGCTCCAGAAATTGGGAAAATTTTGAAATACGAGGATCTAAAAAATGAGGTCAAGAGGATGTGGAAATTGAAGAAAGCTGAAATTGTACCAGTCAGAGTTGGAGTCATAGGAATGATGACGAAAAAAAAACGATGAAACACTTAAAAATCATTCCTGGGAACATCACTTCAAACGAGCTACAAGTAGAGGATGAGGATCAGTGAAGATTTTGAAAAGAGCCCCTGGAACGAGGCCATGAAAACAAAACGGCACAGTTTGGTTCATGAGTCATGATCCTTCACCAAAAAATATGAGGTGGAGATTTTGATTTCTGGGAGAACTCCCTCCCGACGTCATGAATCCTGCAAATGGAGATAACAATCACATGAACAGGTGTATGCCATCATGTGTTGTCTTTGTGCCAAATACGAATAAAATTGGTCCATACGTGTTTGAGATGTGGTTGTGGATGCACGCACGCACACAGAAATCGAGACCAAATCCATAAGCCCCCATTTCAGACTGAATCCAATGGAGGCGAAGAAGAACAACAATGATAACAAGAACTGCCACTTTATTACTGCTGGCAGTGATGACCAGGTGCCAAGATGTCCGGCTTTGACACAACCCTGCATTGATAAAACACTGAACTGACGAGTTACCTGCTGTCTCAACATGTAGGTGGGGTTCATCAAGAGGTGAAAGAGACCTACCAGGTATCACCGTGTGTGTGTGTGTGTGTGTGTGTGTGTGTGTGTGTGTGTGTGTGTGTGTGTGTGTGTGTGTGTGTGTGTGTGTGTGTGTGTGTGTGTGTCGTTGATTGGTATCGACATATGAAGATTACAGAATGTAGAATGGAGTCCTCCCAGGGCAAGCTCAAAGCATCCACCTTCATTTCGGTAAGGGGTCACGATTCATGGACCAATCTGTGACGTTTTCTGTTCTGAAAGTTTTGTGTCGAGGGCTCTCATCACGATCGTCACTGGACCCTGGACAGTTTCCAACTGCAGTTCGTTTGAAATAATATTCCCAGGGATGGTTTTTAGCACACCAGTAAAGTAGTTCTGTAGAGTTTATGGGATGGCGTGTCGTCCATCCGTCCGTCCCTCCACAAATACTTGCAACTTCTCAGAAACAACACATACGATTTCAATGAAATTTGACCACAACCTTCATCATTCATGATGGCATTAAAAAAGGAGGTTTGAAGGGGTCTCCAGAGGGAGTTTATGGGGGGGGGGGGGAGTGGAGGAGTGGGTTACCTCCCCACAGAGGTGTTTGCTTTCTTCTCAAACAATACACACAATCCGATGAAACTTCACGACAACCTTCATCACCCATGACCGCCCAAAGTTTGTTCATGATATGAGAAAAATTTGCTCTTTGGGGATTTAAAGGGGGTTGTTCCCCCCAAAATAAGTATTTCCTTTCTTCTCCAAGACGACACATACAATTCCGATGAAACTTGACCACCATCTTCACAGCCCATGATGAACCAACGTTTGTTCACGACATTAAAAATATTTGTGTTGAAGGGGTTCTTTGGGGTGGGGGGAGGGAGCGGGTTGCTCCCCAAAATATGCATTTGCTTTCTTTTCTGAAACCATACACACAATTTCAATGAAACTTGACCACAACCTTTATCACCCGTGATGTGCCAAGGTTTGTTCATGGCATTATAAAAAAACCATCCATAGGTGTTTACTTTCTTCTCTCTGATGTATTTTGTGGGTCATCCATGCCTACCAGTGGTTGCCTGGTTATCTTATCCAGCCACGACCAGGTAAGCGCCCAGGGGTATTTCCCCTGTATTTAATATCTCTGTGAGGTTCTTTGACCTCATTCCTGTAGGTCCAGCTATCTCTGATATAACTTTGTTATTCTTCAGCCTCGAGGATCTTCTCACTTCATTTCTCATTCTTGAGAAATTTCTCAAGATTTCTTCATTTCTCAAGATCTCATTCTTGAGATCTTGGTGTTTGGACATTTTCTTTATTTCTGCATCGTTTAGTCCAAAATCACTGCTATTATCACCTCAAATAGGAATGGCTTCTTATTTTTGTACCTATGTATGATATTTGGTGGCATCGCTTTGTTTTCGATGTTCATGCCCGATGGGATCATTCGTTTGTACGTGAGCAGTAGGTACTGCCATGTTTTGAGTAAGGAATTTTGGTTCATTTTCCCACAAATTTTCTGGAAATGGGACATCATTTTTTTTTCAAATGGGACAAGTTTTTGCAGATGTTCCAGCAGAATACATTATAAACTCTGTTGTGCCTTGTGCACAGCTGTTCTGACATGGGTTTGTTTTTGTGTGGGTGTTCAGTCATTAAGCATAACATATCGTCTTTACTAACCCCACCTCCACCCCAAACCTTTCTCTCCTGATTTTTTATTCATACCTCTCTCTCTCTCTCTCTCTCTCTCTCTCTCTCTCTCTCTCTCTCTCTCTGTCTCTGTCTCTGTCTCTGTCTCTGTCTCTGTCTCTGTCTCTGTCTCTCTGTCTCTCTGTCTCTCGCCCCCTGCTAGTTGTTGGTACATTGTGTGCTGTATCACGTGATTGAGTTTTCGTGTTTCATGACTCGGCCGCTAGGGGAAGCGGTGATGTACATCCGGAAGGGCAATAAAGCGGAGTTACTGCGACGCTCTCGCTCTCCATGTTCCGCTGCGCCTCGGACACCACATTTGGCTGACGAGGATGGTTGATCGACGAGTCACGGCACACGGACAGGTGCCCGTTTTTGTCGGAGACGACTTCGAATTGTTTTCAGAACAGTTGGGGTGCTATTTCCACGTGAATGATGTGGTCGACGAGAGCAAACAGAAGTCGATCTTGCTCGCCTCGCTATCGGCGGAACATTATCGACTGCTGAGTGATTTGGTGGCACCAGACAAGCCCAGTGGGGACGCGCTGTCGTTTCGGGACATTTTGCAGAAGATGAAAGCACACATGGCGCCGGAGAAGTCATTACAGCTCGCTCGATACCAGTTCGATCGCCTCGCGAAAGGTACAGAGGAGCGCGTCGCTGATTTCGTGGCGGGAGTGAAGCATTCTTCCGTGGCCTCCAAGTTCACGGCGGAGGAGCGTCCAGCTCGGCTCAGAGATCGTTTTATTTCTGGTTTGCGAGATGCGAAAATGGTTTCGGCGGTTCTGCGGCTGAAGGGTGAAGCCATTACATTTACCTCGGCGGTCGACACTGCTACAGCTGTCGAGCAGACTCTCGGAGATGTTCAGGCCATCACCGGCCGCAGCATGCCGGATGGCCCGGGGGCCCACGTGGTGTCGCAAGCGCCCCGGGACGCTCGCGTGACCTTCGGTGCGGGTCGGGGCCAGACGTCGCCGCGCGGCCGCACGAGCGATGAGGTGACCCTGGGAACTTGTTTGGGATGCGGAGGTCGACACCTGCGCCATGTGTGCCCGTTTAAAAGCACCGTGTATTTGCGTTGTCACAAGGTGAGTCATCTGAAGTGTGTGTGCCGAGGGGCGTTGGCCACCGTTAGGGTCATGGACAGCGATGTGCGAGGCGACCCTGGGTGGAACCGGCAGCTGTTGATGGGCCTGTTTTCACTTGGCCCTGCGGCGGCGCGCCTGATGACGGTGGAAGTCGAAGTGAACAACACGCCAATCACGTTTCAGGTTGATACGGGAGCGGCGGTGTCGATCATCGGCGAACAGACCGCGCGTAGACTCAACGACCTGAAGCTTATCAGGTCCGATCTCACACTGTTCACGTACACCCGTGAGAAGATAACACCAGTCGGGATGGCAGACGTGTCTGTGCGGTACCAAGGCCAGGTCGCCGCGCTACCGTTGTACGTCGTGCGGGGGAGGGGTCCGTCTCTCCTAGGCCGAGACTGGCTGACCTGCATCAGGCTAGACTGGGCCGCCGTTCACCTTGTGCAACCTGTGCCGAGCCGATGGGAGGATCAGTTGGAGAAGATTCTTCGAAGACATCAAGGTTTGTTTTGCGACGACCTTGGGAAACTCAAGGGCGTGAAGGCAAAACTCTTCCTAAAGGAGGGGGTGGTTCCTCATTTTTGTAAACCACGACCGGTGCCGTATGCTCTGCGGGACAAGGTCAAAGTTGAACTGGATAGGCTGGAGGCCTGTGGAGTGATCGAGCGGGTGTCGTACTCAGATTGGGCCACCCCGGTCGTCACGGTGCTGAAACGGAATGGAGACGTCCAATTGTGCGGGGTCTTCAAGTCCACGGTTAACCCGGGCTCAACGTGGAGCAATATCCACTGCCGTCAATCGATGAGATATATGCACGATTGGCGGGGAGTCAATACTTCACGAAGCTTCATCTGCGTGATGCATATTTTCACCTGCCGATGGATCCCGGGAGTAGCGACCTGTTGGCAATCAACACGTGTCAAGGGCTCTATCGATATAGCCGACTCTGTTTTGGGATTGCTTCGGCCCCCGCCTTGTGGCAGAAAGCCATGGATCAGGTTTGCATTGGCCTGCCCGCTCAAACTAACCTGGATGATGTGCTCATTGTGGGGAAAACGGCGGACAAGCATCTGGCGAACATTGCCCAAGTGCTGACGAAGCTAGAAGCGTGCGGCCTGCACTTGAACAGAGACAAGTGCGCATTCTTCAAGCAGCGCTTGGAATACCTCGGGCACATCATCATGCCGGAGGGGCTGTTGAAAAGCCCTCGGAAGGTGGAGGCGATTCAGCACATGCCACCGCCTCGCGACAAGACACAGCTGCGCTCGTTCATTGGTATGGCCCAGTATTACCAAAGGTTCGAGCGCGGGCTCAGCTCACAGCTTGCGCCGTTAACGCGGTTGCTCAGGAAGGACGAGCGCTGGGCCTGGGGGGCTGCACACCAGGCGCGTTCGACCGCTTCAAGCTGTTGCTCACAGAGGATACGGTCCTCTTGCACTACGAGCCTGCATGTCCGCTCTTATTGGCATGCGACAGCTCTGCATATGGCATCGGGGCAGTGCTCTCCCACAGGATGGAGGATGGATCTGAGCGGCCTGTTTGTTTTGCATCCCGGACCCTGTCCACAGCAGAGCGGGAATATGCCCAGATCGAGCGCGAGGCTCTCAGCCTCGTTTGGGGTGTGCGGAGGTTTCATCAATACATGCTGGGGTGGCATTTCACTTTGCAGACGGATCACAAACCACTTCAATTCATCCTGAGACCTGAACGCGGGGTACCTGTGGTAGCGGCCGCGCGGATACAGCGGTGGTGTCTGTTTCTTGCTGCTTACGATTACGATATTCAGTTCCGGAGCACCGAAAAGCATGCTAACTGCGATGGGCTCTCGCGCTTGCCTTGCGCGGAGGGTCCAGCTGCGTCTGAGTCGGCCGACCGGGTTGATGTGTTCGCGCTGGGCCAGGACCAAAGCGGGCCGATCATGGCCAAACAGGTCGCGGTGGAATCGGCTCATGATCCAGTGCTCGCCCGTGTCATCCAGGCGATTTATACGGGGAATTGGAGCGATCTACCTTCAACACCGGCATTTCAGCCTTTCGCGTGGCGCGCATCGGAGGTGTCGTTGGTCCAACGGTGCGTTATGTGGGGAATGAGGGCGGTGATTCCGCCGAAGTTCAGGTAGCGGTGTTTGGAAGAACTGCATGTCAGTCACCTTGGCGTCGTGAAAACCAATAGTCTTGCTCGTAGCCTCTTGTGGTGGCCAGGGTTGGACAAAGACATTGAGCAGTTGGTTAAGCGTTGCACCACGTGCCAAACAGATGCTGATAATCCGCGTTGAGCTTCGGGCCTATGGCCTACCCCAGTCAGGGCCTGGCAGAGGGTCCATGTGGATTTTGCGGGGCCGGTTAATGGCAAAATGTTTTGATTGTGATTGATGCATTCTCTAAATGGCCGGAGGTTGTAGTGATGCAGCATACACCAGCAAACATTACCATATAAAAACTGCGGACGATCTTTGCAAATAAAGGATTACCTGAGGTTCTGGTCTCTGATAACGGTCCGCAGTTCATCGCAGGTGTATTTGATGAGTTTATGCGTCAAAATGGTATTCGACATCTCAGGTCCGCACAGTATCATCCTGCGACGAATGGGCAGGCGGAGGCGTTTGTTAAGATGTTGAAACGGGCTTTGCGCAGGGGGGGTGTTGCACCTGTGCAGACGGTAGTCGATGTCTTTTTGCTCCAATACAGGAACGCGATTCATCCTGTCACGGGCGATTCTCCTGCCATTCGTCTCTATGGACGGGCATTGCGGTCCAGACTGGATTTGCTGGGACTTGGTGGGTCGGTGAGTGGGGCGGTGTCGCGCCCGACGCTGCTGCGCGGTTTTGCTGTGGGACAGCGGGTAATGGTGTGCGATTATTTCCACGGTACCAAATGGGTGCCGGCTGTGGTCTCTGTGGTACTGGGGCCGGCGAATTGCGTGGTGTGGACCGATGGTGGGGAGGTGTGGAAGCGGCACGTGGACCAAATGCATGATCGCTGTTCAGCATCACTCCCCCCCCCCCCCCGTGCCGAGCGATGTGGGAACCCAACCTGTGATGTTGTCGTGGCCAGACGTATCGCCAGGGCCGGACGTGTCGACACCCGCAGGGTATTCACCTGATTCAGTCCTGCTCGAGGACGACGAGCAAGCTCGTCGGCCTGGGGCGGTTGTTGTTGCGGATGGGGCAAGTCCGGCGAGGGTGTCACCTTGACCTAGCCGGGAGGCGTCTGAGCCTGGGCCGTCTGGCGTCGCTGCCCGCCTGAGGCGGGTCAGGAGACGGCCGCGGTACTTGGAGGATTTTGAATGTTGATTGGTTTCGTTTGGTCATGTTATATTGTCATTTCATCATTTGAATTGTCATTTTACGAGGGGAGGAGTGTGCTGTATCACGTGATTGGGTTTTCGTGTATCATGACTCAGCCGCTCGGGGTGGCGGTGATGTACATCTGGAAGGGCAATAAAGCGGAGTTACTGCTACGCTCTCGCTCTCCATGTTCCGCTGTGCCTCGGACACCACACATTGTGTGTACTGTCTTGGCTGCTCCGTGCTTTGCGTTGTGAGTTCCTGTCCTCTGCCATGCTGTTTGGTGTTTCCACATTCCCCTTTTTTGTTTCCCATGTTTTGTGTTTCTGCTTGTGAACTTTTCCCCATGTTTTTTCCTTTCTATCTTGAGGGGAGAGACAGACAGACAGACTGACAGAGACCATGGTTTAATGTCAAGAAAATCGTAAGCCGAAGTCCTGGCATGGCCGCCCGGGGGGGGCCGCTGGGGGTGTTCCACAGCAAGGGGGAGGTTTTTTCTCGCTCACTGTGACCGTGTTCTTTATTGTTCTCGATTTTAATCAATTGATATCTTGGTGTTTGTGAAACGCCTTATTCTTTCGGTAAAGTTTACTAACTTGTTTTATTGAGTTAGAATAGCGGGTGAATGTTTCCTCATTGAGATGTTTGAGTCATTAACTCGCAAACACGCTGTGTTTTGTTTCCCTCTCAATGAGGTGGAACTGAACGATGTACTTTCCACCATTGGTAACATCGTTGGATCACACAACATTAGTGCTGCTGTCGCATGAATAAGAAGTTTGTCGTGTTTGTATTGGAGGAACACGTGGTGGCAACGATAGTTGAGCACGGCCTGTTCATCCAACTGAACACTTACCTTTCTGTGTTCGCTTTGCAGGCCCCAACAGTTAAAGTTAATATTACTAATATTCCACCATTCATAAAGAACCAGGACTTGTGTAACCAGTTAAGCAAGTTCCGTAAGGTTGAGTTGAGGATCTCAATGGTGCCGATGTGTTATGTTAGTGAAATCTTAAAACACGTCATGTCCTTTAAAAGATTGGTTTATATGATACTAACTTAAAATGAAAAAACACTGAATGTCGTCCTTAGTTAAAAAATTAATGGTTTGAATATAAAATGTATGCCTCCTCAGAGGTCATGACGTGTTTTGGGTGTGGGGCCTACGGGCATATGAAGAGTGTTTGTCCCAATGCGGTCACACCACAAGAAAGTAAAGGAATGGTGAGGAATGATTCTTCCTTTCCACACACTGATGGGGAGAAGGTGAATCGGGAACCCCCCCCCCCCCCCACCTACTGAGGTGTGTGACAGGTTACATTCTCGACTGCCATGTGAGCACACACACGTTTTGGCCTTGGTAACTCATACTGGTGCTGTAGTCTGAACCGTGGGCTCACAGCATTCATTCACAGGCATTCCACACACACATTCAGGGGTCACGCATATATGCACCCCATCGGACAGAGTCTCTTCATTAACATAAAATCCAATTCGATAGCACTAGTATGGAGGAGATCATTGATGATGAAGATGGTAACGAGGTGTTATGTCATCTGAGTTTCCAGAAAATTTGAATAGAGGTGGATTGAGTGTGCTGATGATATCAATCATCTTTTTTGCACATAATGCCTATAATTTTTATGACAAGACTAAAATGCGTTGCCGATTTCATTTTGCTGAGCTGTTATCCTCTGCAGATGCACCTTTAGCTAGTAGTAATGCTGCATGTACTGCTTTAGCTAACATTCTATTGAAAGCTCATGTCCTCAATGGAAGTGACAAAGAAAAAGCTTTGGGTTGCCTCAGGAGGCAAGAAAAGCTCTCCAACTAGTGATAGACATAGACATAGTTGTAATAGGCATAGGGTTTTTGACATGCATATAATGTTTATGTAATACGATATATGACAATAAATATCAAAGTTTGACAGCTCTACACACTTGCATCTTATTACAATCAGCCATCTCTCACCGTTTATGAGTTAGACACAAAAACGGGCAAAAAATACCAAAATTCAGTAATCTGACCTTGAAATATGACCTTTTGGCCTTGAAGATGACCTCAGGTGGTGTTAAAAATGACACTATTGAACTCGCCGTCCTCAAAAACCCCTATATGGATCCCGAGATCCTGTCTCTAGCCCTTCTCGAAGTCATTTTAGCCCCGGACTCAAGTTAATCCTTCAGACTCAAGTTACAAACCCCTAGCATGGGAGGTTCCAGTCCTTCTCTATAGGAGTCTATGGATTGTAGTAAATTGTTTTTCCATTGTTCAATTGATAACCTTCAAAGTTTTCAGTCCATTCAAGGATATTTATTTCTTCCTTTGCATCCTCCAACTTATTTGTAATTAAATTTATCCGCTTATTTGTTTTATCTACTTTTACCCCCGTCATTTCTTCAATCAGACTTCTTTGATATTTCTCACATTCTTTATGTTTCCCAATTAAATACAAAGGCTGATTACATCTCCACTCTTTGGTTTGGTTATTGCTTGGTTCTATCATTTTTAAATCGGTAAAAAGACGGCGGAAGCCCGTTAAAATTCCCAACCCAATATCTTAACACTTGTAACAATAAGGTAGATTATTGATTCCATTCTCTAAAATATATCTTTTTATCATCAAAAGCTTCTCATGCTTTCTTATTTATCTCTTCTGTATATAATTGATGTTTATAACTTATTATTGTATTAATTTTTCTGTACTCTTCCTTCTTTAAGGTTAAACAGTTGTAATAATGTTTAAAGTTTATTGTTTCCTTGATTATATTTTTCTTTATTCCCTTCAGCTTCTTATCACACCCTTCAATATAATTATTATCAATATACGTAAAAGTATAAGACATTGATCTCAATCATATAAATTCACTCATGACCTTCCCACCCAATTTATCTTTAAACTTACCAATAACCCTTTTATTCTTTGATGAAAACAACACATCACCTGACTTATAATTACTTGTATCATATATATTAATATTATCAACCATATCCTCATATACATCACTTGTCTTAATTTCTAATATAAAACTATCTGTATCCATATTTGACAATGACACATTATCCTTATAATTTGGTTTTAAATTATTATAGTAATAGTCATCGTTAATACGACTTTGACAAGTCAATAATTGATGTTCTAATATAAATAGGTTTATCCATTTCAATCCTCTCTTTTTTTCAAATGAATAGCACAAAAGTTCTCTGAAAACACCTCTGTTCGCTCAAAACTAGGTCTATTCATTAACTTTGAAGCCTGTTTCCAATATGTAGCAAGTCTTATGTTTTGTCGATTCTGAACATTTTCCATCGTCTTTCCAAATACAGCATTATTCATTAATTTATAAAAGTCCTTCTCAAAATCTGTTTTTGCTTCTGTTCATCTTTTTGTATTATGACCAATATAATTTTATAACCAATGACTTTGTGTATACTTCAAAATCCAATGAATTTTCCTCACTCTCAACCCAGCAGATAGATATTGTCTCAAGTTCCTTTGATGCAAAATATAACTTTCTTTTCATTTAATGTAGTGAGTATTTTTTCTGGAGATTTACCTTTTATATTAAATGATTGTTGGTAATCACTTAACCATTCTTTTCTTGGACTTTCTTTATCAGGGGCAAAAGGTAGGTCTTTATGTTTGTGATGAAGTTCTTCTGGATATTTTAAATCAACCTCAAAATAATATCCAACTTCAGCTTCATCCAATTATTTTTGAGCGGAGACAACAATGTCTTGTAAAACTTTTTCATAATGTTTTTCTTTAACCCATTTAAGTTTTCCATCAGGTAAAGATTGAGACAGAGCCCACCCATACACATTGTTGGCATCATAATACATCAGGTAAGAGTTGTCCTCATTCTTATTATAATCAGGAAGATATTTGTTATTTGCTTTAGCATATCTCTTGGAGCATACTTGAGATATTCCTCCTCTTTTAGCCTTCTCTATCATGAAAAGCATATCTATGTCACTGATTAATTCCAAATTTTGTTTTGTCATTTTTAACATTGCACTCCAAGCCAAACCAGGGACTGTGTAATAGTGAACGGGGTCTAATCCATAAGAATTTTTATTATGACAGACTGTTCTAAAAGTTTCAAACACATCAGCCAATAACAATACATCAGTGTTAAGATACAAATCATGAGATTCTCCAAGATGCTTCATATTAAACTTCTCCAATAGTAGGGCAACTTAGCTAAGTAGAGCATAACAATTGTGCATTTTGTGAGGAAAGCACCAAATTTGGCAAACTATTAGCCTATCATATTATGAACAGATTTGGATATTGGGCCATCTCAAATTCAGCCGCTGATGGCTGTGGCAGGCATTTTTCAAAATTGCCGCCAGTGGTTACTGTTATGACACATATCTGCTTTACTGGAGAGGAATACAGGTTGATAGTGAAAGTTTATTTACTAATAAAGGTCCAATAATGGTCAAAGAAAGTAACAATTTGATTTGCTTGAGAAAAAAAAGTTAAAGTGGACTAATTAGTCTTATTAAGACACAGATTCTGAATGAAAACCAATGATAAACATTCATAGCACTATTGGCTTAGCACATGGTAGTCGAAGTGGTGTGCGTGCATATTGACCCTGGAATCTCCAATGCCCAATCAGAGGCTCCTGATACCACCAGCCTAGTTATTGATGGGACAGTCATTGTCCAGATGCTGAAGCCTGCAGTAGCCAAGAACTTTGATGACTATGCCCAGGATGTCTTCATACCTTACCTGTCAACAAAGCTTCAGACTGTGTCACACCTGGACCTGGTCTGGGACCGCTACGTTGCTGATTCACTGAAAGGCAGTGCAAGATCAAAGCATGGAAAAGGAGTGCGGAGACGCATGGTCGGAGCAGCAGTTATATTAGAAAATGGCAGAACTTCCTCCGAGTGGACATCAACAAGACCGAGCTGTTAAAGTTCCTATCAGAAGCTATCTTCAGGTGGTTTGACCAGGATGACAAGCAGCTCGTTATCACTGATGGAGAGGCAGTCCTGAGCAAGCCACTGCTGCTAGACCTGGCCTTGCTCGCCCCATGCAGCCACGAATAAGCTGACAGTCAAATGTTGTTGCATGCATCCCATGCAGCCAACAATGGTCACCACAAGATACTGATCAAGACAGTTGACACCAATGTTGTGGTGTTGGCTGTGTCAGTGGCCCAGGGACTGCAACCAGAAGATGAACTGTGGCATTTGGCACTGGGAAGAGTTTTCGGCACCTGGCAGCCCACGAAATAGTAGCTGGCCAAGGACCAGAGAAGGCACAGGCACTCCCAATGTTTCACGCTCTGACTGGGTGTGACACTGTATCTAGGTTTGCTGGACATGGTAAGAAGACTGCTTGGACAATCTGGACCATTCTGCCAGAACTTACAAGGGCTGGGTCAAGAATGATGAGGGGGTGTACGAGCCACACTGGACGAAGCTACCCAAAGCAGCCCACACCTGCTACGAGCTAGTATCGTGCAAGTGCAAGAAGAGCTGTCTGAAGCGTTGCAAGTGCAAAAAGGCCGCACTCGAATGCACAGCTTTTTGTGTGTGTGAGGGAGAGTGCTCAGAAAATTGAGAGAATATTAACAGAGCAGACTGTGTCACTGATTCAGAACATTTAAATCAGACATCTCTCGATCAATTTCTATGAGTGAGATGTCGGTATTCATATGAATGAGACGCAGCCCATGATTCGTTTGCAACCATGCTCAACAACTACTGACTTTACATAAGCTATGTTGGTATTAATATCAATCAGACGCAGCCCGCGATTCCTTTGCCACCATTCTCAACAACCAATTTCTATGAGTGAGATAGTCGTCCTGTACAACAAATAATTAGCAGCCATCTTGCAAAATGGCGGCTATCTTTAAACTTGAGGTGGCTGCAGGTAATGTTTTTCTTAATTCAGCTTTCAATAAATGTTCAAACCAATGTTAGAGTGAAATTATAGTAACCGCTAGCGTCCATTTTGGAAAATGGCTGCCACAGCCATCAGCGGCTGAATTTGAGATGGCCCAAATCCAAATCTGTTCACAATATGTTAGGCTACTCGTGTTCCAAATTTAGTGCTTTCCTCACAAAATGCACAATTATTATGCTAAGTTGCCCCACTACAAAACCTTTATAGTTTGTGTGTAATTTCTCTCAGAAATATGTTTTACTCAACTTGCCAGAGAAACTTTCCCTTGAAAGAGGTTGTGTTTCTTTAAACTTCTCAAATGAATCCATATAGTCATATGGATATATTCCCTTTTGTGATAAGAGATCAATCTCTTCTTGATTTGAGAAATGTGATTTAAGATTTGGTAAGTTGTTTTTAATATTTGATGCTAAGTTAGATAATGGACTTGCCATAAACTTGTATGTGTCAAGAAATCTGATAGGGGTTATAGGGGATGAATGAATTGTTTTTGTGAATGAGATGTATTTTTGATCTGTGTTAGGAATTGCAGAAATATTTCCAGATGTCTTTGAAAGTTCATTTATAAATGGATGTGTGTCATAGTGAGCGTTGTTGTGAAGAAAGACAGGAATAAAGATTTGGGGGCTTGTATTTAAGATTACAACGGGAATGAGCTGGACCTCTATATTTACCAGAAAGATGAGAGTGAGCCCTAACTTTGACGTCTCCCTCAATTTTCTCCTCACAAATATGACAGATACTGTTCTTTGTAAATTCCTTTTTCTCTCCCTTTGTTAATGACATTGGTTTTTCGGTTTTAACCATTATTTCTCTTAGTCTTGTCTTCATCTTTTTCCAATCGTCTTACAAACTCCTCTAAGGCATCTTCTCCTCTATAAAGGTCTAACTTGTATTCATCACCAACAGATGATTTGATATTATAACAGAAACCACAAGGAGTATGTTTTTTATATTTTTTGTGTATGATTTATTTGAATTTGGAGAAACAGCATCTATATTTTCAAGGATACTTTCAAAATCAGCATATATCACAAATGGATGTTTTATCGATTTTTAAAAAATCTTTGAATGATATGTTTGAACCTGCTTTTGGTAAAATTATTATTGTTGATTTATGAATACTACAACATTTTGAATGTTGATTTAATCGTTATTTTGTGTGAAAGGAGTTGAGACATCTTTTACATGGATACATTTTACATTTTCTCTTATATAGTTGTGATTTGGTTAATCTTGATAATTTTTTGGTGAAAGTATAATGTGATTTTTCCTTTGAAGTAAAGTAGAGAAGGTCAATGTGTGTTTCATCAATTTTATAGTTGTTTGAAATTTTTAATATCTGAACTTTGTTTGTATCCGTTAATCCATATACAATGACAGACAGATTCGATATTCATTTTCTCAAATTTAGGAATATCTCTCAATGATATTGGAAACTTTGAATCCAAAACATTTAATGCATTCTCGTACTTCTTAGAATGTTCAACCCTTTCAGGATTCCATTCCATTTCAGGATTCTTTCAGGATTCCATTGGACTTCCAGTTCCGGGTTCGGAGCGTCGAGAGGTCTCCTTCGGTGCTCTCTGCTGACGATCTCAAACTTAATTTTAGGTTCGTTATTTGTCCCGTTTTAACTGTTTGATTTTCTCACCAACATGTTGCTGTGTGTTCCTAGTTCGGTTTTGTTTCAAAAATCGTGCTATTTTGTGAGTTTTTGTCGACGTTGTCTTACCGCGTGTTTGAGGCCTTGGCTTGAGGCCTCGGCTTGAGGCCAAGCGGTTCCCCTGTACTGATAAAAAGAATGAGGACAACTGTTACCTGATGTATTATGATGCCAACAATTTGTATGGGTGGGCTATGTCTCAATCTTTACCTTATGGAAAACTTAAATGGGTTAAAGAAAAACATTATGAAAAAGCGGCGTACGATCGTTTTTTTTTAGTTTTTTCCCCATTACCTTCAATTTATATCTACCCCTCTTTCCTAACATCCCCCATTTCTCCCAACTAATCTCTCTATTTCTTATCTTAAATAAAAGAATTTAAAAAACCAAAACGCTATCTTTCTCCAGATTCTTTTTCTTCCTCTTCATCGCCTCTTCTTCTTCCTCTTATTCTTACTCCACTTCTTTCTCGATTTTTTTTTCTACAACATTTCCATGACCTAATCTGTTGAAAACTCTCTCAAACATTAATAATAAGAACAAAAACGATATCTTATCATGCTTCATCTTCCTCTCTCACACGTGTGGTACTCTTTACTGTTTCATAATGCACGACTCTTCCGCTATTTATACAGACTGCTCTCACTTCGACCTCTCCTTCATTCCCTGCCTAAAAAATCCAACTGTTACAGCGTTTCTTCTCTCCATTCTCTGAATTCGACTTCATTACATCCATCAAGAATTGTGTTAAATCGCATCTCTGACCGAAAACTTTTTAAAACCCCAGTTTGCTATGAATGTTCGCTTTCCATCAACCATTCTTTTTTTTCCAACTTCAGTGCCAACTCACCCCTCTCACCCCTCACTCTCACTCTCAAAGCAACCATCCCACTCTTCTCCCTCCAAGCCTCCATCTCACCTCTCTCAAAAATTCCCCCCTCACCTTTCTCCCACCTTTCATCCCCCTCACTCATCCTTCTCAAAGTTGCCCCCCCTCTCATCCACAAAACTGGCTCCTTCCACTGCCCTCTCACCTCGATCTCTTCACTCCACCTCCTCAAATCCTCAACTGCCTTCTTCCCCCTCTCTTTCCTCCCCGCCTCTCCGCCAGCACCACAGAGCCGTTTCCCCTCCTCATTCGGCCCCCTCCACTAGCAATTCTGCAATCCCCCACACTATTTCAACAACCCTCCTTACCTCCCCCCTCATCCCTTGTCCTTCCCTCCCCCCCCCTACGCCCTGCACCCAAAGCCTCCTCCCCTACCTCTTCATTAAAAGTGTGGACCTCAAATATCCGGGGCCTTCCCTCAAACCTCTCAGATCTTTCCATACAGGTTGCCACTGACAAAGCAGACATAATCAGACGAACAGAAACTTTCCTCCCCCAAGACATGTCTGACTCCCAAGTATCTCTTCCTGGTTACTCCCTCCTCCGGTATGACAGACCTGAGTCTCGTCCTGGTGTAGGAGTTGCTCTCTTCATCAAAGACTCTATTCCTCACTCTCCATGCACTGCTCTCACTCCCCCACACCCCCAGGAATGCCTCTGGCTACGGCTTCCCCTCCATTCCCACCTCATGTTTATATGTGTACTCGACGTCCACCGAACAGTGACGACTCGATCTACACCTCACTATTTGAAAACATGGTCCATCTTCTATCTTCTCAACCAAACTCTCTCTTCCTCTTATGTGGCAATTTCAATTGTCATCATGCCAGTTGGCTCGGTGTGGGTACCTATCTCACCTGTCATGGCACCTCAGCAAAAGCTTTCTGCGACTCATTGGGACTGACTAAATCGGTCAACTTCCTGACCCGGATCTCAACCAATGGTACTCCATCTCTTCTGGATCTGATTTTGACAAATTTCCCTGACAATATCTGCTGCTCTTCCAACGCTCCAATCGGTTCTTCTGACCACATCCTTGTCAAAGTGGATATCTCTCTGGCTATTATCAGAGAACCACCTCACTGCCGTCAAGTCAGGCATTTCACTCAAGCCAACTGGCAGGGTCTCCAAGCAGCCATCAAACTTCGAGACTGGTCTCCTATCACTACTTTCTCCAACATCAACTCATCCTGGGAATTCAATTCAAAAAACTTGCTCTCCCTCATGCACAGATTTATCCCCTCTTGTCTTCAGTTGTCCTTCCCTTCCTCCCGCCCTTGGTTTACTGAAGCTTGTGGCGAGGCAGTTGTCCTGAAACAACTTTCCTCATGGAAAACAAACTCAACTGAGTGCAATCTCAGTTCCTTCCAGAAAGCTTGGAACAAGTTTGTATCTACCCTCAGGAGAGCGAGAAAACAACATCTTTCTAATCTGAAGTCTGAACTCTCAAACCTCTCTCCCTCCTCAAAATCCTGGTGGCGTCTAATAAAATCTGTTTCTGGTGTATGTTCCCCCTCTATCCCCTCCCTGACCTCAAATGGCCGCACTGCTGATACCGCACGTGAAAAAGCTGAATGCCTAAACCTGGTGTTTGCAGCTAAATCTTGTGTCCAAAACCCATCACTTTCTCTATCCACCTTACGCAGTCACACTCAACTGTCCTTGGACTCTGTGTCCTTTTCTCCTGACAAGGTGGAGAGCTTGCTGTCAAACCTCGACTCAGATTCTGCAACCGGTCCTGACGGCATCAGCCAACGTGTCCTCAAAGCCTGCTCTTCTGCTCTTGCTCATCCTCTCTCTGTTCTATTCACCCTCTCATTTGCTCAAGGTCATCTGCCATCTGCTTGGAAATCTGTAAACATCACTGCCCTGCATAAAAAAGGTGCAAGAACAGATCCCTGCAACTACAGACCAATCAGCCTTCTCCCAATCATCAGCAAGGTTATGGAATCCATCATCGCTTCAGACATGAAATCCTTCCTCTTCTCCAATGGCTTGATTTCCGATCATCAATTTGGCTTCAGACCAGGTCACTCTACCCTGGATATGCTGCTTGTGCTCTCCCAACAATGGATGGAGGTCCTCAATGCCAGACAGGAAATCCGAGCCGTATCCCTGAACATATCACGTACTTTTGACACAGTCTGGCACCCTGCCCTACTCACCAAACTCTCTTCCCATGGTATCAAAGGCCATCTCCACTCCCTGCTCACAGACTTCCTCTCCTGTCACAGTCAACATGTGGCCCGAAATGGAGTTCTTTCATCCCCTCTTCCTGTCCAGGCTCGAGTTCCTCAAGGTAGCGTTCTGGGCCCTGTTATTTTTCTGGTTTCATCAATGATCTCTCTGACTCTCTGGAAAATCCTCTGTATCTCTTTGCTGATGACTCCACCCTCTGCCGTACCATCTGTCATCCCTCAGACTGGCAAGCAGCAGCTTCTTCACTCACCGCAGATCTGGATAAAATCACAAACTGGTCCAACACGTGGAACATGTCTTTCAATCTGGACAAATCTCACACTCTCACTATGTCTCTTCGAAAGGACCATTTCGAACCCCCCCCCCCCATCCACTTTCTCGACAATCCTCTGGAAGAAGTCGTTTCTCTGAAGCTTCTGGGTCTCACTATCTGCCATGACCTATCCTGGGAAAGCCACATTTCAAACCTCGCCTCCAAAGCCAGTCGCCGACTGGGAGTCCTCCGTCGTGCAAAGTTCTTCCTCAGCCCTCCTGAGCTCCTGACCACTTACAAAGCTTTTGTCCGTAGCCTGCTCTCCCCTCTGGGCTGGTGCTCCTGCCTCCCACCTTTCTCGGCTTCACGCTGTAGAAACCAGGGCATTTAGGACCATCGGCATCTCCCGCAATGAGGCTGAGTCTTTGGGCCTCTCACTCAATCACCGCAGGTTGGTCGGTGGTCTTTCTGTCTTCTACCGTCTCCTCTCCAGCCTTTCCCCCCTTGCACTCTCTGCGATTTGTCCCCACCACATTTCCACCAGGCGCTCAAGGTCCACCAACAACCCCTTCTGGTAAAACTACCAAAATCAGGAATCATTGCTCACCTTCACTCTTTCATTCCTCTTTTTTCCTGCCGATGAAGTAAACTCCCTCACTCTATTCTTTCCCATTCCTCCCTCCAGGCTTTCAAAACAGCTGTTCACCACCACCTCTTATCATCCCCCATCCAAATTATTGATATTTTCTATCCCCGATAATCCACCCAAGCCCACTTCCTTCAAATTCCCTGCTTTCCTTCCTGAAAGTCCCTGTAATTTCCATCTTCTATTCCCCATGCTTCCCATCCCATCCCTCTCCCCTCTACAGATCTCCTAATGTGTCTGTTCCCCACTGTTTTGTCCCTCCCACTCCCGCCCCTCTTGTCTCATGCCCCTTGCTGTGCATTGTGTGTTCGCTCTCATACGAGCCTCGACAAGGTATACAAAAAAAAATTGTGGAGGATGTAAGTGAGCAAGAACAGACCATATAAAACATTTATTATCTTTGTTTTGAATATTAACATCTGCTTTCTTCAGTTTTATCTCTTTTGGTAAATCAATATAAGAAGAACCTTCAGGAGTATCTGATTTTAAGATGTGTCTATCTGAAAAGATTATTTTTGTCACAGCAAATCCACTACCGACAACAGTGTTATCAACATATTGTTCTTATCGCTGGAGTTCATCGTAAACATCACATCTTAAAAAAATCTTGAAATGATGAGATAAAGTGAGGGGTTATCCTCATACAGGGAGTAGTTTCATCACCTTCTCTTACCATATTCAATTTTACTCCCATATAGAATTTAAAAGTTTTCATTTCACTTAATGTGTTTTTAATTATAGTTTCAATACTTTGTTTAACCACATCAACAGCTTCCATGATTGAAATGGTCCAGAGTCTTGAAAGCGAAACAATCTTATTTTTATATGTCCTTTAAATACCCCATCAGTGTTTTCAATGGAGAATTTAGTGGCCCCTTCCCTTTCTTCATTGTTCTAATGTTTGCGTGATTGAAGGTATTTATTATAATTTTTTGAAAGCATATCATGATCACCTCAATCACAATGTTTTGTTTCTTGGTAAAGTGGAGATATTTGTCTGAAAATATTGAATGTGTGTTTGTTGGTTTGAAGGTGTTTTTAATAACATTTATATTCATGATTACAAACATCGCAGTATGTTGTATTCACCATATTTATATAACAAAACTTTGCTTGAAATAAAATTTTTCTTGATGAAAATTTTGTTTAATTTTTAGGTGAATCTGCACTTAAATCCATTTTATCCTCCAACTTTCTTCACTTTATAAATACAATGTATCAAGATACAAAATACAAGTTTCAATCAATCTCCTCATTTGTAAAAGATAATGAGAAATATGTCGAAGATGTAAAATTAAATAAAGATAAATATAACAATTATTGGATAAAAACAATTATGGTGAATAATACGAGTTCTTCAATTTCCTTCAAGGAAGGGCTTTTCGTATATCTGGAAGAACATCAATTAAAGTAGCTCTCACAAAAGTTTCTCCTCTCCTTCTGGCAATATATTCAAACATCGCAATGAAACAAGAAAAAGCATCAAAAAAGAAAAACCTCATGGATGAAGCTTTGAAAAGAAAATAAAAGACCATCAGTAAAATGCAAGGAGAAATTTGTATTTTTTTCAACAACCCGAAAGTTGTAAATCCTGCTGAAATACAGGATGTTAATATATTAGGTGAAATGATATTTCATTCATTAGTAGTTAAGGACCATTTTAAAATTACCTTTAATATAAAAAATGTAGAAGTTGAATCTGTTAATGAAAAAAAGTATATCGACACAGATGATAATGTTTTTTTCTGCTAATTAAATACGAGTCATTATTCAACTGAAGATTTTGAAGATTATGAGAGTGATGATAGTTTCTCTTTTGGAACAGAAGACAGTTATGAAACCGAGAGTTTGTGTTCAAACGATAGTTATGAAAGCAGTTTTATAGATGATTGTGAAAGCACCAATGAAAGTACTGAAGATGAATTTTATTTGAAGAAAAGTTTCACTTTATAAATCTGAATAGTTTACCAGATTTTGAGCCTCTTGAATTTCCTGATTCTCCACATGAAAAATTTGAGAATTATCCTGCGTGTGACAGACAGGGATTGAACACAGTCAGAAGCCCAAAAACAATGTATATTCTGTGACTATCTTCTAATTAATGAAAAAAAAATATATATATATATATATATATATATATATATATATATATATATATATTGTTGTGGTTACCAAATTCGCAAACCACCATTCAGGTCCCTTAGGTGAGGTATCTCGGTAAGTACATGTGTAGTTAGGCCCAAACCCGTTGTCTAGTGGGAATACATGTCATTTATGCGTGCTGCGACTCTTCAGGATAGCCGTTTTTCTTTTGCTATCTTTATTTTGGACCAACCGCCATGATTACCACCACAACCACAACATCAACCACCAACCACAACGCCGCTTCACCACAACCGCCACGACCTTCCCGTCACACCTCGCAACCGTCGCATCGCCACCGTTCTTGCCCCGCTGTGGGTACCGGTGTTGGACTCGTGCAGGGCGCGCGCCGAACAGCGTGTACAAAATCACGGATTTTGTGCTTCAAAAACGGATCAAAAACGACACACGCCCACTTTTTGCCGTCCAATCGGTGAGCGAGGGGCGAATTGGCCCCGCCCCCAGGGCGATCGATATATGCAAATTTATGGATCAAAAAGCCTTCACGCCCACTTTTTCTCGGGCCAATGGGGAGCGAGGTGAAAGGTCAAAGGGAGGGGGTCAAAGGCGAAGCTACGGGGGGGATAAAAGGACCGTGTTCGTCAGTCAGAAGAGGAGTCGGAGAGTCCAGAGGCGGAGAGGCGGAGAGTCGGAGAGTCCAGAGGCGGAGAGCAGGAGAGTCGGAGAGTCCAGAGGCGGAGAGGCGGAGAGGAGTTGGAGAGTCCAGAGGGAGGAGAGGCAGAGAGGCGGAGAGGCGGAGAGTAGGAGAGTCGGAAACAGAGAGTCAAGACTTCGCGGGCGGTGGAGCTGCTCGTCGTGTGCGTTGGAGTCGGAACGGAGGGGACGGAGCTGTGGAAAGGCGGCGACACCAGACGAGGGGGTGCTCGCATCGTGCAGGAAGCTGCACCCGAGGGAGGCCGACAGCGCGACCTGGCCGAGGTGGAGACGCTCGTCGCGGGATAATAAAGATCCTCTATACCCCGAGCATCAGCAACCCCCTCCTGTTTCCCCCCGCGCTGAGATAGTGCGACCAAGGGGGCCCCTTTCCCACCCCCTACCAGACACTGTCCGCGAGGCCCGCGGAGTTGAGGCGCCATCGCCGCTCCGCGTCTCATCACCAGACGGGTAGGCGCGACCCGGTCTCGGCCTCAGGCCCGCCTCATCCTTGAGGGTATTCTTTTCCTTGGTTTTGGGTATGTGTTGTCGGCGCCGTCTGTGAAGTAGAATTGTATAAGTGTTGCCGTGTGCTCGGTAGTCGGTATTAGCTCTGCATTGTGTTTTCGCTTTTACATTTGCTTTTTGTGTAAATTGCATTGTGTCTTTTCTGTGTGCTTTTGGTGGAATTGTATATGTGTGCTCCCGTGTGCCGCGAATAAATGTGCTTTGTGTTGAACTGTTTCCCGCTTCGCTTCGTCTTTTCCTCTATTGAATCCCCATCTTGCTTCATGTAAAGGGTTGGTAGTGGGCTGAATACGCCCGATAATTAATCGAACCGTCGAGGTCGACGATAACACCGCTCGGTTATTCTGATAGTACGGAACGGGTCGCTTAAGTGGCCCGTGTCCGAAGTCGACCTGCGGCGAGGTGCGATCGCCCGGTCTACCCTCCGCGTGGGTACTTAGGTAGGTCGAATTTGGCGAGCAACCCTATCCCACGCGGGGGCTGATTGGCTCGATCGCGGTGAGACCGAAAGGTCCACCCGTGACTGGTTCCCGGCGTTAGTCCGAGAGGGTCACGACTGGATTGTCCGTCCGGTGGGCGACGTGCCGCGATTCGAGTTACGTGGCCGTCAGCACGCCGGCGGGCGAGAATCCGCAACACTGGTGTCAGGTCGTGCGATACAAATTCATCGCCCTCCTCGCGGCACTGGTATCGGAGAACAGGAAAACGGGCTCTCCTGTCTCCAGCTAAATTCACGGGAATCGGTCCAGGGGTGAGAGAAGCGACCCCCGATTCCCTCCAAATTACGAGCGAGCGAAATTAACCCTTCACGAGAAGCAAGATGGCGTCTCAAGGCGAGCAGGAGCCGGGGGTATTAGAAATGGATGTAGAATGTGTAGAATCCATGGTCCAGGATGGAATCCCCGTGCAGGAAATGTTGATTGTGCAGGAACACGGACTCGCCCAACTGAACCCAGAGCCCGAAATAGGTGCGGCCGCGGTGTATGACACCTCCCCCCCCCTCTCCACCAAAACCCTTTCCCAACCCCTGCCGAAACGGCTCACTCAAGCGCACCCGACATAGCCCAGCTATTCGCCATGCTGGCGGCAATGAACAAGCAAATGGAAACGAATGCGCATGAAATGAAAAACAAAATGAAAGGCATGACCAAACAAATAATCGAAAAGATGGATGCGAATATGAAAAACGAAATGAAAGGAATGAACGAAAAGATGGATACAAATACAAATGATATGAAAACGACGATGGATGCGAATACACAGCAAATGAAAAAAGAAATGAAAGAACTACGGGGTGAGACGCAGAACATGGGCCGATGCCTGCAGGCGGGCATGAAGGCCGTGACCAGGGAGCTGGGAATGGCGACTCCACGTGTGGGAGCAAACGAGCTGGAAGGGGGTGCAACGGCTGACAGGCCCGCGGTGGAGGCGGGTAAAAAAATAATTCGGGGGGCGTGTTGGGCGAGGGTCGTGACAGAGGAATCGACGGTGACCAAAAGGGAAAAATTAAATGGGGAGACCAAAACGTGTGAGACGAGACACGAAATGACGACAACGGAAATAATAGTTGAGACAAGGGAGGTAAAGGGTGAAGAGTTGGCAGAGACACGGGAGATAGAGGGTGAATTGGACGGGGTAAGTGACGCACACACACACACAGAGGTCGTGGAGGACAATGGGGGTGAGCTGGCGGACTGGGTAGAGACCCAGTGCGAGCACCTGGATGGCCTCCTCCAGGAACGAGGGGAGGGAGTATGCCCCCTTGAGGCGAGTCACGACCAGGTGAGTTCGGTCGTGCTTTGCGAGGTTGAGAGGAGGAGTGCTGTGGACGGGTGCACGGAGAGCTTGGGGGGTATAGAGGCCCCGGAGACCCTTGTGGGGACACAAATCCCCAGTGTAGTTGTCCCTGTGTGTGTGGTGCAAGGTGTGAGTGCGGCACCGTGTGTGGAAGCGACCCCGTGTGTGATTGGTGTGGTGGCGATGGTGCCGGAGTACGTGCTTCCCAGCACGCCGTGCGTGGGTGAGGCACCGTGTGTGAGTGAGGCCGTGTGGGTGAGTGAAACGGCCAGTGTGAGTGAGGCACCGCGGGTTAGTTCCCCCGCGTGTGTGGGTGAGGCACCGTGTGTGGATGAGGCACCGCGGGTGAGTGCTCCCGCGTGTGTGAGTGAGGCACGGTGTGTGGATGAGGCACCGCGGTTGAGTGCCCCCGCGTGTGTGAGTAGTATGGTTTGTGTGAGTAGTGAGGCACGCGTGAGTGAACGGCCGTATGCAAGGGAGACCGTGTGTGTGAGAGAGCGGTATGAGAGGGAGATGTCGGTTGGCATGCGGGAGCACGCAGCCGCGTCTCCCCGTGTGAATGTGATGGAGTGGACTGTGTGCGTCGTAACACGCAGGAATGCGTGGGTCGAATGGCGACGGAGACGGCGACATGGAAGGAACGAAAGCCGAGTAGCGGCTGTAGCTATTTCGGGGACCGTGCCGGGTTCACCCAGCAGTGAGCACGCGGTTCGTGCTGTGCAACGCACGAGACCGCCACGTGCTCGCTTGCGAGAGTGAAGTCCCGGTCCGGAAACGCACGCGGTGGATTTGCCGATCCCGCGGACGGACAAAGTTTAGGCAGGTAAATGCATTTGGACCGGACGGGTTCTCCACGCGATCGTGTGTGTTAAGCTCCAACGGGCAAAGCACATGTGTTCGCGTGGGGAACCCCTCGAGACGTGGGGCTTGTGTTTTTTTTTTGCGCACGGTGACGTCATGGCTGCACGTGTGGTTGGAATCCGGCAGGAGGGGTATCTCTGCCGGATGGTACCGTCCAAGGAGGGACGAGGAACACGTGCAGCTGCATGACGTCACGGGCAGGTGCAAAGTGCGCGAGCTCTGAGTTGCCGCGCAGGTGCTGCGCATGGAAAAAAAAAAAAAAAGGAAAAAGCAAGCCTCACTTTCGGGTGCACAGGATTCCTGGGCAAGGGGTGAAAGACCCCCTTACCTGGGCACAGGATGGAAACTAGTTAGGGGGAAGGGTTAGCTTCGTTAGACCGACTCCATGGGGCAGGGGTAAGTCCTCATGGGGTCCGTGGAATGGATTAGGCAGAGGGATTTAGTGAGCTTTAGGTTGGGAAATAAAATGACTTATTTGAGGACATGGACAGACTTGTGGATGTGTAGAGGGGACGTAGCTTAGCTACGTAGTGTTAAAAGGAACGTGCTATAGTTTAAGGGACGACGTGGGAGCACGAGTTAGTTAGGGGGTGCAGATAGAAGGATGGCAGAGTTCAGCGGTGTGTGTGTTGAAGAGTTGGTGAATTGTGAGGCATGTGCTTGGTGAGTGAGTGAGGCCAGCGGGTCTGTGTGTGTGGAGTGAATGGGGAATGCATGGTGCGATGAGTGATTGGGGGGAGGAGTGACTCCCACCCAAGGGACCCCGGGGTCAGTATAAAGTGAGTTAGGGGGTTCGTCAAATTGAAAAATGGAGGTCGTTTTGTTGTTGGTGGGTGTGTAGGCTCGAAACCCGTTTGGAGGGGTGCAGGAGCCCTGTTGACGGGCTTGGGAGCGTGGCTGCGAAAGGTGAGTATCGCTGAGTGGGTACCCCGGGCACCAGGCTAGTCGGCCGCGGTAGGCCATGGGCCCATGGGGGGCCGGGATAGAGTAGTGGGCACGGGTGCGCCTGCTTGGTGCGGGGGCCCGGGGCGCCATTAGCCGCGTGGGCAGTGTTGTGGGCACGGGTGACCCTCGGAAAGGGGCCCGGGAGGCCGGCCTGCCACGTGTGCGTTTCAGGGGAGGTGCCATGGGGGGCACTCCCCGGTGTTAGGGAGCTGGTAGGCTCGGAGGCAGTGTAGTGCCTGGGGGTGCCATAGCGGGAGATTCGGCAGAGGGTCGTGCCTGCCAAAGGGAGCCACGTGTCCCAGCCAGGAGACCGTGTGAGGGCACGGAAAGAAAATTGGGGGGCGAGGCCCGAAATTGTGAGGACACCAACACAGGCGACGGGAATCGGTTGTTAGAACCAATAGTTTAAGCGAGAGGCGCTTGTTGAAAGCCCCGGGGTAGTTTAATGGTTAAAGGGATAGGGTAGATTAGGAAGTGTACCCCTCCGCACCATCCATCCCCTCGCTGTCGTTGTGGGCCGCTGGACCCACTTGGTGTTAAGATCGCCGAACTCTGGGGAGGCCATTCTGAGGCTTGAATTGGGCCTCGACACAGGACATGAGCTCTCCCTTATTCCCCTCCGGGAAGGGAACGTAGGGGTTGGGAGTAGGCTAGGTGACAGGATAGGTTAGCCGAACAAGGACGATAAAGGGGGTTAGGGGACGATTTATAGTGGGGAAGTAAAAATAAAAAAAATAAGTTGGGGCTAAATTGGGGTTTGACAAATTAAGGGAGTGGGTATGTACAGTGACAGGCAAAGGCGATAGGTGGGAGGGAGACAGGGAGGTAGGTCCGAGCCCGCCTTCCAAGTGGCCAGCACCACCGCACTCCCTCCACCAACCTCCACGGAACGGCAAAGGCTGGCCAACTTCATCTGCAGCTGCTGTGCTGCAAGGCCTGTGCCGGCTGGATCGTCTGCAGCTGCTGTGCTGCAAGGCCTGAGCCGGCCAGTTCATCTGCTGGCTGTTTTTCTTCAAGGCCTGTGCCGGCCAGTTCATCTGCCGGCTGTGTTTGCCTGCAGCGGCCTTCTTCTGCCGGCTGTGTTTGCCTGCAGTGGCCTTCTTCTGCGGGCTGTGTTTGCCTGCTACCTTTGCCATGCCATGCCCACTGCCCACGTTCACCAGCCCCGTTCAATTTTTGCTTTGCCCCCCCCCCCCTGTTCATTTCCATGTGCGCCAGGATCCGCAAGGCAACAGTTTGCAAGCTGCGAGAACTGCCCTGTTGGCAGCTACAACACGGGCCTGCAGTGGCGGCCTGTGCACCGTGTTTGTGTTCATCCATCCATTCGTTGTGCTCATTGCGTGTGCCACTTGAGCTGGCACGGAGACTGCGTTGTGCAGCCCATGCACCGTTGTGGTTCACTGCGTTCAGTTCAAAAAGGAAGGCCTTGGACTGCGTGTGAGCAGCCAGCCACGTTCCCTGTCACCTGCATTGTTTTGAGCCAGAGACTGCATGCGGGCAGCCTGGCTCCCTGCTAACTGCTTTCTTTTTGCAGAGTTCAATGATCCTGGGCCATGGTTTAGTGTAAAATTTGTAAGTTAAGGTTAAGATGTACTGTAAATATGAGTGCGCCCCCGGCATGTCTGTCTAGCGCCGGCAATTTTATTTAAGTCGTCCGTGTGAGTGAGTTTGTTTAGATAGTTACGCAGCCCTCAGGTTATTTATTTTGGGGACACGAATACCATGAATGTCGCACTCAGGGATCCGTAGGTAAAATGTACTAGGGGAAAACTACACATGATGGCACACGAAAATTTGACGACTCGGGACGAGTCTGTAAAAAGGGGAGGGGTAGTGTTGTGGTTACCAAATTCGCAAACCACCATTCAGGTCCCTTAGGTGAGATATCTCGGTAAGTACATGTGTAGTTAGGCCCAAACCCGTTGTCTAGTGGGAATACATGTCATTTATGCGTGCTGCGACTCTTCAGGATAGCCGTTTTTCTTTTGCTATCTTTATTTTGGACCAACCGCCATGATTACCACCACAACCACAACATCAACCACCAACCACAACGCCGCTTCACCACAACCGCCACGACCTTCCCGTCACACCTCGCAACCGTCGCATCGCCACCGTTCTTGCCCCGCTGTGGGTACCGGTGTTGGACTCGTGCAGGGCGCGCGCCGAACAGCGTGTACAAAATCACGGATTTTGTGCTTCAAAAACGGATCAAAAACGACACACGCCCACTTTTTGCCGTCCAATCGGTGAGCGAGGGGCGAATTGGCCCCGCCCCCAGGGCGATCGATATATGCAAATTTATGGATCAAAAAGCCTTCACGCCCACTTTTTCTCGGGCCAATGGGGAGCGAGGTGAAAGGTCAAAGGGAGGGGGTCAAAGGCGAAGCTACGGGGGGATAAAAGGACCGTGTTCGTCAGTCAGAAGAGGAGTCGGAGAGTCCAGAGGCGGAGAGTCGGAGAGTCCAGAGGCGGAGAGTAGGAGAGTCGGAGAGTCCAGAGGCGGAGAGGCGGAGAGGAGTCGGAGAGTCCAGAGGGAGGAGAGGCAGAGAGGCGGAGAGGCGGAGAGTAGGAGAGTCGGAAACAGAGAGTCAAGACTTCGCGGGCGGTGGAGCTGCTCGTCGTGTGCGTTGGAGTCGGAACGGAGGGGACGGAGCTGTGGAAAGGCGGCGACACCAGACGAGGGGGTGCTCGTGTCGTGCAGGAAGCTGCACCCGAGGGAGGCCGACAGCGCGACCTGGCCGAGGTGGAGACGCTCGTCGCGGGATAATAAAGATCCTCTATACCCCGAGCATCAGCAACCCCCTCCTGTTTCCCCCCGCGCTGAGATAGTGCGACCAAGGGGGCCCCTTTCCCACCCCCTACCAGACACTGTCCGCGAGGCCCGCGGAGTTGAGGCGCCATCGCCGCTCCGCGTCTCATCACCAGACGGGTAGGCGCGACCCGGTCTCGGCCTCAGGCCCGCCTCATCCTTGAGGGTATTCTTTTCCTTGGTTTTGGGTATGTGTTGTCGGCGCCGTCTGTGAAGTAGAATTGTATAAGTGTTGCCGTGTGCTCGGTAGTCGGTATTAGCTCTGCATTGTGTTTTCGCTTTTACATTTGCTTTTTGTGTAAATTGCATTGTGTCTTTTCTGTGTGCTTTTGGTGGAATTGTATATGTGTGCTCCCATGTGCCGCGAATAAATGTGCTTTGTGTTGAACTGTTTCCCGCTTCGCTTCGTCTTTTCCTCTATTGAATCCCCATCTTGCTTCACGTAAAGGGTTGGTAGTGGGCTGAATACGCCCGATAATTAATCGAACCGTCGAGGTCGACGATAACACCGCTCGGTTATTCTGATAGTACGGAACGGGTCGCTTAAGTGGCCCGTGTCCGAAGTCGACCTGCGGCGAGGTGCGATCGCCCGGTCTACCCTCCGCGTGGGTACTTAGGTAGGTCGAATTTGGCGAGCAACCCTATCCCACGCGGGGGCTGATTGGCTCGATCGCGGTGAGACCGAAAGGTCCACCCGTGACTGGTTCCCGGCGTTAGTCCGAGAGGGTCACGACTGGATTGTCCGTCCGGTGGGCGACGTGCCGCGATTCGAGTTACGTGGCCGTCAGCACGCCGGCGGGCGAGAATCCGCAACAATATATATATATATATATATATATATATATATATATATATATATATATATATATATATATATATATATATATATATATATATATATATGAACATAACTGTTTCAAATTTACATAAAAAAAGAATCACTTCACAAGATTAACAAGATAAATGGATGTAAAGAACGAGGGTGATAATACTGAGGGTGAAGATACTTGGGTGAACCTGAAGCGGTCGCTTTGGGTGGGTGTCTGGAATGTCCTATCCGAAGAGATGATCACCTGGCTCTGTTATCATCTGCGCTCAAGCGTTTGGACATCGGTATTGCAGTACTCTCTGAGGTTCAGAGACCGGATTGCGATGAGATAATGGTGGGTGGTTACACCTACGATTGGTCTGGTCGCTCTGATGGTTACCATTCCCAAGGAGTTGCTGAAGCTGTGTCCAATAAGCTGACCCCAATGATAATTGAGGTAACATCGGTCAACGAGCGTATTATGAGATTTAGGATTCGTCACTCCTTCGGTGTCATTTCCCTGGTTTCTGTTTGTTCTCCGGCTGAGGCGAGTGACCTCACCGTGAAGGATGCATTTTACGCCACGCTCGAGTCTGTGGTTGATCAGTGCCCCAGGCGAGATACACTTCTAGTCTTGGGGGATTTCAATGCATCGACTGGAACTGATAGGGATGGTAATGAGATGTGTGTTGATCCCCATGGGTCAGGAACTATGAACCAGAATAGCACTAAGTTCCTTGACTTTGCAAGAAGTCATGGAATTAGGGTGGATCGTTCACGGTTTCAGGGCCCACAGGTTCACCGTGGTGTTCCAATGCTGACAGTGTGACAAAGGAGATTGACCATGTCCTCCTTGATGGTCGCTGGAGGATGATCCAGAACTGCAGGGCCTACCGGAGTGCTCAGTTCCTCAATACTGACCACTGGCTTGTTGTCGCAACTCTGAAGTTGCACCTTAAATCCAGGAGAACGGTACCATCCCAGCCTCGGCTGGATGTTGGCAAGCTCAAGGATGCGAGGGTAGCTGAGGTGTTTGCAAGCAAGCTGAGTGGAGATTTGGGGTTCTGGGTGCTTTGGGAGGTCCTGAAGAGTTGTGGAGTGCCCTCAAGACCACCATCCTTGATGTTGCCAGTGGATGTCTTGGAACTCACCACAGGGCAAAGAAGAATTTTGTCTCTCAAGGGACACTGGATACCATTGACCAGAGTCGCAGGGCCAGGCTGAATGGCAGAGATGAGCTGTTCAGGGAGCTGAGGCGTAAAACTGTAGTGCACTGAGTGTGGACAAGGACGCCAATGTGCGAGGAATCTGTGAGGGGGTAGATCATCACCTGTGGTGAAGGGATTCTCATCCTGCTTGCAGGGTAATTCGCGCATTGCGTTCATCCAAGCCCATCCCTCGGAGCACTGCAGTTAGAGCAGAGGGTGGTCAGCTCTTAATAGAGCACTCCGAGCTGAAGGCCTGCTGGGCTGGTTACTTTGAGCGGTTGTACCATGCTGTTCCACCAGCAGTCGAGTTGGACGTCAGGGGTGTTACAATCCCTGTTGCTGACCCTCCAATCAACTGTGGTCCACCTTCGCTTGTGGAAACACAGGCTGCAGTGAACCGGTTGAAATGGGGTAAAGCTCCAGGGATCTGTGGCATCCATGCTGAACTTCTCAAGGCTGGTGGAAATCCTGCACTTGTGTCATTGCATGCAGTTCTGTGCTCTGCCTGGAACACAGGCATCATCCCAACTGACTGGAAGAGGGGCCTTGTTGTCCCTCTCTGGAAAGGGAAGGGTGATCGCCAAGACTGCAATAACTACCGAGGGGTGACGCTGCTCTCAGTGCTGGGCAAGGTCTTTGCTCGGATAATTCTTGATAGGGTTTGCCATCAGCATCCAGAGCAGTCAGGCTTTACACCAAAGAGGTCAACGATTGACCGTATCCTTGCTCTTCGTGTCCTCACCGAACGCAGACGAGAGTTTCGGCAGGAGCTGCTTGCAGCCTATGTTGATCTCTGTAAAGCGTTCGATTCAGTGAATCGGGATGCCCTCTGGAGGATTCTTGGTCTTCGTGGGGTGCCACCAAAACTGATCAATCTGATGTCTGAACTCTACTCTGGTACTGAGAGTGCTGTGAGATATGGTGGTACCATCTCTGACTTATTTCCAGTTGTTACTGGAGTTTGTCGGGGGTGTGTACTGGCCCCCACACTTTTCAGCACTTGTAGGGACTGGATTCTCGGGAGGATGTCGGTGAGGTCAAGCTGCGATGCATCATTTGGGAATGTCAAGATATCTGACCTTCATTTCGCAGATAATGCAGTCATCTTTGCGGAGGCTTTAGATATCCCTTTGGGGGCCCTCGAAGTGCTGAATGAGGAGTCGGAGCTGCTTGGATTACGGGTTTCCTGGGTCAAAACTAAGTTCCAAACTTTCAATGACATCTTCGATGCTGCTGTCCTGTCTGTGCCTGTTTGTGGTGAGGATGTTGAGGTCGTAGAGAGATTTGCTTTCCTTGGCAGTGATATTCATGTCTCTGCCGGCTGTGAGTCAGAGATCAAGAGACTTCTGTGTTGGGCCTGGGAAGTCATGGATTCACTGGATAATAGGGTGTGGCACTGCTGATACCTGTGCGGGAAGACGAAAGTCCGAGTCTTTAGGTCTTTGGTGCTTCTAATTCTTGCTCTATAGATGTGAGACTTTAATTATGATGAAGGATCTGAGACTGAGACTTAATTCCTTTGATACCAAGTCTCTGGAAAATCCTTGGCTATCGCTGGTCAGACTTTGTGTCCAATGAGCGTTTGCTGAGAGAGACTCAAATGAGATTTGTTACCTGCATCGTCCGTGAGCGTCAGCTGCGGCTGTCTGGACACGTGGCTCATTTTTCTGATGCTGATCCTGCTCACTAGATTCTCTCAGTGAGGGAGTCTCATGAGTGGAGGAGGCCAATGGGCCGACCACGTGCCTCGTGGTTGCAGCAGATTGATCGGCATCTCAAGGAGATGAGGATGGGCCAGGCATCTGCCTGGGGGGTGGCCAGATGGAGGCCCCTGGAGTACCGGTGGAAAGTGGATGCAGCAATGCGCTGCTCTGGCGCATGCTCCCATATCTGACCTGCCCTCACCGCCGTCTAGTGGACCTCAGCACCACCCCGACACACACTCCCGCAATCTGACCTGGGAAGGTTACCCCGTGGTTTTCTTCCTATCATCAAAGGTTTTGGGTCCTGAAGGCTTTACCCCAATCCTGTAATCTGGTGAGCTGCCCTGCGAAAGGCAGCTCCACAGGAGGTACTCCCACAGAGTGGGTTTTCAGTTTTTTGTGCTTTTCCTTTGTTTTGTGGAATGAAGGGTTTTACATTTGCCGGAGTGCAAATCCTGTCACAACCTCCTAATAAAAAGTATCCCAACTGCAGGAGCATGTGCGCAGACACTGTGGAGCATGAGAAAGGGATGCCTGTTGGTTCACAAGTAGCTCCTCCACTCTTTCTGAATGTGAATTATGATCAACATCAATAAAAAAAATGGCAATTTCTGTGGGAGACCTCCACCAAAGGGATACGGTGCTTCAAGGTGAACCCTTTGGTCGGATCCTCGGTCTCGTTTCCTGGTCTTTCCCGAAGAGACCAGGCAATCCTTTCTAGATTCAGACTTGAACATTGTGCTCTTCATTCCAATTTACATGGGATAGGATGGGATGTCACCCGACGGGGTCCTACATTCAAGTGGGGTCCCTGAAGATCTGGAACACATCTTCAAACAATGGCCTCTGTACAGAGAATCCAGATCGTCCCTTTTCCACACTGCCCAAGAAATAGGGATCATCGGGTCAGGCGTGCCGGATACGCTTTTCCATCTGAGCCAAAAGCTTCCTCGACTCTGCAAATCGGTTTTCCAATGTATTGAAGAAACGGGGCTAACACTATTAATACCCCAGTGTTGTTTAGCCTCAGCCAAGGTGTTTAGGTGCATGGCATATGCAGAGCCTTGCCGTTCTGAGAACACCGTTAAATGAGGCCTGCGATCAGGCAGCTAACCGAGCAGCAAGGTTTGATCTCGTAACCCAAATCCCTCTGGGCTCATCAGAACTCTCCAATCTAATTATGTCGACATCAACAAAAAATGGCAATCTCCATGGGTGACCTCTACCAAGGTTAGATGGTGTGTAATGTATGTTTGAAGTGCTTGCAATTCAGAAACGACTTTGGTCTTGTTGTTGTTGGTTATCTGAACGGAACCAGAAAAATAAAGAAGCCACTTCCGGCATGGCCCCGATGGCTGACAAGCTGGAGTCTTGCTTATGTTCTATGGTGTCAGAAGTGATCTGCAAAGCACTACGTTCATTCGTGCCATCTGAATCTGGTATCTGAGATACACAAATAACGGTGTCTGTTAACTTTGGGCACCCCTCACTTGACTGGGATTCGGCTTCATTACATCAGGAATTTTTTAGATTTCGAAATCACGTTGGATCTGCCTGACAAACGCAAGGCAGGCTGGCTTGGAACATGGATCGGAGAACAAGGATGAGAGATATACAAGACTTTTGAATGGATTGAAGGTGAGAAGGATGACACCGAGAAAAGTTCTGGATAAATTTGAATTGTACATTCATCCCCGAAAAAACAAGCGTATCGTGAGGCTGTTCAAGAGGAAACAAAGCTCCGAGGAATCGTTTGACAACTTTGTGAAGGACTTGCGTCTCATTCTCTTGGACTGCGAGTATGTGCAATCTGAAGATGTGCTTGTGGATACGATTATCCAAGACGTGTGCGAGGAGAAGGTCCAGGAGCACCTGCTGGACAGAGGTGAGGAACTTACGCTGGTCAAAACTCTTCAAGTGGGTCAGAAATATGACCTTTCAAAGACTCAACTTCGCATTGTCCATGATGAGGACACGAGTGTAGCTACAATACACTACAAACAAGCGAGGCCAAAACCACAATTGAACCCAGCACCACAACTGCCATCATGCAGGAGATCAACCCCAAATAGACCTCAGTGTAAGGACAGCTGCCACCGCTGTGGTAATGATCCTAACCATGCATGGAATAACGGTGAATGGCCAGCAATTGGATCCACCTGCTCTTATTGCAAGAAACCAACCCATTGGCTTGCAGCTTGCCGTCGATGTGCCAGCATACATTCAGTTGAAACTCAGTTGGACAGTGCTTGTGCTGATACAACCAAGTACATGGATGAAACCAATGGGAAAATTATACGGATTGGTGCACTGCAGACAACGGCTGCATCACGAGGTGATAAATGGGGGCAGTCTCTTTTGGTATCAGGAAGGCAAGTGACCTTCAGAATTGATACCGGAGCTCACTGCAACATAATGAAACTATCTGATTATCAACGTCTCACGCACACTGCCGAACTCCATCAATCAGCAAAGATATTGTGTTCCTATTGAAATCACAGGATAAAACCCGGAGCAGCCATGGATCTTCCTATTCAGTACCGTGGCAAGACATTCACCACAACATTTGAAGTGGTCGCTCTCTCACAGGAAAACGTAATATCCGGAGATATAGCTGAAGTGCTGGTATGATCATCAGACTTGATTCCATTGGAACTGTGAAGTGGACCCCAGTGACATTCTTGCTGAGTTGAAGGAATATCCAGACCAAGTGTGAACGACTGGAACTCAGCCAGGCATGTATACAATTAAATTGCAACCTGGTGTGAAGGGAGTAGTACACGCTTCGCGGCGCCACCAGTTTCCCTCTTGCCACTTATTAAAACCCGACTGGGGGAGATGGAATCCGATGAATACATTGCCAAAGTTAATGAACCAACTGAATGGGACAGCTCAATGGTGGTATCTCTCAGAAATGACAAACTGAGAATCTCTCTTGATCCATCTGAGCTGACCAAAGTCATCAAGAAGGAGCACCATCTCATGCGCATGGCTGAGGAGGTCGGTGCAAGTATACCTGAGGCCAAGGTGTTCTCAATGCTTGACGCAAAGTCAGGGTTCCTCCAAATCAAAGTGGACGAGGACTCGTCTGATCTGACGTGTTTCAATACACCATTCTCTCGGTGCAGGTGGCTTTGACTTCCTTTTGGATTGAAATGTGCACCTGAAATTTTTCAGAGGATTATGGACCAGATGATTGAAGGCATCGATGGAGCATTTGCAATCATGAAGGATTTTCCTGCAGCTATTCCAAACCTGGAGTTGCATGATTGAATCTGAAAAAGGTTATTGAGAGACAAACAAATTACAATCTGAAGTTGAATCTGCAGAAGTGCAAAATCCATCAGTCACAGGTGCAGTACGTAGGACACATACTCTCTGCTGATGGATTATCACCTGATCCGGCCAAAGTTGAGGCAGTTTATAGTTTGCCGATTCCAACTGATAAGGAAGCTTTGAGGTGCTTCATTGGATTTATCACGTATCTGTCAAAGTTCATCGCTCGGTTGAGTGGCGAGTTAGCTCTACTCTGAGAGCTACTAAAATCGGACGTTGAATATCAATGGCAATCAGCTCAAGCCAGAGCATTTGAGAGACTGAAGGAACTTTGCTGTTCTCCACCTGTTCTTGCTTACTTTGATGTTAACAAACCAGTCGAGATTCACTGTGATGCTAGCCGAAGTGGACTTGGTGCATTTCTCTTACAGAACAAGCGACCTGTCACATACAGTTCCAGGACCCTTACGGAGACGGAGACATTCCAATTTACATGGGATAGGATGCACAAATAGAGGAGATGCTATCCATAGTTCATGCCTGCAAGAAGTTTCATTGTTATATATTTGGGAAACCAGTCACTGTCTTCAATGACCATAAACCTCTGGAAATGATTGCCACAAAGCCATTGCTGTCCGCTCTGTTGAGACTGCAGGGCATGCTATTAAATTGCTCGGTGTGACCTCAACATTCAGTACAGAAGAGGGGAGGATATGCATCTTCCAGACACCCTTTCTCGAGTATACCTGCCAGATGCTCATTCAGAACTGGACAACTTGGAGCATATTTCAATGGTGGACTTTCTATCTGTCTCTGCCAAGAGGTGTGCGGATCTTCACAAAGCTCCTCAGTCAGAACTTGGTCATTTACAGTCCATGATTCTTGACGGATGGCCAGAGGCCAGGCGAGATGTATCATTCTGTGTTCGACCAGAATGGGATTCCCGGAAAGAACTTTCAGTTCTGGATGGCATCATATACAAGGGTATGCAAATTGTCGTACCACTTACTCTGAGACTCCACATGCTGAGCCTGATTGATGAATCACATCTTGGAATAGTCAAGTGTAAGCATTGAGCTCGGGAGGTTCTATACTGGCCCTCCATGAATGCGGACAAAGAGCAAACTGTTCAGAACTGTTCCAAGTGTGCAGACTATCAAAATTACCTGCCTGCTGAGCCCCTGAAACTGACTCCAACACCAAATCTCGCTTGGAGTGAAATTGGGACAGACTTGTTCCATTTTGATGCTGAGACATACCTGATAACAGTTCACTCTTACTCCAAATTCATTGCGGTGGATAAAGTGAAGGATTTACGCTGCAGGACAACTCTTGAGTGGCTAAAAGCACAGTTTAGTCGACATGGTCTCTCGGAGACTCCACGGAGTGATAATGGGACTATGTACAACTCCCAACTTGTGAGGAAATTTTGCAAATATGGAATCATTCTTAGAATGTCTAGTCCCAGATATGCAGGTTCAAATGGACAGGTAGAGAGGACTGCACAAACGGTAAAACACCTCTGGTGAAAATCTACAGACAAGCACCTGGCCTTGCTGGATTATCTTACAACACCACTGGAAGGCATTCATCAATCACCGGCTCAACTACTCATGAGAAGACGTCCGAGGAATACCCTTCCCATTGCCCTAGGTCTTCTGGTGCCTATAGCTTATGATCATGATGCTGTAAAAAGGCACTTTGACCTGGTAAAAACAAAACAGAGGTTCCACCATGATCGTCACTCACTCAAAGATCTTCCACCATTACATCAGAAT